>NC_138026.1:41011822-41459976 GCF_964106645.2 Podarcis pityusensis | reverse complement strand
CTAAATCTTTTCCAGTTGCAGGACAGATTACAGGATCTGCATTTTTCTTTCAGGTTTCCCATTACTAGCAATGAGAAAAATAACAAAGAGCAAATTCTAAGAGTCATCCTTGCACGATGCATTAAGAACTGCAACAGATATTTCTTTGAGGCTGACCCTACCAAGGGCAGCTCTATTATTCGGCAGAACGAGGTGACCATTTCAGGCAGTAGGTGCTAGGAGGCAGCAGTGACAGCCCATTGACTGTTCCTCCTGAGGACCCTACCGCCATTCCCCTTTGTATTTCCATTGGCCTGTCCTGGAGGTCACAATCTGGCCTGCTTCCTCAGATGCTGTGGGAAATGCTATCCCACCATGAGAGCTCAAGCAGGATTCAACTGCCACTTGCTTGTTCTTCGACTAGGCAGCAAAATGTCTTGGGCTAGCCCCAGGAACGATGGAAACCGTCCCACAAGAAGTTGGCTTAAAATGTAGCCACTTTGGGCATCAGCCTGTATCCTTCTCTTTTCCCAGCTAGCATTGAGGTGAAGGTGGTATTAGCATAGATCAGGCTTGTTCAGAATAAAGCGGGTCACAGAATTACAGTGGGCCATAAGCAGCCTTTCATAGACTGATGTTTCTATGATCTATGGCTTTCTCCTCACTGAATCATGGAATGCCTGCTGCATCAGTTCAATTGCAATGGAGTTTTAAAAACCATAGTTAGATATGCTGCAAATGTCCCAGAAATACCAGGACATCCCATTTTTTTACTGTGAGGAGAACAGCGTTGATTTTGGTTGTTATGATCTTGTGCGATTCCCCCCCAAAAGCATTTATTTATTTGGGGGGGCTGTGATATTTCGCAGCACCCAAGTCATACAATGTCCCCCAAAAATCACTCACAGGGGAACCACAGCATAAAATTGTATGAGATAAAGACAACCAAATGTGTGTGATATGTATGAGATAAAGACAACCAAAATGGCTGCCATGCTCTTCAGATAAGAAATAGGAAGATGGCATCCAGGAAGATTTTGGCTTTAAAGTATTGAAGGGTATGTAGTTAGTGGGATTTCAAAAGAAGAAAGAATTTGCTTCCAAAACTGAACATGATTCAAACAATTATTTAATAAATAATAAAACGTTTATCAAATATTTGTTGTTGTTGTTTAGTCATTTAGTCATGTCTGACTCTTCGTGACCCCATGGACCAGAGCACGCCAGGCACTCCTGTCTTTCACTGCCTCCCGCAGTTTGGTCAAACTCATGGCTATCAAATATAGCCAACCCTTTTTATTTTAAGTTACTGAAGCTGTTATCGTCCCATCCACCCAAGAAAGCTTTTTAAAAATTGTTTAGCTTCATTGCTACTAATAGCTATCCAGGGAGCTACAAAAAATTGTTCTAGCTGTTTTATGGAATTCAGAACGGAAAAGTAATAATTGTTCTGAGTCTTTTAATGATCTATTTGCGTCTCGGAAGGGGACTTGTATGCCATCCACTCTCTGTGTCTGGTCCTGGTAATGGATGAGGAAGTATTAGCAATGAAACGCAGCATAAAATAATTTCATGCATTTTCCTTCTTTTCCTTCATGTGCCCCTAGTGCTAATTTATGAAACCACGTGATTCTCAGGCAAAAAATGCTGTAAAATCTCAGACAAAAAATGCTCTAATTTTTTTAACGAGGAGATATATTTTCTGTTAAATGGCACATTCCATCATGTGACCTCTGTAAATATTTGAGTTCAGTGTTTTGTTTTTTAAAGTTTCTGACTGGTTTAAAATATCAAAGGTATTCTGATTGTCCATAAGGAGTTTTTAGTTCCCTGTTCTAAGGCCTCCCCCTCCCCTGCTATATACTAGCACCATGGCCACTTCTGTTGAAGGCTTGGGCAGATGCCTGAGGCCATCTTTCAGCAACAGTATCAGATTTGCTTATAGGACTGAAGTAAATATTTTCATGGTCTGTCACCTTGGTTTTATTAAAGGTGTTGGGCTTCCCTACTAACCAGCTTTGGAAAAGTCTCCCTTAGTCTTTATGTTGTCCTTGGTATTAATAAAAGCAGTTCACTTTCAGCCTACAGCAAGCTTTCTTGCCATGGTTTATTTGGAGCACATTTACAGTTAAATAAGCTTCCTCAATATGAGGTATTTTACTTGATATTCTGGACTGAAAGCTCAACATTTTGCACAGCTGTTAAGCACAGCCCTAAACATGCTTATGAAGAGGTAAATACCACTGAGTTTAATGAAGGCACGCTAGTAAGTATATTTAGTGTTATAGGAGTGTGAGTCTGATTGCATTGAAAATTTATTTCTTGTATTAAAGAACATTTTTTGGAGGAAAAAAATTGAATGATAAGTTTGAGTCACTTTAGAGCTCCTCCGGGCATCCTTTTTATTGTTCATTAATGATGATTAGTACTCATTATGGTTTTGGGGCAGTTAAACACTTGCATCTGCAAAAGCTTGCATCTGCAAAAGCTTTGGGCTTTGTTTCCTGTCATGGCATGCCTTGTAGTTTCTTGCTCAAATCCTTGTGGATTTTCGTGCCACAAAGGTACTAGGGTTCTTATCCTGCTTTTGTATAGTGCAAGAGCAATAATGGATCATTGCAGAAGCACTTCAGAACAACTAATAAAAGGGAACGGTGGTGTGGATGTCACATAGAGGAGGGAGAAAGGTTGTTTTCTGCTGCTCCAGAGAAGCGGACACGGAGCAATGGATCCAAACTACAAGAAAGAAGATTCCACCTAAACATTAGGAAGAACTTCTGACAGTAAGAGCTGTTCGACAGTGGAATTTGCTGCCAAGGAGTGTGGTGGAGTCTCCTTCTTTGAAGGTCTTTAAGCAGAGGCTTGACAACCATATGTCAGGAGTGCTCTGATGGTGTTTCCTGCTTAGCAGGGGGTTGGACTCGATGGCCCTTGTGGTCTCTTCCAACTCTATGATTCTATGATTCTATGACAATCCGGTATAAATCTGCTACTAATGCCACTAGCATTGCACCAGTGACACGTTGCAGAATATACCTCCAAATTCTCCACCACCACCAAAGTTGGATCCAAAGGTGCTGCTTAGTTTATGGTGAGGCTTTCATCAGTGAAATGTGGAGGGAAGCCATGTTCAGCTATCCCACTCCCTCCTGCAGTCCCCTATGTGTTCCCAAAATCTGCTCCGGAAGGTCTCCCATTTTTCCGGACAGACTTAGGGGGAAGTGGGCTGCAGGGTGGGAAGGAAGAGTCATAAAAAATTGTTCCCTTCCTCATTCTGCTTGTAACAATGGACACAGCTCACTATTTATATATATTAAAGAGTTTCTGTATCTTTAATCTGGGCAGTTAGTGTGCAATGAATTTTTTTACTCCCTGCAAAATCAAAACAATTAACTACAATGGTAGCAGGATGCGAGAGAAAACATTTGACTTTTTCATTGCACTGTTCAAGTGTCTTTCTGGGGGTATTAAGGAACTAAAGAAAGACTCAAGGCCCCTGCACCACCTTCAAAATCATATAGGAAGTGTTCAGATTTGGTCTCTCCCCCTCCTTCCCCTTTCCTTCCTACCAATATTGATACACTGCTGAGTTTAAAAACTATAAGCAAAAATGCCTTAGATACCCATGTAAAGAACTCTGTGCCTGCTGTTTATATAGCAAGGGCAAAGCAAGTGTATGCTACAAGCTCCACATGCAAGCCAGAAGATTTGTGTGTGGTCTGAATGGATTTTTTTTTTTTTTAATCATCCTGTTTGGGAACAAATTCAGGATCTGTTTCTGTTGGCAGTTTCCTCCTGTTGTGAATATATTAGTATCATTCTCAAGGCCTCTGTAGAGCTGCAATGTTAACAATGTGAGCCTGGGGGCAGCTAGACAATTGTACTCCATCAGGTCAGATGTTGCTAATGAGATGAAGAAGAAAAGATTACCTCACAAGAAAAGAAAATTCGCGTGGGTCAAACCCAGCTAGTGGGCTCTAATCAAAATCTCTTTTACCATAAAAGTCCAAAGAACATCTTATCTTGACACTGAAAACATGATGGGAACAAATCCACCATGTTTTGGGAATACAAAGTGGACCCAAAGGGTGCCCTCTAAAAGGAAAAGATTAGCAACCACAACAAAAGTCAAGAGCTCTCCAATGTCCTCTAAAATGCGAAGCGATGGCTCATGAGGCCAAACAGTTTTGTCATTAATCACAAGGCAGGGATACTTTAAGCACTGGAATTTCAGTATTCGTTCATAGTGTTAGCCAGGCCTGACCCAAAACATTTTCCTGCCTAAAACAAAGGAGACGATGGCGACAAGAAACCGACCGGACGGTTCCTTCCACACTGCTGAAACTCTTCACATCAGTTCTTCATTCAAAATGGCAGAGAGGGTGGTTATCAAATCATGACATCCAATGAAATGTGGATATGCTTAGCAGGGCATGTTCAGTGCAGGAGAGGCCCAGTCAGTGCAAAAAGGAACTGAGACAGAGAGCAAGCTGTGTCTTGCACACTGTTGTTTTTCGAGATGATATTTACTGCAACCTTTCGTGGGCACCATTAGCCCATTAGCACCATGTTGACAACCCCTGCAACTGTACGTGTGTGTGTGCGTGTACACACACACACACCCTCCAACATTTTTACCATGAAAATAGGGACGTCCTATTCCACAGTAAGAATAATTTTATTATTTATACCCTGCCCATCTGACTGGGTTGCCCCAGCCACACTGGGCGGCTTCCAACATAATACAACATCAACTTTTATTTTTTTAAAAACAATGCTATACGGGGCTGCCTTCAGATGTCTTCTAAAGGTTGTTTAGCAGTTACTTATCTCCTTGGTTTGGGGGTCGCTTAATTCCATACCCTCCAATGAAAATAGGCACATACTACCATATGCTCCAACATTTATCCAATGAAAATAGGGACATCCTAAGGCAAAGCGGGACATTCCAGGATCAAGTCAGAAACCAGGACAGCTTCTGTAACTCCAGGGCTGTCCCTGGAAAATAGGGATACTTGGAGGGTCTGCACACACAAATATATATGCAGAGAGAGCAAAACAGAAACAAATTTACCAGCTCACATTCACAGTACAGTGGTACCTCTAGTTACGAACTTAATTCGTTCCAGAGATCCGTTCTTAAACTGTTCTTAACCTAAGGTGTGCTTTCGCTAATACAGTTTGATATATGCCCTCCAAATGTTTGAATAGGTATCATTTTTTGCTGAATAAATGAAGTGTTTCACATAAATTCTAAAGCAATTTTCCATTAGGTTGTATGGTACACTCCTTTCCCAGTTGTCCTTAAATTACTGATCTTCTACTTTACAAGCTTCCAGCAAACATTTATAAACAATAGAAACTGGTTTGATATTTTGTGACAATCCAAGTATTCCTTCCAGCACTTTAGGGAATGCTGAAGCACTCAAAGCCATAAATAGACACCAACGCATGTGCCAGGCGAAAACAGTCAACCAGGTTTTTGGCTGACAAACATCCTATATCCTTTTAATTTGGGACGTATCATTTTGTTTCGTTCTTGTTCTTCTTTTTATCATGCATTTTGTGCTTTTATTGTGTATTTTTATGCTCTGAACCGCCCTGAGATCTATGGATGAAGGGGTAGTATACAAATTTAATTAATAACAACAACAACAGGTGTGTAAAACTGAAAATATTGCCATTCAACACTCATTGGTAACCTAGCATCATTATGGAGGGGGTGGGACATGATCAGAGATTAACAGTGCAGTTCTATGCAAGTTCCATGAGTTTAATAGAAATTACTTCCAAGTAAACATATTGAAGGCTCAAAATGATTCATAGAAATAAAGCTGAGGGTGAAGCAACTGCATTAAACAGTTTATACTTGAATTCCTGGGTCAAATTCAAGATTTCTTTGTCAAATTACTTTCTCCCCCCACTCTAGTGCATAGGATTACTGTGTTGGTGATATGAGTTGTCTGATTTCTCTCCATAGCTGCAGAAATGCTGCTCTCTTAGTCTTACGGTGCCCAGAAGGACATTTTGAATGCGACTTAGACAAAGTGTTGTAATTCACTACCTTAAATTTGATGGCAGAACATACCACAAAATGTGAAAGGTTGGGGAAGTAAATCTTGCTTTTGACAGAGTTGTTTTGGAAGTTTAAAGCCTGTATTTTAATAGCAGCTAGTGCAACCTAAACTAGTTTTGAGAATGGCTTTTAAAAATCTTTTTACTTTCTGTTTTTGGCCTTTGTGTTGTGAAGGCACAGTGACCTAGTAGAGGGTAGGCATGTTTTCTGAAAATCTCTTTACTGAGCTTATCTATGCAGATGTTTTCTAACTCCCATCTCGTTTCTTGGTCTTGAAAAACAAATTATTTTTTTACCAGTTCTGCTAAAACCACAAGAACTTCTTGTTTATCTATCTATAATTATGTTTATTATTATACATACGGCGTAAGACACATATTACATTAATATACACTACGGTTTCCTAAAGTACCCGGTGCAGAAACAAATGTATATAACAATGCATATAACTGTATAAAAATACTTATTTATTAATCCTTATAATATTATGCTGCAGAAATGTAGTGTATGCTGCATGGGGATTGACTCTTTTATACAATATTATACATGTAAAATATGCATTTTTACATGTAGTTTTGCATATAATTAGTCAAGCTTTTTTTTTTTTTAAAGCAACAGTGCACTAGCTTCTCAGATTGCCAGATTCTATGTATAAATTAAAACAGATTCCTCCTCCATCTCTACTGGAGGGGTGTGCCTGCAGCAAAAAAAAACAAAAAAAAAGCCTACCTTTTGGTTATTCATTGATAAAACCTATAAGGATGATGTTCGTTATGCCTGAAATCTTGTGCACATTTAACACTGCGGAAGAATGATTGAACTTAGGGAGACTTGCATCTTAGGGCTTATCCACACTTCCTTTGTCCTGCTGCTCTCCCCTCCCCTTGGAGGAAACCACTCTTTAGAGCTCAATCAGAGCAAATGACAATTCAGGTTTTCTACAGATTGACGTTTGCTCCAATTTAGCAATAAAGACTGAGTTTTTCCCTGGGAAAGGAGCGGGGCAAGGGGGAAACCACTTGGACCCATGCTTTCTAGTGTGGATGAACCCTCAGTTAAATATGCACAGGATGAGGCTGTTACAATATATTATAAATCATGCAAATTAATTATTATTCCTACTATTTATAATATTTATTTAGTGGCATTGTATGTTGCCCACTACACAGATCATAGAAAGATCTCAGATCCTGCCCAGAGGGAATACAATCTACAACAGAGAATATATTTTTATTTCTCCCCCTGTGCTTTTTGCAGAATTTTCAAGTTGCAATACAATAACATACAAATTAGAAGAAATAAAAAAGAAATAAAAATATGATTAAAACCATACAGCATCTAGCACAGTGTACTGCAATTGTTACAAGAGGCATAAAAATCATTAAGTGGCCTGCGAAGACTCTCAGCAATGTTCAAGCAGTCCAGGTGAGAAAAGTTTGGGGACCACTGCTCTGTCCCTAATAACAAGGTAGGCACCAGGCGAGTTTCTCTGTGAAAGGAGTTCCACAAACCTGGGAATTTTTTGTATTAGCATACCATCACTGCTCCCATCAGGGTCACAGACCCCCTAGCTTTGCAACGCTATATATGTGGCACCTGGTGGAAATATGAAGCCCACAACAAAGGGGATTTTAATGTTGACCAATTGTTGACCAATTTTTGCCCAAGTGGGATCACATTTAATCACACAAAGTTCTTCCTCAGGAGAAATGGTTCAATAGTTATGCAGATGCAACAGCAGCAGTCTGGTTTAATTTTCTGTCAGCTTACAAGGTGTGCCTCCCCACACTTCTTTTTTTTAAAAAAAGTATTATTTGAAGGTTTCTTTCCCCTTTTGCTAGATTCCCAGATTCAGGACTGAAAATGAAGCGTAAATCTTACTGCCTAATAACTACGTCCGCTACTTCCATAAAATGCTACTTAAAAGTCAATAGGCTGCACATGTTAAATACATTAGAGCTGTTAACAGACCGTTGTAAAGTAAGCAGAATTTTTAATAACCTGCATGGAACTTTCAGAGATGCTGTTTTCAACGTGGAGCAGGCTTCACTTATGCTGCTTCGCAGCTTGCCCAAGGGAAACCCTTCTGCCATTTCGAGTATTAACAGAGGAAAAGAAAACAGGAACAGTGCCTAAGATGCAGGAAAAAGGTTAACAAACCATGAGCATGTGAATGCCTCTTGCTCCCCCTTTTTGCGCTTCCAAAGGGAATTTGAACAAGGCATATTTTGATTTTTTTAATTAATTAGGATAACTTAGACCCCACTTTTCCATTATCAACTAGCCCTCAAGGCAGCTAAAAGTATCCATGTTAAAAATGGAATCAATCATAATCTAAAACTAGGAAACAGGACTGAATTTTTTAAAACACACACACAAATAATGCAAAATTTCATGACAAATGAATAAGCATTTATCAATTCTCATTTTTCAAAACTTATTAGCAAATGCTGTTTCATCCTTTGAAGACATTTTGCTTCACTTGCTTTTTGCTGCTACTTGTTGTCAAGTAAGTGAGCTGACCAGATAATGACACATATCAATAAGCAATATTGACACCCAGGCGCTAAACCAAGTTAATTTCAGTGACTTTTTTCCAACATGAGTAAGTTTAGAATCAGGGGATTAATATGCCTTGTCCAATAATTCAGGCTTTTAAAGTCTTCAGCCCATTAAAGGCTCATGAGAATTCATGAGAATTTTGCCCTTGAAGCTCAAAAAATTAAGGGCAGTTTAGTATCTGTTTGTAGCCCCCTCCAAATCTTTGCAACAGTTAAAGATGTAAATGTAACATAAACATCTCTGACCATCTACCAGTATTTTTTTGAAAATTTCCATCCATATACCATAATGCTAATGTTGTAATGAGTTGGATATATGGATAGTATACTACTTTCAAGGTGAAGAATTGTGAACATTGAGCTAAATTGTGCCAGAACTGTTTTGAAAGAACAATTCCATCTCCATTAATTCTGATAAGTTTCATAAGACCCTGTATGAAATTATTAGCATAATTTGGACATCATAAAGCTGTCTCTGCACAATTTACAGAACTTTGTGTGCCTTGCCATATTTTTTACTTGGCAATTATCTGGACAGTTTTATTCTGCTGTTATAAAATTGTAGGGAGGTATGCTAATTTTCCATGGTCATAGTACTCCAGTTTCAGTGGTCTGTGACAATGTTCCAAGGATAAATTGACTAATTTTTCAAACAATATTACATCTCAATTTAATGTTGCTCTGCAAAATCTGCTTCGTTTTATATCTGTAACAAATAATCCAAATTAGTCTTCATTATTCAGGCAGCATTTTCAAACTTGTTGGCATTCTCCTTCAAAATAATCATGTCACTGGAAATGCTTCTAATTTAAGGGTTCATAACCTATAATAAGGTGCAAAAGATTAATGTCCCATGCTATTTTACCACTGAGAACCAATTATAAATTGTACAGAAAATGGAACCGTTTTAAAAACGGAAAGCACTACATTATTCATACACTTCCCCTCCCACACTTACCTGTTAGTTGCCAAGTAGGAAAACTGTACAAAAATACAAATAGAGGGGTTGCAATAAAACAGTTATCGAAATGTGTAGGACAATCAGATATTTTAGATCGTAATTTAAGTAACACTTATATTCAGCTTTAAATCTGATTGCAACCAGATTCTGCAGTTTCTTTTAACACTAAATGTAGTCTCTCTCTATTTTAAAAGATTGCTTACTGCTGTTTCTGGACTAAAATCTCTCTCTCTCCATTAGCTTCTATATTTAGTACAGAAAAAAAATTGCTTGCATGTATCCTGTAATTTGCTACTAGCCTAGCTTTTTTCAATATGTGTTCAGTAAGTAAACGTTCGTTCCCACCTCTGTTTAGTTATAAGTGCTTTACCATTAAGAAGAACTCTGGAACTTTCATGTTTTCTGAGTTTTAACTTTTATCACCACAAATGATTTGCCCACACAGCTCTTAAATCAGTAGGCGCACAGTCTGGCTAGAATACAGCTGTGTCACAAACCCCAAATCCACTTACTATCAATCAGGGAGCCAATTCACACATTTCGATGGCCAAAAATGTATTAAATTTATATTCTTCACTTTTTGTTAATTTGGCCTGTCGAAACCCGATAGCAAATGTTAATGCACACACACTTTCACGAACAGACAGCCTAGCCTATAGCAGAGTATATGCTGATTATCTTACACTGGCAATGGGATAGCTTAAGGGCAAGTTCGGGGGAAATAACAAGCCTTGAAAACACACAGCTGTTATATCCAGCAATGCGAAATGGCAAAGGTCTTTAGGAGGAATAGCCGGGCAGGACTCCCATTCCTCTCTGCCCCCCAGCATCAGGGCAAGCCCAAGACATTTTGGCACCTGAGGCAGGCCCCCAAAATGGTGCCAGAGAAGAAGGGGTGAGGGAATATCTACATCAGGAACAAGAGGGGAAGAAAGATTGACACTGGAATCTGCTGCTCCAGTGGATCGCGGGTCTTGAGGCAACATCTGCTTCCTGAGGCAATTACTTCACACTGTCTAACGGTAGAGCTGGCCCCTCGCCAAATCATGCCTTGTCAGCCTGCTGGAGTCAAAGGGCATTTTCACACCTAAGGCTAAAAGTAGCTTTCATGCAAGACCTATATTTAAGAATTACATTTTTTAAAAGGCTTCTCTTCTATTTTCTCTTGTGTGTGAGCTATCAGTAGAGGCTCAAAGGCTAGTATTGAAAAGCTTCCACATGTTGCAATCTGCATGTGTTGAATATACTAAATGTCTTGTGATGTACCTTTTGTGTGTGAGGGAAAGTTATGACAATGAGTTCTTTTGTGTATCTCATTACCCAAGCCTTTAAAGGGTTCATCTGTCACAATTTCAGGGTGGATTATTGTGACTTTCTCCTGTCCACTTAGTCTGCATGACTCACTGGGCCACCGAACAATCCTTTAAGAGCCTACTAGAATTCTGTGTCCTTAAGAGTGCCTGGTCTAATAGGGACATTGCTTTGTTGCTCTGTAATATAGTTTAAAAGGCTTAATAAATCTTTTTGCAGCTATTAAGAACAATGAGCTGGCCTCTGAACATAAGCATAATTTTATTTCATTTACTTGTAACTTTCTTGGAATCTATTCCTTGCTTTCTTTTATACTAAATATGGGTTTTATTTATTAAAAAAAAACAAACATCTAAATTTGGGCTTGTTTTTGAGCCAGTGACAATTCCAGATATCAAACAAGCAGGATACAGGAGGAAAGCTGGAAGGGCTTTTTCTGTTAAAACATTCCTTTCTGTTTGTACCTATTTGGAGGGGAGGGTGAATTGCAAATGATTTTTCAAAAACAATACAAAAGAAGGAAACAATGCATTCTGGGAATGCCCTATTGTCTTTTTAAATAAAATAAAATAAAATAAAATAAAATAAAGGAGAACCAAATGCACATTCCACTGGGTGTTTTGAAGGAATTCTGAGGGGGATGAATGGCAAGCATGTACATAACCACACACATATGTATAGAGAAATTTACAAGCTACAATATCCAGACATCATGAGGCTCTGCTAATAATTTTCCCAACCTTACCAGACTGTAGCTACATTTATGATCTGTAGATTTATTGATTTTTGTTATTTTATCCTTTCCATAATAGGAAACTACCCTAGGACCATTGACCTACTCTTGTTATAAATATATTGTCATTTACTTTCATCATGCTGCAGTGCATGTGAGCCTGGAGCTCTAGATGTTATTATGAAGCGGCGGTATTATGAAGAAGGTGGTTATAACAAGGCTTTAAAATAACCATTTAACCTTTCATACACATATCAAACAACCTTTTTTACACGTTTGTAACTGCAACACATCTGGGCAACCAAATGCAAGAATTCATAGCAATGGCCTAAGTGAATGCAAAATATGTGGCAGTCCTCAGAGTGTACAACTTGAGGAATGGATGATGATGAACATAAAGCTCTCATTGTGTTTTTATGCAGCCTTTAAGCTGCTGTTATAATTCCCACTTTACTCACTAAACATAAGCTTCTGGCCCTTCTACAGTTCCCTACAAACATGAAAAATTAAGAGGACCAAAATAGCTAGGACTGAAAGCATAAAGACATGGTTTTTTAAAAAATGGCACAAATTTCCCAACAGAACGTCCCCGTCCCCTACACACATGCCAAACAATGACAAAGCATGTTTTGCTCCTTGCTTACACACACCTTGTACCAGTGGTGGTTTCTCCATCACAGACAGTAGTTGCTATCTGCTATACCGTATTTAACGGGACAATCCGATGGTCCATGCACCAATGTAAATAAATTCATAGGCGCTTACACCAGTGCAAGGGCTATTGGATCATCCTGAAAATTATCTGTTCCTGCTGCCTTATCAAATCTGCACTGACAAAACTGGCACCTCTCAAACACCGGGCTTCTCCAATGTTCACCAAGATTGCCAGGTAATCACAACTCAGTTACGTAGTGGCTTAAACTGGACCATTTTATACAACAGTCAATAGGGCCTGCAGTGCAAAATTTCAGTACTGATTGCTGTTGGCTCACACAGGAAACAGGACAAGTTGTGGTACCATATGGCAGTATTGTTGGGTGTTTGCAGGCTCAGGGGTGAGGGTGTACATAAGGGTTAAAAAGTAAAGCAGGATAATACACACACACACTAGTTCCTGACTAAAACCATCCCTTGACTTAGGTTTGTCCTAATAAACATGCACAGGGGGCTGATGGGTGTTCCTATCATGTTGGCTCATATCCAACATTGTGTGAGTGGAAGGTAGCTTGCATAATCAGTTTCCCCTTCCCTTCCCCCTCCATACACCTTCTCTATCCCAAATGAACATTGCAGTGAGCATCTTGCAGGAGGGGAAATGTTCAGGATATGAAGGGACTGCAGCAGGAGGAGTGAAAGAGAAATGTCATTTGCACAAGCTGGCTTCTGCTTGCGCCATGCTGAATACAACTATTTAACTTTTTAGTCCCGATAGCATGTGGTCCACAGAGTCACCACAGGAAAATAAGCTCTGTCTTCGGTCCAACTCACAAAAGGTAATTGTATTGATGCTAATAAATTACGTTCTGCTATTTCTTTATTATGGAATGAGTTCACTGAGAACTTTGTCTGAAGAATGAAATCCTCACTTACTATTTTGTAGTATCTGCTTGAAATATACAGGACATAGAATGCTATATGGCACTGTAGTGTTTTCTAGTGATTTTTGGTGCACTTCAGGTTTCTAAAATGGCAACACCAGGGAAATGTGTGTGTGTGTGTTTGTCACTCTGAACTGAAAAAGTCCCAGCACTGTTTAATTATTATTATTTTAATCCCTGCACTTTCATTGACAGGAAACCCATTTAATCCTATTTTGGACATTATTTTTAGATGTTCAGAGATTTGGTTTTTCAAATCAGCCTATATTTGGAAATATTATTGTGGCTTCCATATCAAACCTTTGGAATTCCTGTTATGCTATTTAAAACTTATCCAAAGCTTAAAAGATTGACATTTCAAGATTATTTCCTCATCTGTTGGCTCTTATTGAATTTATTTAAGGAAATTGCATTTGACAGGACCAATTACAACATGTCTAATGGCTAAGTTATACTGAAACTGAAAAGTGAAATTTGACAGAGAGAGAGAGAGAGCCCATAAAAGGATATATCACAAGCTTAATTCTCATCCCAAGTGAAATTATACAAAATTTTGATAGATTTGTATGCATAATATCTTGGTTACTAATCATTTCTATAGAATGCCATGTTACAAAGAAAATCAGGTTCAAATCTCTACTCAGCCCCAAAGCTCTCAGGGTGACTTGTCACTATATCTCAACCTAACCTGCCCACACCTGCTTCTTGTGAAGCATGTATGCTGCCTTGAGCTCTTTAGGGGAAAGGCGGGCTGCACATACAGTAAACAACTAAAACAAGGCTCAGATTTGTATGACTTTATTGGAAAGTGCTATAGTGTGCAAGTCTGTTTATGAGCTTTCCATTGACATTTACTTGACATTTAGCCTTTGTTCTGATCCAGCAAGACTGTCTGATATTCGTATATTCTCAAGGGAAGTACAAATGACTGACAATCCCCTCAGCTCCAATCCAGCATAGTGGAGTAGGAGATGTATATTGTGCTCTAGGTGGCTTAGTTTGGGTTCCAGGCCTTTTAGACTCAACTACACATGATCTGAAACCAAAGGGGGACATCGGTTGCCAGGTGCAAAAAAAAAATTCAGCTTCCTTATCCCACTATTGCCACATTGGACCTAGATGAGACCTTACACACCAAACACTGGTTGTAGTATCTGACAAACAAACCCATCTTGTGTGTAGATCGTTTCTTTACATCATATTTTCTTCTATTTGTTTTTGGTGTTTTTTTAATTACTATGCACAATTGATCAAACACTTGCTCCTGCACAATCCCCACTGGTTTGTGATTCAATGGGAGTAGAATTTATTGGATTATAAACAGGAAACACCCAAAAAAAAAAGCATTCTGTTACACTCAAACCCATTTATGCATATAATGTGCAGGGAGCTTTCAACTTGCCATGAAACTAAAATTAAATAGCTGGTTACTTTGACCCCAGTATAAAAATTGAATTACACAGCATTGTAAGCCTTGATGCCTGCAATGGGTACACTAATAAGTATGATTTGTCTTTGTAAATCTTTTCTTCTGATGTCATGGGAACAACTACAGTATTGCATCACCCTATGTCAATGCTAACTAAATATATTTTTGCCAGTGACATTCATCAGCAACTCAACGCCATGAATTGAGTTGTCAATTCTCTATTTTGAGAAAAGGCTTTTGTTGTATAAAAAGTGCGTTCCTACTTCTAGAATAGGACCCACCAGTAGATCACTGTAAAAACTAAGGGTGAAACAGAATTCTGTAAACGTTTACATTTTGAAGACTTTTTGAAGTTGAGTTCTTAATTCTGAGCATTTACAAAGTTCACAACTAAAGGATACTTTTTAAAATGTAAAGGTTATATTTTGCTAATGAATGTTAAGGCAATAGTGTTAGTAATCATATTGCTAAGTTCACATAAATGTACTCTCCCACCTGTCAAGAAAATCCCTAAATCCAATAGTAGCCATAACTCAGGGAGGGAAAATCCAGTTGGGAAATGGACCATCTCCTAATTTTTGCAAGAAAACCAAGAAAACACTCCATTTTATGGATTAATTGTCTCTTGGAAGAGGCATCAAGGATGAAAAACTCAGGACTGAATCTGTGGAATGAGGCTTTTCCTCCTTCTCCTTTAGCCACCTGCACGCCCCCAAAATCTTATCCAGAGGGACCCCCAACCTTCCCCAAAAAAATGAGGGGGTGCAGGGGGAAAGAAAGGAATGGGAAGTCCCATTGTGTGAGCAGAGATTTGCCACTGTCTTGTTGCATTCCACCCAAAATATGGCATGGGAGTTTGTTTGTTTGTTTTTGAGCTGGCAACCAAAGCTACAAAGGTGCCATGCCCCACTGAAATTTTATTGATCTGTCAAATTGCTAACTGGTTTGCGCAAGTGAGATTAAACAGGCTATCTGCGCAAATATATTAAGAATGTAACCTGATATTTTAGACTTTCAGTTACTGCCTGAACAGATATAGCCTCACAAAGAGCTCCATCTGAAAATATTCCTCCCAGATGTGATTTCAGCAATGGTCCATCGTACATCGCGTTGATGAGTTACACTAAGGAAGCTAGAAAAGGCCAACATATCAGTTTTAAATTTCATATGAGGTTTTCACTTATGTCCACTTCAGGAAATGAATAGTGCATTCATAAATTGTGTTGGTTTTGTAGCAGTGGGCAGGCGGGGGGGGGGGGAGGGGGTATCCAGGAGATGAACCTTAGCATTTTGATTTAGCCCCAGAGTATTAAATTTCTTTAACACTTTACCACATTAGAATATGTTTTCCATCTCAACAAAGATGATGCAATATCATGAACTGGGGAGTATGGGGTGGGGAGAGAATTGGCAAGAGTGGTCTTCCATAACAAGCCATAAAAATTTATGATGCGCATAGTCCGATAATGGCACGCAATGAATTGAATATTTCCTTATGGATGCTATTTGAGAAGATATAGCATGTGAGGCTATCATAACACTTCAGTCAGTCTGCAATTGCTACTTTAAACTGTTTTGCTTTTTTACTGTCTACATAACATATTTTTTCAACAGTGTCAAAATTGGGTCTGACTTCATAGGGAGATGAAAAAGTACACTATTTTCCCACGTGAGTTGTATTTTCCACAGCAGTCCTTCTTACATCTTCTGTCTTGTTTGTTTTTAAATCCTTTTCTTCCCCACCTTCTATCTTTTTTTTTTTTTGAGAGGGAAGCAATGGAGCTTTTATGCTAGCGAAGTTTCTGCCACCCTTCCAAATTTCAACATTCATTTTTCTTCCATAGGAGCTTTTATAAGGTTAATTGCACTATAATTGGCGGGAATCATTCATGGACCAGGTCCTTTTCCATCCTTCAGATTTTGCAGAACCTCACACCTGTTTTTCTTAGGTTTGGGAGCTACACCAGTCTATAAATCCTTCTTTGTTTCCTGGTATAGTTTCTTATGAAATAAAACTCCTCCCTCCCCTTCTCTCTCCATTTGCCCAACTGTTTTCAATACTTACAGTCATGCCTGAAGTTGTCAATCAAGGAACAGCTTATCAGTCTGGGCTTTTCCTTTTTAAGCTTAAACGTGGTGACTTTGGAGACCTGTCAACACCCAGTTGCTTTTAGCCCTAACAATAAAGTCACACTCTATCTCCTACCTAGTAGCTTTAGATTAAATTCTGATGCCGTATACGTCATATTTACATAGTTAAAACTCATAACAAAGCAACCCACAGGCAATAGGATGTAATAACCATGCAACAGAGCCATTTCCTCTCTCCTTTTCTCTCTCATACTATGTTTTGTGTAGTTTATTGGATGTGAATGTTTTGAAAATGAAAATCATCTGGGGTGGGGGGAGTCCTCGCCAGGCGTGAGGTTTCAGAAGAATTCAACTGAAAGAATATATAGAGCTGTAAATACTCGGCCACCTCTGGTATTATAAAACAAAAAATGGGCTCAATTTTCCCTTTTATTTCCACAAGATGAATAGATTTTATTTTAGAGTGGGGGGGAGGGGGTTGGAAGCATGATTATATGCTCTGACAGTCTATTTTTAATATGTTTTATTCTGCTCGCATTAAAGGAGAACAATTAACTTGGAGTCAGAAAGCCTTAAACACCAGAGGTTTTACAGTTTTCGGTTTAAGGCACAAAGGACCTATTACAAATACAGTGCGATGTGAACTTTGCCCAAGGACTCTGTTTTAAAGACCAGGTCTCTCTGTAACACTTTTTAAAAACAACCCACTCAAGGGAATCTGACATTTTCTTGTCAGCATTTATAGGGCCAAGGAGCAGAGCCAATGAAAACAGCCATATTAAAAAAAAGGCTGTTACGTACCCCTCCCTCTTAATTGGTAAGCTACAGGTCGCATCGAGCCTTGAGTCTCAATCTAGAATCCAATGTGTACTTTAATGCACAGACAGAGTGTGTGTGCATGTACTTACGGGCTGCCCATAGGCTTCTGTTTGGTGTGAACATAATGAATCATAGAATCATAGAGTTGGAAGAGACCACAAGGGCCATCGAGTCCAACCCCCTGCCAAGCAGGAAACACCATCAGAGCACTCCTGACATATGGTTGTCAAGCCTCTGCTTAAAGACCTCCAAAGAAGGAGACTCCACCACACTCCTTGGCAGCAAATTCCTTGGCAGCAAATGCTGGACTAAATGGGTCTGTAGCCTGATCCAGCAGGGTTCGTAATGTTATTATGTGGACTGCTGGCCCATTCTCAGAATGAATAAGCCGCCATTGCAGGTCACCCTCTTTTCACTAAAATGAATGAAGACCTCGAAGACGGTGAATCTCAAGATGCAAATCAGAGCTCCCACAAGCAACCAGTGGATGAAGCTAAATGTCAATAAATACAGATGTATTTACTAAGTAAAGACTTGTTTGCATCAGTGGTGGACTATGGGCTCTCAAATTTCAGTGGCACCCTGTGCAACACTAAAATTCGGTGCCTCCCGCTTCTTTTTCGCTCTGTTCTACAGCATGGTTGTGGTGCTCTCTGCAGCGTGGCACGCAGTGCGGCCCAAGCAGTCCTGCTACTCTAAAATTGCCTCTGTTTGCATGCTGTCTGTTATATCTTGAAGGACTGTTGCTCCATGGTAGAGTGTCTGCTTTGGATGCAGAAGATCTGAGATCCAATACTCAGCATCTCCAGGAAGAGTTGGAAGAGACCCACATCTTCAAAACCTGAACAGATGCTGGCAGTCAATATCACCAATACTGAACTTGATGAACCAATGGCATGATCAGTATGACAGAAGGGGCAACATCATCCACCTGCTTGCACAATGGAGATTTGCTTGCACAACGGGTCTTCCAGGTTTTCTTCTTCCCTGTTGCACAAACTGATGCTCACACTATGTTGGTGCTCGCTGCTGGTCCCATATATGATTGAGCGTGAGGACTTTTTAAAAATTTTTTTACTGTGTTTATAAGAGTCCAACTGGTTAATTGTACTAGCCACACTGGATAAGCAGTACTGTTTTTTCTTCTGTTTCTGCTAGGTATTTCAGTCTGAATGGATCATAAGATATGACTGCAACAAGGAATCTTCCTTCCTTCCTTCATTCATCCATCCATCTACACAGTGGAACATCCAGAGCTTTGGATTAAAACTAACAGCTGATTAAAGAATGATGTAACAGAATCCACACCAGTAGAACTGACATAGAAATCAACTGTGCAGTGACTGGGAAAATAGATCTGAAACCGAAATGCCTCATTTGGTTTCCCTACAAGGTGGAAACAGGAGTGAAGAAGCTCACAAAGTTTCCCCCCACCTAATCACAACTCTCCAGATCTGCCCATTAGAACCCACAGTGGAAATCTCCTCTCTCCCCTTTCCTTGTCTGCCAAATTGCTGAGATGAAGGAGAAGAAGACCATAGCAGGCAGCTGGCCTGGAAAGAGAAGGGAAGCCCATTCTGAGTACACAGTTAAGCCTCCTCACAGGGGGAGCTGGGAGGCATTCCTGCTGCTTCTCCCATCCTGACGCAGACCCTGCCAAACTGTGCACTTTAGAATCCCCCCCCCCTTTTCTTAGATCTTAAACAAAGCCTGGTCTATAAGGTCAATTCCCCACACCAGAGTGTATGGCTCTTCTCCAAGCTTCTCCCTCTGTGTCCCCCTCCCCTCTTTCTTCCCTCTTCCATAATAGCTCATTGTTTTTCTTTCCTAGATGTGAATCCGTCCTACATCTGGGTGTTGGGTCTGATCTCTCTAAGCCATTCTTTCATTCATGCCAGGTGGCCTTTTTCTTCCTATGATCCCTGCTGAGCTCGATATACTGGGGGCTTCCTGGTCACTCGCCCTCTGCTCCTCCAGAACCCCTACTTAGTACCGAGCCTTTACAAGTGCACTTTTAGGAAATTAAGGCCATCTTAGCCTTCTTCTCTCAGCCTGTTTATGCTTCCCTGGCTACGTAGCCAAAGGTTGACTTTGTTAGATTCATTCACTTAGCTTCTGGAGTGAATGTTGGTCTCTGTTTCAGGCAGAGAAAGTAAGAAAACCTTGGTATTTTTTAACATATGGGGTCATAATGTGCAACGTATGCAGCCGCATGTGTAATGGAAATACATGCATATGTTTGCTATGGTGGTGATTGCCTCAGATCACACCATTATGCGCCAGAGCACCATCTGTCTTGTCAATGTTTCCCATTTGTTGGGCTCAGTAATGTTTTCTTCTTCTTCTTCTTCTTCTTCTTCTCCTCCTCCTCCTCCTAGCAATCAGCTAAGTGAAATTCCTTGCTTCATATCAGCAGCATCCCCAAACATTCCATTGAGTGCTACTCTGGTCCTGTTTGAGGAGGCTGGATGGGGAGGAGAAAACAACAAGACCCAGGAAGGAACACCTGATTTATTCCTCCAAAGGGAATGACACACCCGCAATTCATGGATTCACATTTAACTACCACGAAGCTCTTTTGTTGATTCATTGCATCAGCTGTTGATTGAAGGTGACTGCCCTTGTTAAAGTGAGTCAACACATGTCAGAATACAGCATGGCAGGTCTGGGTTCAGACTTCTTTTGAGATGATTTCCAGGAGGTGTTTTGTCACTTGCTTTCCCTCTCTCAGCCCATGTTAAAGAAGCAACGGCCAAACCACATCTGCGACTAGGGATGGGAATTCAATTCAGTTTGCGTTTAAAGTCAAATCGATCAAATTTGCACTTCTCTGAAACAATATGAGAACGGAAACACGGCCAACCTTCAAAAGTTGCATGTTTCCGAATTTTGTAGTGCAGTTCTCTAGCAAAGCAATGTTTACAAAAATGCATACACTGGGGGAAAGTGTGCAAAAAAATGAATGTGTTAGTGAAAATAACATGCAGTAATACATTATGTTAGGTTAATGTGCTTGCAAAAATGTGTACATTAAGTCAAAAATGCATGCAGAAATGCGCTTATTATTCACACTAAAATGATGATGAATCCACAAATTGCAGCAGAAATATGGAGAACTGAATTCAAGATAGGAAAAATGAGAAATTGAGAGAACAGCAACTGACAGAGCCTTCTTTCTGTATCTGCAACCCATGTAGAAAAAGAAACTGATGCAAACCTCAATTGGCTGAATGTTGATCACATGGATAATTCCTCATGGTTCCACAAAAAATGTCAAATTCAATTGGACTTGACCTACCTGAGGCCGTTTTCCCAAAAGGTTTGTAGAAAAATTAAACTTTCAATGCTGAGAAAAATATAAAGAATTACATCTGTCTTTAATTATGGCCGATTCAGAAGTTACTCTGGATTTCATTTTGCTATTCATTTCCCAAAATGTTCCTAGTATAGATTTGAGAGCACTGAGGAGCACAGAAGACAGCTGGGAAATAGGGGGAAAGGGGGCTTTATTGAGCCCTGTGGGGAGGTCTTATTGTGAAAGAATGAGAATGAATAGGGTTCTTTTATTGACCAGCCACCACTTTTCTTGTAATTTCTACATAAAATATGATGGACACCAGCTTGATATTCATTGATAGCAGCAGCTTGACATTGTTAGTTGGCTAATGTTCCTCCTCCCCTCATTTAACTCTTTCTTTTGAGTAGTTTTTAACAGTACAATCTTAAACACGTCAACTCAGAATTATGTCCTATTGCATTCAGTGGGTGTTACCCCCAGGTAAGTCGGGTTAGAAGGTGACATACATTAGAAAGCTTTTAAAAGTGTTGTTGGGGAGAAATAGTGAGGGGGAAATGCTGTTGGACCTATGGACACTGTGGTTACTGAAAACAGACAAGTTGCTTGAGCAGAAGGATAGCCAATTTCAATTTCCCAGCAGCGACTGCTACCAAATGAAATGCTTCTTCTTATAGGCAATCTGTGCAGCAAAGGATTGTGTATCATTGCCCCTACTGTACACCACAGCTGAAATACAGCATTCATTTCAGGTAGCCAGAATTCCATCCATTTACATCACAGTTCATGATATCAGTGCACAAGAGCCCATAGGTTCTAGAGGACCCACCAGACTTAGAAATCTTACTATATTGTCCTAAATAATTTTTACAAAAGTTGTGGGTTTTACAGTAATCTCAATTTGCTTTCACTTTTCCTCTCTGATAATATTCTAATATAACTTTGTCATGTCAATTACTATTATGCATAAAATGCATTTGCATTTTATATACATTGCTTAATTAATTTTATTCTTCTCACAATAGGTTTTCATCTCCAGTCAGAAGGTATACAACTGGATACGTGAGTATAATCAAACTAAATTGGAATGGGTTCAAAATGAATTTTGCACAAGGTTCCAAAATGAAGCATTGCTCCCACTAGTCCTGACTTTTTGTTCCTCTTATTTAGCTTGACATTATTACTTATAAAATACGTATAGAAACAAAGTGTCTTCAGAAAGCTATAACACAAGTCTAATACTTGTCTCCTATTAACAAAATATTTTTGAAAATTGATATAAAACAACAAGGGTACGGGACATGCAGTGAAAATGAAACTTACGTTCAGGAAGGCAGCCTTCATGGCAATGTTTCCATTTCATTCCTTATTTTTGTCAGATTTCTAATTTGTTTTTGTGTATGTGTGTAATATATGTAAAAATTAGATGATGATGAGCAAACTCTATACAGAAGATTAATTTTAAATCTCTTGACTTTCTTCTACACACACATCTGTTAGGGAGAGTAATATGTTCAGTCAATAAAGGGAAGATAGCAGAGAATCCCATTACAAAATAGCTGACATAGTGTGTTGATTCCAGAGAATTTAGGGCTGTGAATGAGGCCCTTTGATGTTTTTTATTAGATCATTTTCTTAATGATACACAGGGCAGGTTTCCATTTATGATGGCTCCTACGCACACACCTCAGGAGGAGCCCATGTGGGCTTCTGCTGAGCTCACAGCTGGGCTCCAGTCATGTGGAGACATCATTTGTGAGGAACAATGCCTCTCCGAGAGGGCTATCGACTTAGCAGCACATATCACTCCCACATAGGGAAACCTGTTCTCATAAAACAATACCTCCACATTCACGATAGAGGGTGTTATCCAAGATTAGTTCTACTCCAAGCCACTAAAATCAGTGGACCAACTCCGAAGTACAACTCACTTGGATAGAGTACAGATATCCTGTTGATAGGAATGGGCAAATCTATTAGTTTCAGTTTTTCTTTTTTAACTGCTTGAGTGCAGCTCTCCACATTTCCATATCAGATTGCATTTTTTAAAGTCCTCGTGAAAATTAACTGGTAAATTTCCCCTCCTTTCCAGTAGTGAGTGCCAACAGGATTGGAGCCAAAACAGGACCACTGGGAAATGTGTGAGAGAGACCAGTGTGCATGGGGAACTCAAACTGTGCAGAAGTTATACCATTTTAAAAAAATATTGTTTGTGTTTTAATGAGAACATTCTTGATCCAATGTGCAAATAGAAACACAGCTATCCTTAGAAACACCCATTTATTTGAATTGTTCAATGCAGTTCTCCATCAACGTTATGTGTACAAAAATGCATATACTAGTGCAAAGGGTGCATATAACTGCATATATTAGTGAAAATAGCATGCATAAATGCATTACATTACAGAAAACTGCATGTCAAAATGTGTTTATAGGAAGAAATTCACACTAAAATCCTAATGAATTTTCTTGAGATGTTTCTTTTTTAAAAAATCACAATTCCTGTATAAATATGGAGAATAATAAACCAAGAGAAGCTAAAATCGAGAGATTTGTCTATCGCTCCTTGCCACCTCAGTTTGCTATTACATAGAATGATAATGGTGGTTTTGAAACCAGAGTTAGTCCTGCTATATATTTTTAGCAGCTCTAGCAACAGTTGGTAGGAATGTATGGATGGAATTGGTCTTTTTCACTCTCACTAAATGAAGGCTGTTTTCTCCAGACAAACTATCAGTTCTGCTTCCATTTTCAAAAATATGAGTTGAGAAATGAGCAATAAGCAATAGCAAGTATGGGTTTTTAAAAAAATAAATTAATGATGATTTTGTGAATTAGACTTAGAATGCATAGTGTTATTTTGCCCATTCTGAAAACCGAAATTGCTTCTCAGGGAAAAAAGAGATTAAAATGGACATTATGAATGCAGGACCTGTTTTCCAACATTGTGTTGAATAAAGTAAATTGTACATTGTAGTTGCAACAAATGCCCTTATCCACCCCCTCCCTACTCACATACTGATCGGTTGAAAACATGAATTATTTATAATATGCCGGAGCAGAAAATGGCAACCTCATTAAGCAAATCCACACCATCATGATCTGGGATCCAAGAAATGATTCCAAACCAAATGATTGTGTGTTTTTTAAACACACCCATACACATGTCTTTCTCAATGCCAATGGAGCCTATCCCTTCAATTGCTCGCTATAAACTGCATGAACTGTATGGGGTCCATTGACATCATATGTAAGGAACAAAGCCAGTGGAGGTGGTGCTGAGAAATGTTGTTTGAAGCAGAGGCATTTACATGTGTACGCTGCCTCATCCTCAAACCCATGTCACAATTATTCTCATATGGTCGTATATTCTCTTTTTGAATTGTTTTCTTTTGGTTTTATTGCTTGCTTATGTCACATCACACGAGATTGGTGAACGTCGCCCAATGCTGGGGATTGAATCAGGGTTTGGATTTTCCAGGCAGCGGCTGCCTGCAACATAGATGTTTTCTTTATTACAAAGAATGAGATGTGCAGAAAAGACAGTAGATAGAACTTCTTTCATCTCCGTCTCCAAAGTCATTGTGTACTTCACAATTGTAGAAATATACAGGACATCTAAAACACCCTCCCATCGCATCCCACCCCAGGAAGAACATTAAGTCCAAATTCTCAGGGCTGCTGAGATAGTTTGTCTATCGCACAAAAATATGTACATAGGCACATACAGTGGTACCTCGGGTTACAAACGCTTCAGGGTACATACGCTTCAGGTTACAGACTCCGCTAACCCAGAAATAGTACCTCGGGTTAAGAACTTTGCTTCAGGATGAGAACAGAAATCGTGTGGCGGCGGCACAGAAGCGGGAGGCCCCATTAGCTAAAGTGGTACCTCAGGTTAAGAACAGTTTCAGGTTAAGAACTGACCTCCAGAACGAATTAAGTTCTTAACCCGAGGTTCCTCTGTAGTGGTAAAGTCTATCCTTCTCTTTCTTACATTTTAGAGTGATTTAGCTTTCTCTTCGTCTTCCCTAATTATTGTTATTTTTGCAGATTCCCTCAATTTTAACATTTAACTCTAAATTTTGGTACTTGACGTTCTTTCTGTCACCAGATTTGTTGTTTGTAATTTCATTGTGATGTTTTTATTATGTATTTTAAAACTTACTTATATGGTGTTTTGAAGGCCTTCATCTAATAAGCAATAAAACAAACAATATTAAAACTAACAAAAACATAACAGTAGCAAGCAGAGTATGTGGTGATGAGCCTCCCTCAGAAAGGAATTCCAAAGGACTGAAGCCACCACTAGGAAGGCCCTACTTCTAACCCCCACTGATGACACTAGGCAGGGAGTTGGAACCAGAACTGGGCCTAGCCCCAAATACCTCAGTAGTCAAGTGAAGACCTTCCTTTGCACTTTATATGTACCTATCTGATAAGCTGCATTGCATTTACCCTTTCTTGGAAAAAGCAAATAAGACTATGGCTATTTATTTGACTCAAGAACAGCTTACATATGGTTCCCAGGTGGTCACCTATCATTCCAGTCAGCGTACAGGGCCAGATCTGTTTAGCTTCAGCAGAAGAAATGTGTCATGCACCTTCAGACCATTTTCTGCACTTAATTCAAAACATCGGTGCTGACATTGTTACTATTAACATTGCTTCTTTTGTTCCTGGCTCCCCAGGACTCAGGCAAGAACCCTTGTTCGTTCCGAGGCTCAGCCCTAGAACATATGAAGCAATTATAAGAATACAAGAGAGTCTCTCTGAGCATGTGCAGAATGCCTCTGCTTCACTAAAGGGTGATCAAAACCACCCCCTGCATATCTTGAGATTACGTAGATGGACGTGTTTCCAGATCAGAAAAGTGATTTTTAAAAACGACTGACCCCTGGTTGCTTCTCCCGCACCCACCCACAAATGAAATTAAATACTGGTGGGACTGATTTGTTTCTTTCAAGTTGAAATCACTAAAGATAAAATGGAGCGATTAAATTGACTCGGTGTGAAACAGATTCCAAATACGCTTCCAGACGTTTATTGCTCTAACACCAAAAATCCCTGAAACTTTTCCGCTTACCTGAAATATTTCATGTATCCTTTGACTGCAAAGGATCCATACCCTCCAACATTTCTCTGACGAAAATAGGGACATCCCATTCCATAACGATAATTTTACTATTTATACCCCACACATCTTACTGGGCTGCCCCAGCCACTCTGAGCAGCTTCCAACATATATAAAAAGATGATATAACATTAATGTTGGATAACTCTATGCTCTCCAACATTTCTCCAGTGAAAATAGGGACATCCTAAGAAAAAATGGGACATCCTGGTATCAAATCAGAAACCAGGACAGCTTCTCTAAATCAGGGATGTCCCTAGAAAATAGGGACAATTGGAGGGTATGCAGTTCTGATCAAAGCAGTTGTTCCTGGGCAAGGAGCTGAAACTGAAATAAGAAAGGTATTTGCATATTGTGTGCTCAGCTTACAAGTTGAGGAGGAGGGCAGTTGTCATCACAACCTCTGCATCCCCAATTCCCTACAGGGTTTCAGTTTTGAAATTCAAAGCCACACGTGAGCTACATGGGAAAGCCTAAAGCAAATCACAAGGAGGTGCTGCAAGATCTAATGGGAGTTCTTCCACCTGTAAGCTGCCCCAGGTTCATTAACACCTGCTGCTGCAATCTGAACCCTTCAAAGGCAGGAGTAGGCAATGTCCCCATTCTCAGAGCCCTCTCTGTTCTCCAGGCAATGCTATGTTTATTTATTTATTTCATTAAATTTATATACCACTTGATTGTAGAAAAAGCCTCCAAGCAGTTGGGTGGTGGTGATGATGATGATTTATTAATATGCCATACATCTGAGTGGGTTGCCCCAACCACTCTGGGCAGCTCCCAATGAAAAATAATAAAAACGCAGTACAACATCACAGACTAAAAACATCTTAAAATAAGTTTATTTCACAACACAGCTCAGACTTCTCAACGTTTGTCAGCTTGCCTAAGAAGCTCAACACCATCTCATAGTAAGTTAGGTACTCTAACATGTCTGGACCATTAAGTAGAAAACTCAAAGAGATTAAAGTTAGTGTGTGGAATTGCTCTGCCTAATATTTTGAAAACTGCTTTCTTTCTCTCTTGTGTCCAGTGTGGGGAATCTTTGGCCCTCTAGATGTTGCTAAGCTACAACTCCCACCATCCCTGGCTATTGGCTGCACTTGCTGGGGCTGATGGGAGTTGTGGTTCAGCAACATCTGGAAGGCCAAAGGTTTGCTACATGTCTTGCATGATAAATTGCAGACAATCAAGTTTAGCCTGTGTGAGCCCCAGTCAAGGAAGCAGACCAAGTTAGAATAGGATATCTTGGCTTAGTCCATAGAACATATCAATGGAGAACAAAATAAAATCTGTTTACATTCTTTTATTCCACATAAAAGTAAAATACATTTAAAACTCTACATAAAAGTATACATAAAACAACATTTTGTATATTTTTTATTCTAACAAACAGAAATTAAAAATTAAAACAATGAATAAAAAAATAGGGGAGCTGCATGAGGGAATGAATTTAGACCCTTAAAACACACAATCTCCACCACAGTTGTCTGGGTGATACTGGAAATTGTTGGAGAGGGAAACACACTTATTTTTAAATTAGCAATATTTGGCCACATTATTTTTCTGGAATCTGATGGAATAGACCTTGGTCCAGTTTACTTGTAAACAGTATTTAAATTTCTACCCAGGGAACTGGGGGGCGGAGAGCAGGCGGGGCAGGGCTAGCGCATGTCCTGGGGGTAGCCACAATAGCACCCCACCGGGATCGTGCTGCTGGGGGCGGTGCACTCCCCCCACACTCCTCTTCCTCCGCCAGTGGGCCCATCTTCTTAAATAGGTATCTTCTAAATGGGAAAAAAAAATTTAGGTAACCACTTCTAATTTATAGAGATTACAAGGTGGCAATACAACAGAGTGTGAGTGACTTTAATTTGCTTGGCAACAGCAGAGGCAGCAATGATTGGCCATCAGATTGTGATCATTTTGTGGCCATCCATAAAACATGCCATCAAAAAGAGAAGGGAAGCAAATAAAGATGGGATTAAGCGTTGATTAAAATGACATATGGGATATGACATTTAAAAAAGATCTTTCAAAGTACAACGTATTTTAGGAACAGACCCTTTTATGACTCATACACGTTGGCAATGGTCCTCCATTTAGTTCTATATTCCTTTGGTTTCTCTAGAATTTACATTGCATAACTGTGTACAGTATTTCAGGAAGTGTTTATAATTGTCACATTCCTGTTTTCTGAAGTCTTTCTTTGCTTAATTAATAACTGACTTTGTAACATTTTTACATATCCATTGGTGTGGTTGCACAGGATCTAATCACTGCTAAATAATATCAACCAGGGACATGTATTACGTGGACAGGCGAAGCCCCCCAAACCCCAAACAGGCGGCCCCCGTGAGGAATAACGACTCAAGACAACATGCTATGGGATTAAAATTGGCCACAACTTTATTATGTTTCAGATGTGGGTAGACCTTGGCTCAGGCATTGGGCGTTTATCCCTCCCAGTCCCCCGCTGGGGATCTGGGGAACATCAGGGTTATCCAGTGGGGGGGGGATGGGCTGGCTCTGGAGAACATATGTTCAAGCAGAGAGAGACCGCCCCCGTTACAGGGGAGATCAATGACGACCTCTAGGTGTACGACCAAAGCCTCCCCTCAAACAACTCCTTTAATGGGGAACCCTGGTATCGCTGCCACAAAGAGGAGGGGGCGTGGGTCACCGTTGCATGCCGCCCTTCATTCAGGGAAGATAGACTAAAGGATTATGCCCAAGGCCTGATACCGCCAAAGTTGTGACGCTTTGCTACGGGAAAGGCAAACCTGCCAATGTAGGGGAATTCCTTTCCGGTCCTTTAACAGCGACCTTGACGTAGCAGCGCCCGCGTACCTGTGGAGAAAAGGTTAACCAGCAAAAGAAGTCTTAACTGAGGGTGTGTAGGGTGGGAGAAGCTCTGGAGCCAACTGATGATTCCCAGGTAAGATCCTCCCTCTATTGTGTGGGCAGGTAGTCCCTCCCCCTACCTGGCCTGATCACCTTGGCAACGCTTCCCCAGGCGGGATTGGGCAACTGACTGAGGTAGGCGGAGACCTCCAGGTATCCCACCTGAAGGGGGGTGAAGCCAAGCCTGTGCTAATGTGCCACATAGGGTCCAGGGGCTACGCACAACCATACAAAGGGCGCCCCCCCCCATTTAATGTGGGGAGTGGTCATTGTTCCCTTGCAGCCCTTGTACAGCAATAAAAATAATCAGGGAGACAGATACAGGCATTGCACATTTTCAGAGTGGTGGGAGCAGCATTATATAGTGCCATGACTCACCACAGCACATGCATATGTCAGTATTTATTTTTTGCCCATGGAAGACTATGCTCACACTCCTCTTGAGGCTTTCAGCAGTATTACAATACAATCCTATACATGTCTGCTCAAAAGTCCCATTCAGTTTAATGGGTCTTACTCCCATTTA
Source organism: Podarcis pityusensis (assembly GCF_964106645.2). Taxonomy (NCBI): domain Eukaryota; kingdom Metazoa; phylum Chordata; class Lepidosauria; order Squamata; family Lacertidae; genus Podarcis; species Podarcis pityusensis. The sequence goes on along the minus strand of NC_138026.1, from coordinate 41,430,562 downwards.
AGTTTGTAGAGCCTTGCCAGCACCTGGTCTTTTGGGAGAAGACAGGCCTTTATATGGGACAAAACTGGTCTACACGGGAGCTGGGGAGCATCTGGTTTGGAAGAAATCATCGCTCAGGAATGCGGGTGGGGAAAATTATTATGGTCATTCAAATGCAGAAGGGGTAAAACTAGGCATTGAAAAACTAGTACAGGGGCACATGATAGCTATTCAAAGAGGTCTAAGCTCCATGGCCTAAATCAGAAATGTTCAATATATTTGCATAGAAACACTGTATATAAGTGTTTATACGCTTGTGCTAGAAGCCTCCGAGCCAAGATGAGTGAGCTGGAGCATTTGGTGTTAAGATGCACCATAGATCTAGGAAGCACAATGGAAATCTGACGGAATAGAGAACCCGAGTGGGTGATACAAACCCTATAGGAAGAACAGGGAAAGGTGTACTGGAGGTTCTGTCACTCGGTACGTTAAAGTTAGAAAGTCCCAAAGAGGTGGAATCCCCCACAGACTCGTAATTGGCAGTGTCATTGGGCCCCAAGAATAATTTGGTACTAGGGAACTGCTATCATCCTAATGGTGGTGGTGGTTCATTTTTCATTTGCAGGCAAACTTATCTAATTCATTCTTCCCCCAAAAAATCTGAATCTACCATTGTGCTACAAAAAAATGTGGATTCTGGCTACTGCAGTTAAAATTAATCACAAATTACACATTTCTAAGGGTAAGGGAAGCCTGGAACATTCTACATTTCTTAAGTGTCAAATTTAGATTTACAAAACTCTTTTCCTCCATCAGATTACAAAATTTGACTTTAGATGATTGATTGATTGATTGATTGATTGATTGATTGAAAGACAGACAGACAGATAGATAGATAGATAACTTCTTTTGCTGGACCAAGTGTGCTTCCCAGTCACCCAAACATCCCCGGGAAGTATAACCCAGTTGCCAAAAATACAACTGAAAAACCCCAATGAAGAAGGAAGAAATTTAAGCAATGCTATCATGCTAGCTTTTGTCTTACCTAAGTGCAAAACAGTCTTAAATTTTACATTTTAGTTTTGCCTCTGAAAATACAGGAGCATTAATTACTTAATTAAAAACAATTCTGTCTTCCAACATGTAGTATGAAATGGCCCAGGCCACAGGAAATCTCTGGGCTGGTTCATCCTGACCTTTCACCTCTCACACGTTATAACATTGTTTTCCTCCTCCCTGTCCATCTGCTTTAATCATTAGCGACACTGTTCCCCCCCCTTTCCTTTCTTTTTTGCAACTGCACTATGAAGTAAAGTCAGCTGTCATCAGAGCATATTTAAACTCTGACTGTTAGATTCCACTGAATCAGCTGTAAGCCCACAGGTCTCATTACAGCTAAGGAAGAGCAGAAGTGCCGTTTCCTAAAGACTCTAGGGGGAAATAAGCGTTTCTACATTAAAAAGTGGTCTTGGATCTTTTCTAGGTCTTACAAGTGAGTGGTAAACTAAGGAGCCATGCAACTAATGTAGGAAGAAAGAGGCATCAATTTCAGAGAGGGAGAGAGAGAGAGAAAGGGCGAACAGTCTTCCAGGCCTAGAGAGGCTGGATTAGAAACAGCAGTGGAAGGGTTGTGATATCACCAAACAGAGCATCTTGGGAAGCAAAAACACTGTGACTGGCCAGAGTCCAGGGCAGGCAGGCTTCGTAGAGTTGCCCCAGTCTCTGGTGTACGCCTAGCTGGGGCAACAGGTGTCCCCGATCCTGCCTGCCTGCCCAGGGTCCTGGTCCTTGCAGGACTTTGTGCAGTCCTCTTGAGTGTGGGGAGCTGACAGTCCCACAGCAGCAGCTGCTGCAAATAGTCCTCTCAGTGGGGGAGATGGCAGTCCCTAGGGAGCTACTTGGGGGCTGCAGGTCCAGGAAAATTCTGTCTCTGATGCTGTCTTTGCAGAGTCTTATTATAAAAGTTGCTTTGGAATGATTTCAATTGAAATTAATTAATGGACCAGTTTTTAGATATCGTATTGATTGTTTATTGTTGTGAGCAGCCTGAAGATCTTTCTGGCTGTAGGGGAGAATATGTGACAATGATGGTCATGATAACCATGGTGACAACAACATTCCCGTATATCCTTCATAGCAACATTCACCAATCTACATTTGCTTATAGCAAATAATGTGCATTGATTGACGGCTCCCATCTTCCTTGGCCATTGGCCATACTGGCTGGAGCTCATGGGAGTTGGAGTCCAACAAACTAGTTATTCATCCCTGTAAAATTAGAACCAATTTTAAGGTGATAAAGTGAAATGATTCAAGCAAAAAGCTTCACATATATGGACCTTGAGGTCTCTCAGTGTTTTAAGTCACCAGCAAACATCCTTCTTTCTAATCTAGTATCTGAGAAGCAAAAATTAACATCAAATCAACTGCTTAGGGATTATGTATATTAAGAGGTATAATATTAAATAAATAGTATGACTCACTGGATAATGAAAATATCAAAGGAGCTACATTGTAGGAGAGATCCCTGATTTGCAGTTGTTTGAAGGTAAGACAAGCTCATTTTGTCACTGGTAAAGCTATCCAAGGAATTTAGGCAGTAAATAATGCCTGTTAAGTCTTAGACATGAATCAACTATCAAATAGTTATTTTTATTTTTATTTTTTTTTAAATCATATTTATTAGAATTTCCAATAATATAGAAAAATAACAGAAAAGAAAAGATAGAATACATTTAGAGCCTTACTTTCGTTATCTTCTTTCTAGGACTCCCTCCTCCACCCCCCACCCCCCGACTGTATTCCCCTTTCATTAATTTGGTTCCACAAGCTCTCACTCCCATTTTAAAACTTAATATATTTAACCCATTAACCAATTTAAATTATACAATTTTATCATCATCCCTCATCATTAACAGAAAAAGAAAAAAGATTTTTCCCCAAGATCAACCCCAATTTCCTTCCACGAATTCCCTTTTTTTAAAACATGCCAAATCAAAATACCATAATATACAAAAGTTATATAAAGAAATAGAAGATAAAAAGTATAAGAAGTTTCAAAAAGATGGTTACATTAGCCTTTGGATTCCAAAACTCCCCCTTCCCTTCCCCGGTTTGAATTCCACATGTCCATCAGTCTATATGTTGTCAGCCTGGAGATCTCAAGTCCATGGCCAGATTTTTCCCATTCCACCTTGCCAGTTTTCTTTTAATTTGTTTATTTTAATAATGTTTAACTTCAAAAATCCAGTCTAATAGATGCCTTTAATTTCCTTGGTCTTTGCTGCTCCTCCCATTGTTCTTTCCGTGTCGTAGTTAGTCCTTTGTTCTTTTTATTCCTTACTTTCTCAGGTTTCTTGTCTTGTTCAGCTGCTAAAACGTTCTTATTCCGAAATCTGGTATCTCTACAGAGGTTTGTTGTTCAGGAACAAAAACTTACGTCCAGTCCCTTCCTTTCTTCAATAGAAAATTCTATTGTCTCCTTTTAATGTAAACACCTCTGTAGACAAAATACTATGTCAGTTTTGCAGCTTTCCCAGAAGATAAGTCCTGTGCGAATCCCAGAGTGATTTTCCACATACGACCACTTGTAATGTCCCGAAACCCCTCTAGGGGGATTGTAGTAACTTTATATCCTCTAATCCAAAAGTCAAATTGTTGTTCCTTATTTTCCGACAGTTTATATCCATATTGTGTCAAATTGTAACAGAATTAGCCAGCCAAGTCCTTGTAACAAAGTCCTCTTTATATTCTCCAGCTTTGACAGCTACTTTGACAGCTGTCAAAGTCTCCGTCTCTCTTCGCCAGATTCTACGAATCGCCCCGGTTCCCAGGGGGGGTTGCATTTTCCCTCTCACCCTCCACTCTTCTCCTCCAGCACAATTCTTGTAATTTCCCTTCGTGGAAATAATGATTTTTGTCAGCAATAAACTTCTCTTTCGATCTTGGTTACCCAGTCCTTGTTTTAGAATGTTTACAATCAGGGGGGGGACTGACTTCCTTTTTAGATCCCCCCCGCTCGTGCCGAATCCGAAAAAAATTTCTTTTTTTCTCCTTTTGTACCCGGTTTCCCAATTACTCACGGGTTGTTGTTGATAGTCCGAATTTCCAATGGAAGAAGTCAGCGCTCTCCGTCGAATGGCATGCGGCTGCGCTCGGCAGGGGAAGCAATGGACTCAAAGCACCACGCCACTCCCCGGCACCCGATCCGAAGCCTTTAAAAAGGCTCCTTCACGAGTCGGGAGGGCGCTAGCGGTGCCAGCCGAGTCCCCATGTCCACGGGCTCCGTGCCCGTGGTTTTTGAGGGTCCCCGCGTCGCCGGCGCGGTAGGACCCAGCCCCTGCCGAGCAGACTCCCTCCGGAGCTCGGAGGGAGTCCGCCATTCGGCGATGGCGCCAACCCGGAAGTCTCAAATAGTTATTTTTAGTTGCGGACAGAAGTCTGTCTTTTGAAAGGCAATTAGCAATTGTGGCCAAAAGCAGCCAAAAGCAATTAGCATTTGTGGCCAAAAGCAGTTAGTTATTTACATAAATTTAATGTACACTGGCTATCTTTATGCCTGCTACTTGTTTATAGGACTGCTCACTAGGTGACATCCCACAGGGAAGCTGTCTCTTCTTCTGCAGAAGCAGTGAGATTTGTCCCAACCTTCCATCCTAACCACAGATTTCGGCAAGTTTACATAACCATATAATACTCAGAAGGGAGATCCTACAGCTCTGGGCTGTAGTACCTTTTCAGCAGGAAACCATCATTTTTTATTTATTTAGAAAAAAATTATAGGATGCTTAATTACAAAGCTCTTCAAATGATAAGCATAATAAAATCCATAAAACTGTTTTTTAAAAACACAGATAAAATATAGTTATCTATATTTATCTTGAAATATTTCAAGATAAATATAGATAACTAAATTGTATGATGGCTTCTTGCCCACTCTCCTTGGTTTCTCTTCTCTCCCTATATACCACTTTACACCCAAACACGCTACAGGTTGTTGCTTGGCACAAAGTGATGGAGGACAATTATTTTTTGAATTTTGCATTTTAAAGTTGAACTGACCTTAATTCACACCTTCTGGATTAATATGCCTATCACAACATAATTGCCCTTTGGGTTTTGTACTGCTCTGAATTTTGCTGCACACTTCCTGGCTCAAAAATCATACCAAAAATGAGTAAAAGGAGACATATTTTAGGGTTAAAACACATTGAGAAATGCATTCGTTGAAACAAAATATGTATTTGAATAGGTATTTTACGATGAAATATATATTTGAATACATATTTAAATATATTTTTTCATGTGGATTTATGCATATATGTGTGTGTGTGTCCCCAGGCCCCATGGAATCTGGCTATGCCAGGACATAGTCAATGGCTTGTCTTTCTCACCCTCAAGTGGGGGAAATGACAGAACTCCCTTTGGAATTCCTTTGTATACTTAGACCTGGAAATGGAATCCTCACAAAAGGCTCCGCTGGCACCATGAGCCAAACAAGAGCCCAAAGAGCCGAGGTTCAGCCCTGTAGCCCAAACACAACTTATCATAATCCCTTGCTGCCTTCTGTGCTTGTATAATACAGGCCTTCTTGAGTTACAAGACACTTTGAAGATCTCACCTTCTCCCATTACTTGTCTTTTACATAAAATATCTGCAGATGTGAGCCTGCTAGCCTGTCGGAGCGCTGGAGTTCATAATTTATATAAGCCAAGACTTCCATCGTCTTTATGTGCCTCGAGACCTATCACGCGGGGAAGCGCCTGAGGGAGGGAGGCAATCCTGCTGCAGGAGCACCCCCTGCTGACATGGCTCTGAAGACCGATGTTAATAGGCATGCTGCAGCTGAGATCTCCTGGGGATGATGAGGTGTGAAAATTAGCGGCTCAGCTTGGTCTCTGCCCAAAGCTGCTGGTGAATGGGGAAGGCTTTCAACGGGCATTCTGGGAAATGGAAGGGGGACAGGACAAATTGGCAACCCCAAGTGATTACGTTGCCTTAGCTGAGAAGAAACATGGCTGTGTTGAAAGAAAAGATTTCTAGCTGCTCAAAAGTATTGCAATCTAGGGCTATAGTAAGCGTGTTGCTGAAGGAGAATTGAAGGGAATGTAACAGACCTGTTGTACACCAAGAGTGAGGAGCCAGGGGCAAAAGTGGGTGGGCAAGGAATGTGATTCCCACCCCCCCCCCTTTGTACAGTAGGCCACTATCTACACACCAGAAGCCAGTGCCCTTTGGATAAGCAGAAGGACACATTCCAGCCAGACAAAAACACTCAAGGAGGGTGGAATGGAGGGCCAGTGAAGGGGGGGTGGCATGGGGAAAGTCCCAAGGGCCTGGAATTGTACAATTGGTGAATGTGCATGCAAGGAAGCAGAGTGATGATGAGTTGTGTGCCAGTAGGGAATGTGAAGAAATTCAATTTGCATTTAAAGGTGAACCTACCTAATTCAAACATTCCAAAAGCATATGTGAAGCAGACCTATGCTTCAAAATTCACACTTCTCTGAAGTTTGCAATGCAATCCAATTTCCCAACCAAATATACTAGGAGAAAATGTGCATATAAAGCATATGTTAGGGAAAATGATATACAAAGATGCATTATACTATGGGAAATTGCTCTGCAGCAATGTGAATATTAGGCAACATTGCATACAAAAATGTGAATATTAGGGAAATTCACACATAAATGCTTATGAATATACATGTCTTCTTCTTTGGCGATTACTCATAGCCAAGTAAGATTGTCTTCCATGAACATGGTCTTAACAGTGAGTCAGTAAGTGACTGTGGAGGCTAATTCTGGATCCACATGTCCCTCTACAGTAGGGACACAAGTTTCTTTGCGGGAGTTGATCATGGTGAAGGTTTGCTAAATGTGCCTTCTTTTAAGCTCGTTTCTCCCTTTCGTCCTGAGTTTGAGCGTCTTCAAAGTCCATTACACCTTTGGTAAAGGCTGTTCTCTAATTGGGGCACTCGCAGGCTAGTGTTTCCCAATTGTCAGTGTTTATACTACATTTTTTTAGATGTGAATCAATGCCTTGAGAGCGTCTTTAAACCTCTTTTGTTGACCACCAGCATTACACTTTCCAATTCTAAGTTCGGAATAGAGTAGTTGCTTTGGAAGATGATAATCAGGCATATGCACAACATGACCAGTCCAACAAAGTTGATGTTGAAGAATCATTGCTTCAACACTGGTGATCTTTGCTTCTTCTAGTACATGGGCATTAGTTTGCCTGGCTTTCCAAGTGATATGTATAATTTTTCAGAGACACCGTTGATGGAATTTTCCAAGGAGTTGGAGATGGTGTTTATAAGTGGTCCATGTTTCAAAAGCATACAGTCAGATTGGTAGTACAATAGCTTTGTAACAAGTATTTTGGTTTCCCTGTGAATGTCCCAGACTTCAAACACTCTGCTCTTCAATTGGGAGAAAGCTGCACTCACCGAGCTCAGGCGATGCTGGATTTCAGCATCAGTGTCGGCCCTTGTGGAAAGGTAGGAGAAGTGATTTGACACTTTCCAACGTTGCACCATTAAGTTGGATTTGTGGCACTGCAAAGGGGTTGCTTTGTGCTTGTTGGTGCAGCACTCTGGTTTTTTGGATGTTGAGTGATAGGCCAAGCCTTTCGTAGGCTTCTGCGGATCCTCTGACTGTGCGCACATTACATTGTCATCAGCATACTGAAGCTCTATGACAGAAGTTATGGTAACCTTACTCTTTGCTTTCAGCCTACTCAGATTAAAGAGCTTTCCATCTGTTCGATATATAATTTGTACTATGGTGGGTAGTTTTCATCTGACAATGTGTAGGATCATGGCAATGAAAATAATGAATAGAGTTGGGGTGATAACACCACCCTGTTTAACACCTGATCCCACTGTGAATGGTTCACTTTGAGAGCCATTGTTATCTGCAGTTGTTGCTGTCATATTATCATGGAGGAGCCGAAGGCAGTCAATTTCAGGGTATTGCAATTTACAGTGTCAAAGGCCTTAGTCAGGTCGATAAACGCCATATACAGGGGTTGGTTCTGCTCTCCGCATTTTTCTTGATGCTGCCGAGCAGTGAAAATTATGGCCACTGTCCCCCAGAAGGTCGAAACCATTTTGGGATTCAGGAAGGGTAGCCTTGGATGTACATAGTTAAGAGGCGGTTTGCAAAGATCCTTGAAAGAATTTTGCTGGCCGCAGCTAATAAAGAGATGCCTTGATATGTATCACATGTGGAAATGTGGAGAAATTCAACTTCAGACTGGAAAGAATGAGAAACTGAAAATGGCGGATTCATCCATCCTTAGCCACCACTCACTAGCCACATACAATATCAGGTGGGCATGCATACATCCTCTGCAGAGAAATCAGGGGAACAGAAGTAAAGCATGGTACAAAATACTGCAGTTTGATGCTGTGTGTGTGTGTGTGTGTGTGTGTGTGTGTGTTCTTCCGATAGCACCATAGCTTTGGTGGAATATATATCACACCTGTGCGCAAACATGAAAAATATTCACTTACTGACAAAAAGGTGGATCACGGCAAAAGTCTTTAAAAACCCATGTAAAGCAAATTTGAAGACGTCACTGCCTTATATTTTCCAGCAGTTACTCTAAAGAGACTCTTGAGCGAAATGATCTGGACAGCTGTGCTTTAAATATGTGTCATTTCATAAGCTGCTATTTGCAACAGGACTGTACCATCATTAAGAAAATTACCTCTTAGTGATGTTCACCTCTGAATAGATGTAGCTGGATGTTCTTCTCTGCATTTGCTAATATTATTAAGGTGCTGTGTCCATGCTGCCTTAGCCACTCTAGGAAGCAACTCAGCACACACCAATTTCTGCCCAGCACTGGATAATAGGTTTGCCATAGTCGATGGTTCTGAGAAGTATGACTTACACTCTTTTTTAAAAATATCTCACATGCCTCTTTTTGGAATCTGAAGGGCACACACAGTCAAATGTGGCTCATGAACCTTTAAAATCTTTGAAAGGGACAGCATGGAAAGTATCAGGCCCTTGGTTCTAAATATTTGAAAGTGTTGTGTGCCCCAGTTTCCACAAAACACACCCTTCACATCTACCGAAAGGCTCATATAAAACTAAAGATGCGTGCAACTTTGAAGGTAACAAAGTTTGCAGCCAATATAACAGACCCAATAAATTGGCAGCATCAGTGCTAGCATGTATTTTAAAGACACTGAGGACACTTGGGGTACATTGGTACTAAAACAACCACTATTACAAAAGATGGCATTGCCTCTGGAATTGAACTCAATGACCCTAACATTTGTTATGCCCTGCCCATCAACATACTGGGGAAGAAGAAGGACCTATGGCACTCTGGGTTTCTTTGAGCTGAAATTTCAGGACTTTCGTTCACAATGCAGCCATGAGTTGTTGTTGTTGTTGATGTTTGTTTGTTTGTTTGTTTTGCAATTGAGAGAAAATGGTGGTCTCGTCTTTCAGCATAGGTGTAATATGTAGCAGGACAGATTTTAGGCAATTGGTAGGCCTTATTATGCCAAGGACACAAACTGATAAGTGGCAAAGAAGAATTCTCAATAGAAATGGCATGAGGTAATAGTATTTATGATAACGGCCACCAGTCCCCAGTTGGTGTGAAGGGTGTGGCTGCTTACGTAGTGGTGGAAAAGGGCATGGTTGCTTCCAAAGGAACTTGCTATATTTGCATTCACAGCATGTGGTGGCAAGGAGCCCTGTGTGCTAGCTTCTGCAAGCTATGGGTGGCTGGATTCCCAATTTTTGAAACTCTGTGATATATGTGTGTGTATTCAGGATTGGAGTGAATTCAGGCATCTCCCCACTCATGTATATTCACATATATTACCATCCCTGAACAAAAGCATTTTCTTGATACTTTTGAGCTATTTTCACATATCCCATTGTGAGCAGAAGTGAAGAAGGTTGAACTTTCTACAATGAAGTGTCTAAGTATTTGTACTTCCTGATTTGTATCCATAGAGAATAAGGTTTATGCTTAAACCCTTTAACTACTTACAGCAGCCAGCAAGAGGATAGATTTTCAAGTCCTTTCATGTGAGAGAAGGGTGGGGGGAGCTTAGAAGTGCCAATATTTTTCTTCGGCATCAAAACCTCTGTGCATTTTTTACCCCTTTAGATCATGAAGTATGTGGTAAAGGAACTACATCCTGAACCTGCCCAGGCACTGGAAATCAAAACAGATATTTTATATTCCATAAATGCATCATTTTTGAAAAGTAATCTCTTTGTGCCTGTCTTGATTTGGAGAATGAACTTGAATGACCTAAAATTGGTCTGTGATTTCCACCACCCGCCTTCCACATCTTCCTCCCCACAAGAAGACACAGTTTTCTCTGTGAAATACATTATAAATCAGCTAGAAGAAAACATTCTGTGTGTCTTCTCCTTCCTCCTCCTCCATCACTACCACAGCCAGACTATCCTCTATTTTCAAAGTTCAGATGATGATTGGTTATAACAGAGAGACAATGGAGTCATAAAGGCACAATGAATAATGGTTTTCAGAATGAAGTGTATGCCCAGACGTAAGCTCCCATTTCCAGATGGCTGACAAAAAAAGTGGGGTGGAGACTTGATTTCAAATAAACGTGAGCATGTTTTTTGTGCAGCTTAGAAAATGAAGGATAGGACTACTTCAGAGTCATTATTTTAAGCAGAGTAACTTGTGCTGAGCTTATAGATCTGGTATGAATAAGATTTTTGTCTTACTTGAATAAAAATCATATGTGATTCCAGGCAATGGCTTGGACCATTTGCTAATACTAATTGTTGTTGGTTAAAAGTAGAGTAGAAGATTGTTAAAGCCTTCCCCGGCAGTAACTTGATCTGTGGAAATGTACTTTGCAGGAACTGTGATGCTTTTTGCAGCTGTCAGGCATTTAAGACAGCCATGCTCACGTGACTCTACATCTCCTGTTTAGTAGTTCAATAATAGCTTATAAGAATGGCACCCTTTTGCTAGTTAAATGATTGCACATTCAACCTCTTTCATTCTTATCTTCCCACCCCTGCCCTGCCCTGTGCAGTGAAATCAACAGAAAGATCAATTCTGCCAACATTTTACTTCAGAAAAATAGATAACTAGATGATGTGGCTCTTTGAAAATAAGGATATGAGATTAACAAAGTATTTTATAATGCAGCTAGCATATTAGGAAACTTCTGAATCAGAAGTTGGAAAAGTTTGTTGTTGCATTATAACCAAGCTCAAAAGCAGCACATTGAAAACATAGCCCTAGTGCAATGAGAAAACCAAACCATATCAGACTCTTCCAGCTGATCCCTACTAGTGATTCAGTATGCCAGCAATTCCTTTGTTCACTGATAGTTTGAATGCTATTCAGGCTCAATCTATCCTATACCTGGCAATACAGAGTTGTATGCAAGCATGCCATCGTCTGTCCAAACCTTTACCTTTACCTAGGTATTAAACCTAAGTCTAGAGTCTCTTCATAATCTTTCAGTACAATAACAATTTAGCCAGTTGAGTCCTTTTGAGTCCCACTGATTTCCATCTGAGAGTTAGACTATGTGAGTCTGTTTGCTCAGTAGCAGCACGTGTGGTGGGGCAGTGCTTCTCTCCCAAAATCAGTGTCACAGTGTTTACCTGAAAGGGGCATGGTGGGGCAAGGTACAGTAAGGTCAGGACTGCATGAATGCACTGGAAGAAACACCGTTTTGAATATGGTGCTTCTGTCGGTGTACCAGACGTACAAAGGCATTGATTTCTGTTCTGACCTGTGTTTGTCACATGCAGCCCTGTTTCCATTCCACTGCAGAGTGGCCTCCAACCAAAAGTATGTTGTTTGTCTCAAAACCCACAGTAGCAGAATTTTAATTAATTAGTCATGCTATCAGTAATATTTCAGGTAAATCTCTCTAACCAGTCTGTGATTAAATTGGAGATGGAGCTAACTAAATGGGTAGTTGATTAGTGGTGTTTATATAGGGATAGGAAGTAAAACAAGTGCATATATAAACCTCTTTAAATGCAACACCGTTAAAGGAAATGGAGCATCTTTCAAACAATCATAATATGTCTAAGCAATTATCAAACTAAGTATTATTGCATAGTCAACATATTCTTTATTATAGTATGCTTTCACAAATTATTACTTTTGGCTTTCAGTCCCTTATCTCCTGGTCTATTTGTCCCACACCTATACCCAGCTACTGCATGTAAAAGAAGGGGAAAAAGCATACAAAAAGTATTATTATTTTTTTGAATCCAGAAGAACAACAAAAGCAGGCACTACTACATTAATATGGTGTACGTGGCATGGATTGTGCATACAATAATTCACTGCCGGAAATAGTGAACCATAACAGAACCTTTGTGCCAATATTGGTGGCAGCTGGTTGGATATGAAAACACCGGGGCTGCACCCTCCACATCTTGAGGGGGTGGGGGGTGCCCTGCGTGAATGCTATTGAAGGGATTGATATCATTGGTTGTACCACCTAGCTTTATACTAGTACAGATCTACTAATTTATATAGTTATTGATAGGAGCTAGCAAAGCAAAGTTGAAGAAGAAGAAGAAATAAGCTTCTAGCTTCCATTTGGTAGATCAAATATTGTTTGAATTGCATATTCAAACCATTTTATCCATAATTTATATGCTGTTTGATGGTGGCAGGGGTGGGTGGGGGGTTATTTTCCTGTTATTTGCATCAATTCACATCTGCTTTTAACCATTCCCATACAATTGTCTTACAGCATGCCTCTTCCTTACATGATCTGACTGTTGTGGAAAACAGTTTATTTACAGATGAGGACACTGCTCAGTAAATCCTGACTCAAATAAATTACATTAAGCAATACTTTCTATAGCTAGCAGCACGTTGAGCTAAACTACTTTGGGTAAGTGCCTAATGCAAATTTGAAATGGCCTTCCATTACCTGAAGCATACCTAAAGATGGAAATATTTAAACAAGGAAAGGTCTTGCCATATACCTTCAAGAAAGTAACAAAGGCTACTAGCCAGTGGGGATAGTGGAGGGAAGCCCTCTCCACCCATCCAGGTGCCCCACCCTACAACTTTGCTATCAGCTGTTTCAGTCATATTAACCTACTCCTGAAATTGGGTGCCCAGTGATGCCTTTTTGTAAAACTTTTTGTTGGATGAAGTATCTCTTAATTCACCCATGGAACAGAGCACACACACTTATTCAAAAAAAAGTGTGATGTGTGCCTACGAAGAAAATGAAGTCTATGGGAGCCTCTACGAAAATGAAATCTATGGGTGTTTCTTACATTCCTTCACATTGCAGAGGCAATGCCACATTGCAGTGGTCTGGTAGGTGTTTTGCTTTTGCATTCTTGTATTCTCTCTCTCTCATTCTCTCTCTGTGTTGCTATGCCACTTGGCCCAGTTCAGATGTAAAAATCATAGTCCAAGGAATCGTGATTTGGGAAACCAAGAAGAATTATGTCCCAACACTATCATGCCCATGGTCCTGGGGTCCCACCATGCTCAGAAGAAGATTTGGATGAGGTTGAAGTTCAGGCCACTTCCCTGAGGGGAGAATCTTCTCCTGTGCCTTCTTGGCCAAAGTATGTGGCCCTACCACCATCTGCGGACTCAAAGTAGCTCCTTCATCTCCTAGACTTCACAGAAGCTAAAAGATACAGAATCAGGCAAGGGCCCTTTAAGAACACAGCTGCCACCTTGAAGGAGGTGGGGTCTAATATAAAACAGGCCTTGTCTGCCTTTATAAGACTGCAGATGCTTCAGCTCTCTGTTGATGGAGCATTGTTGCATGAAGGGCCACTGAGAACTGTCCAGGGTCCTGATTACTGACTTGACTAGAATATTCGTTCTACATCTGACTTGGCATTGCCTTACTGAATTGATTGGACTTGGCCCTGTCCGGCTTGTCTTGCCAGAAGGAACTCAGTCTGTTTGTGCCCACTTCTCCTGCTACATTTTAAACCAACTAAGAATTCTGGCCAGTCTTCAAAAACAACTCCACATCACATTCCAGAGCATAAATAACTGTGCCCAAGTTACAGCTGTTCTGGAGGCGTAGGATCAACTGATGGAAGCTGCTTCATGTCATGGATTCAATTTGAGTATCCAAAGATTGGGCTGGTGTTAGTAGCCTACCTTGGGCATTACCTTCCGGAAATTTGTGTCTTAAGCCCCGATCTATGAGGGTCATTTACACACACACATGGGCACACACACATGTGCAGGGAGCTATTTTAATATCCTCAGTGAGCAGCCATTTTTCCATGCTATGTCAAAAGCTGTCTTTGCAACCTGTGTTGTTGCTCAAAATGAGCTTTCCCTGTGTCTGTGGCTCTTCTTCCCCCATATTTCCCTGGATTGTGGCCATCTAGAATACACTTGCTAGGGAGACTTAAAAGAGGCAAATTCACACGCATTTGTCCTTTTATGCAGAATGGAAAAGGTTTTTCTCAGTGACACCCTGTGCCCTATAAGAACCAAAACAGTACAGTGGTACCTCGGGTTAAGTACTTAATTTGTTCTGGAGGTCCGTTCTTAACCTGAAACTGTTCTTAACCTGAAGCACCACTTTAACTAATGGGGCCTCCTGCTGCTGCCGCACCGCCGGAGCCCGATTTCTGTTCTTATCCTGAAGCAAATTTCTTAACCTGAAGCACTATTTCTGGGTTAGCGGAGTGTGTAACTTGAAGCGTATGTAACCTGAAGCGTATGTAACCCGAGGTACCACTGTACTGAGATTCTTTCAGGTGCCATATTTATAATGTGAGGAAAGCAGGACTCCTATATAACATTTCCACAATTGGCTAACACTTACCATGTGGGTATTAATCCACAACAGGGTTGCCACACATCCTGGTCTTACAACCAAAGCAGGCGTACATATATCAAAAACACTTTTCACCACACATCCTCTTCCTGCACCTCAAAGCAGTCAAACACAAAGAGAAGAGACCTGCCAAGTTTCTGCAGTCTCTTCTTTATAACCCTAAAGAAATGTGAAGTGCATTCTGAAAGATTATCTAGGAGTCCATGCATGACCCTTGTGTTTGAGATTACCATTCTGCTGGAACTTGAGAGGGCTCTGGTTATTAGGTAAATTTGACAGCAGAAATTTCCCTTCATAGTGAGAGCATGCTAAAGATGAGCTGATTAGTCTAGAATGCAGGTGCGAGGTCCTGAGATTAAGAAGGAAAGAGGATTATGCTCCCCTTCATATCTAGAATCATATTTCTCAAAATGAATTACTTTCAAAAGCTCATTAAGCACCAACCCTGGGCCAAAGCAAATTATGTGGAATGATCACCCCCGAGAAATGCTCCTGGCACCATTATTAACAGCTTTTAGGTGCCAAGCTAAGACCTTTTAATTCTCTTAGGCCTTTGGTAACTAAGCTGGTCTCTGTGGTGGTTACTTTTAGTGGACTGGATAGGACTTGTCCTTGTTGTTATGCTATTGTATGACTATTTTAGATGTTTTTATTATACATTGTATTAAAATTTTATGGGTTTCATTGTTTTTATCTGTTGCACATTATCTTGTTAAGTCACCTTTAGATTTTGTTTTTGTAAAAATCAACACATGGGAGAGGAAGAAGAAGAAGACGAAGAAGAAGAATTGAAATGACTGGATGAGCTGTGCTTTTACTAAGGGCATGCTTAAAGACAGCTAATGGAATTCTTCCATCATCCTTTTAGGATGTGTGTGTTTAAGGATATGCTGTAACCATATGAGCCAGTGCCACATTCCCTTCCGGGACATACGAACAGCATTAACTTGGTTCTATCTTCAAAATTCCAACACCCCATAGAAGTTAGTTGCTGACACCCCTAAGTAAATCAATAAGGCTGAGACTTGAAGTTTTATCCGTGAAATGTGTTGGCTCTGTGAACTTCTTCCCTCCAGGATTATGTCAAACTCCCAATTACTTATCTTAGTACTCCTGCAGGCCCCCATCTTTGCAGCACACGCTACGGAAAACTCATGTTTCAGAGGGCATTGCATTCTCTATGAAAGCCATTCTAATCTGGCATTTCCACACATTACTACTCAGTCACAGCTCATACTGATTTCAGCCAACAGGCTCATAATCTTCACGGCATGTTACCGTCCCATTCTCCCACCCATCCATTTCCATTCTATCTTATCCTCAGCATGTGCAGATATTACCTCATCCACCCTAGTGCTGGCTCAAGAGATTAACCCCAAAGTGATATGATAAATACCTCATTCAACAACAACAACAACACAATCCCCTGACACTGATTTCTGAGTTTTGTTTTAAGCCTCACTGAAGAGTGTGACATTGCTACCAGATACTGGTTTCCTCCCCCCACCCCCAAATCCCCATTCCCAGAGGCTAGAGCCAAATAAGATTTCGTAAATCATAAAGACTCACCTCTTGCCTAGGATTTGGATGTGGAGATTTATCCTACACTTTTGATAACAATGCTGCAAGGACACAAAGGTAAATATGTCTTCCCAGAAATCCATTGGATATGTGATGCTGTTGTTTTTAGTAAAGCTTTCCTGTGTGGAATTCCATATGGCTAACTTTTAAATCAGACCAGTATCCTCTACATCAGCCTTTCTCAACCTGTGGGTCCCCAGATGTTGTTGAACTACAACTCCCATAACCCCTAGCTAGCAAGGCCAGAGCTCAGGGATGATGGGAGTTGTAGTCCAACAACATCTGGGGACCCACAGGTTGAGAACCGCTGCTGTACATGAACAGCATTAGCATACCAGCGATCTATGGTTCAGTTGGATACTGGGCTGGTATGCTAGTACTGCATTTAAAAGGAGCAGCCCCTCAATTTTAAGAAGACTGCAAATACCCTCAAAGTATGGATATATTACCTACAGAAGAAGGTCTTCCAACAAAGGCCAGGTAGTTGGAAATACTCCAGTTTTGGATGGTCACATGATCTGATCCAACTCTATAAATGTTACTGCCATCTGTCTGTCTTGAGAGACAGTGGAGGAGTGTGTCTTTGTGGGTGAAGTCAAACTGTTAGAAGGTTGCATTGCCTGCTGTGGCTGCAGAGACCCATACAGGAGAGACATGTTTTGTTGCAGTTGGGCAAATGAAGGCATCCAGTTGTGCTGCGGCAGATGTACCAAAGTGTTTCTTTTCTCTGTGACCTTCCCATTCTGTGAAGATTATGTACATATTCCCAGCGTCACATTTAAGAAGAGGAAACAAAATCTTCAGAAACTTACCAATATCCATACTGGTTCCCATGTATTAAGAATGTAAGAAGAGGCTGCTGGATCAGGCCACTGGCCAACTAGTCCAACATCCTGTTCTTGCGGTGGCCAAGCAGATGCCTACAGCAAACCCACAAGCAGGACCCAAGCACAGGAGCCCTCTCCTCTCACATAGCTTCAAGCAACTGGCATTATTGCCTCCATCTATACAGGCAGTAAGGGATGCGGGTGGCGCTGTGGGTTAAACCACAGAGCCTAGGACTTGTCAATCAGAAGGTCAGCAGTTCGAATCCCTGCTATGGGATGAGCTCCCATTGCTCAGTCCCTGCTCCTGCCAACCTAGCAGTTTGAAAGCACCTCAAAGTGCTCAGGCGGGAAGGTAAATGGCGTTTCCATGCCCTGCTCTGGTTCGCCAGAAGCGGTTTAGTCATGCTGGCCACATGACCCGGAAGCTGTACGCCGGCTCCCTCAGCCAATAAAGCAAGATGAGCGCCGCAACCCCAGAGTTGGCCACGACTGGACCCAATGGTCAGGGGTCCCTTTACCTTTACCTTTATACAGGCAGAACACAGGCATGGAGTAGCCATTGGTAGCCTTATTGTCTATGAATTTGTCTAATCCTCTTTCAAAGCCATCCAAGCTGGTGGACATCACTGCCTTCTGTGAGGACAAGTTCTGTGGTGCAACTACATTCTGCATGTATTAAAAATTCATACTTTTTAAAAAACCAATCCATAATATTCAGTTCACAGGTTGACACAAATCCAGTTTTGTCCAGTAACCTGGACAAAAAAAAACCCCTAGTCAATAGCCTTGTTCATTCCCATTTGTAGCAAATAATAAGTATAAGTTGTGTCTTCGCTACTTCAGCATCTTCAAAAATAAATAAATAATGTCATTGCTGCTGCCTTTTATTTTAATGTCAGTTTCAAGTAGTTATGCCCCACTAGCAATCACAAGTGGGGAGAGTGCTATTGCACTTCTGCTTGCAGACTTCCCATCAGCATCTGGCCAGTGTGAGAATAGGATGGTGAACTAGATGGGTCTCAGCACTGTGGCAGAGGGGAAGGGGAAAGGTCTCAGCACTGTGGCAGAGCACCATTTTTGCATGGAGGAAGAGTCTCAGTTCCAATCTCTGGCATCTGCCGATAAGAAAGGGAATGTTCTTCGACTGAAATCCTAGAAAGCTGGTGGTCATCAGTGTAGACAATACTGAACTTGGTGGACTCTGTATACAGGCAGCTTCCTGTGCTATTTTGTTCTACTTGACTCGGTGTTTCCTGAGAGATCCAGTAGAAACAGTGACTTGAAAATGATTGTTTCTGCATCAAAGTAGATACTTGTCTGCTCCATAACTGCATGGATGAGATACAAAATGCCACATCCTCCATGCCATTTTTTGGGAAGCCTTTGCATGAACACATAAGCTGAAAGCTTGCCTGTTTATTTCAGCCCTTTAAAGTGGGTTTCTCTAACTTTTGTATTTTTCAGTTTATGCATGTTTGTGTGTAGAGATGGACTGATCTGTTAATTTTGGTTTCTCTGTTTGTTGTATGAGTGTACAGTTTTTATTAAAATGTATGTGTTTTTCTTGTTTTGTGCCATAGGTTTTTTGTTTTGGGGTGGGGTTTTTCCCTTCTTTGCTTTTATGTAATGCTTTTTATGTTTTAAAGCTTCCTCAGTTGCTTAGAATCTGTTTATGAAATAATTATATATATAATGTATAATAATTATATATATATAATGGATCATGATCTGTCCTCTGTAATGAAATAGGAGCTGCTCCCCCCCCCCCATATTCCAGTTGTCTTGCTGCACGCGTATTTTTGAATCACAGGTTGTACAAATGTTTAATTTAAAAAAGAAAAGCGGAAAAATACCCAACCATTAATTCATCAGATGAGTAAGCATGAAAGAACCAGCAACAGTCAGCATCTGTGGAGGCCAAAGTCCCCAAAAGAAGACAACAAAAACTACCACAGGACATTTGTCACCAGGAAAGGGTTGCTGTAGACTCAGAAAACAGTCCTTCGTCACTGGTCAAAAGGAGCAAAAGGCAAACAGGTTCTGGTTTATATGCAGCCGTCCTTTGTTTGTTTTCATTAAACACCCTTACTGATCTTAACCATCTGTATTTGTTAAACTTGTTTCGTTCCTCCGTACTTTGGAGTACAAACAATACCATATGTGTGCTCCCTCACTGCTGGCATTTTGGCTCATCACACTGACATGTGTCTGAAAGGCTACATTTGCAGTTGTTGTCCCAGAAGTAGATGTGATCCACTGTGAAATTTGAAATATTCAAGGTATCTCTTTATTTACTTTTTTGCATGAGAAAACATAAAAGGTGCCTAAATGGGTAATATTAATCTCTACTAAAACTTGAGTAGTGACACGCATTTAAATATCCCGCAACTGGAGATCTTCAGGAAGAATATGTATTTGTGTGGCTCACCAGTGGGATAAATGGATTCTGTTTTTTGTCCATTTTAGAAATACTGTCCATTTTAGAATACTGTGCAGAGACAATGTGGTGAACACTGAGGAGAGAACACGTATGTGCACCGAAATATGCACATGCAAAATATGAAAAGGGACATTCAATGCTATTTTAATACTGAGTTATTGCCAGACATAAACACATGTTTTTTCTCAGCGTAGGCAAGGTCTCTGGTCATAAGGGGTCTCTGGTCAATCAGAAACTCACAGCCAAAAACTTTATATGAAACTCACAGCTGAAAAGCTGAGATATCCCTTGAATGGAATAAGGGTGTGTTTGCATTAAAAATGGCAAGGGTGCTGGGGACTCAATCCATGCACAGATGCTATTGCACAAAAATGTCTTGTTTTCTCTATGCTTTTGCCAAAAGCCAAACCAAACCCATATTCAAAGACATGTGCAGAGTTCCACCTGAACCGAATTTCTCAGTAACAGAGGGACTGGCCAATATGCCCAGTGGTCCACTAAAAGTTCCTCACCGTGGAAAGGGTGAACTGACCCCAGCAGTGCCACCTACAATGATGATGTACTACTGCCATTTTCTTCTGCTGTAGTCACTGTTCTTGTGTGGCATGACCAAGGGCGGCTGTATGCAATTTGGCTTCTTTGCATCCAATTCAATAGGGTTGGATTGTGGCCTTAAACAGATTTTAATCTGATTTAACTGATATTCCTCCTTTCACTCAGGAAAATGTAGTTTGGGAGAGAGCTAACACTATGCCTAGTGATCCCTTTCACGGGAATACAGGAAATTGTGCCAGTTAAACTGTTTTACAGTCAAAGAATGAAAAGTATTTGAGAGTCTATTGGAATTCTAAACTCAGTATTATAATGGACAATCCTTTCCCCTTTTGTTATGTTTTCCCCCATTTTCTTTTTATTCCCCAGCTAACTTTGTAGGGCATAGTAAAATATTATACCTTTGTTAACTATTGACTGTTCAGATGTTTGTGTGCTTTATTTTTTGACTTGTACATTTAAGATTTAAAAAACTGTTTTATATTTATACTGCAAGCATGCCCTAAATGTACCAAAAGAAAAATACCTGGTTCTAAGCTAGAGTAGCAGACTAGGTCTGGGTCACTTCCTTTTAGCCTAACCTACAGGGTTGTTCTGAGGATAAATATGAGGGAGAACACGCACGCCATCTTGATTTCCTTGGCGGGGAAGGGACATATAAAAGTAATTTTTAAAAAATAAAATGAATGAATGTCACTAACCCTCACATCTGAGGGCCTTTCTTAGCAGCGCAAAGAAAACTTTGTGTAAATAAGAATCAGGCCTGTAAGTGTTTTAAAACCACATCACACGTTGGGGGCAGAAGCAGCGTTGGCTTTTCATTGTAAATTATGCCTGCTATTGTAATCTATCTATCTGGATCAAACATTCTTTGGCATTGCTTTCCAAAGATCCGGTTGCAGCGACTTTGTCGGCATTAAGTGAAATCAAACATGGCTTGTGAACAGAGGTTTAGTGATGAATAAATCATCCCAGAGAGCTGGAGAGAGAAACAAATCCTCAAACATGCCAGTGTTACGGTCCTTGCCTTTATTTCTCCTGCAGCTTTCCCCGTTAAATTTCATTTGCAGCGTTGGGGTGACATGTGTTTTGCCTTATTCAGCCATTTGGAATACAGGTGTACTGCTGTGTTTTTTGATGGAGTGTTGCTATTCTGGAGTACTCTGTCCAAAACACAATCCCACACATGCAATCCAAACCACCAAGGATGAGTCAGACATCATGTCATTGCCACGATAATTATTGTACACGTTTTCATGCAAAGCTGCAGAGCATTTTTCATTAGTCAACAGTCTCAGCGCCAAAAGCTACACCCCTAAAGCTTCGAAGCTGTGTTTTCCTTAACCTTCAGGAATTTGCGATTTACAAAGGCATATATTGTGCAACCTATACCTAAGCCAAATCAAATAGCAAAGTGCAGAAAAACCTCTCCAAACCATTTTTTTTAAAAAAAAAACCATCCTGAATTATAATGCATGTTTTTTAAAAGTACAAAAATGTGTATGTTTTTGTATATATCTCAAGGAAAGGCATTTGCTAAACCAATTTTAGAAGTCTGATAAATTGATCATTTGTTCCGGGAGGAGTGGGGGAAGGGAATTAGGGATTTATTCGCTGTGTTTACATTAACAATTTTGCATTTTTATTGTTTGTTTGGACTTGCTCCTGAAAATTACAGCTGTGGTCCTTCTAAAAATGCAAAACGAACACCCCGCCCCTGTTTAAGAGGCAAAATGGATACTGAGCATAATAGTTCGAGAGAAAATTCTTATTGAAAAATTGTTTAGATAAAAAAGAGAATTGGAATGAACTCTGTGTTCAGGATATTTCCATAACATTTGCTGTGTTGTGACTGTTTTGTTTAAAAAATCTTTTTTTGAAATGCCAGGGAACTAGAAAAACCATTTGGTATCATTTATAACAGACATGAAATCAGGAAAACTAGAATCCCAACAACGTACTTTCCTGGGAAATAAATGACTGTGTGCTTTCTATTATCTGGAGGGGACAGAGAGTGTTGGTGAGAATCAAGCATAGGAGTGGTGCAGATCCTGGCCTACCTGTCAGTCAGCTGACATTACTCATGAATCCAACAGTGTCACCTAAGTTGACTACATTGTTGCAAAATATCTTCTACCAGCTTCGACTGGTAGCTTGGCTGCAACCCAAACTGAACAGGGATAGGGTGGCTTTGGTTGTCTATATTCTGGTTAGACTACTGCAATGTGCTGTGCATGTGGCTACCTTTCAGGGGCGCTAACTTGCCCCCCCCCCCATTAAGGGGGTGCAACCATGTGATGCATCACGTGTCACGTGACAGCCGCCCAGTGTGTGCTGGGAAGAGGCAGAACGCACGGAAGGGCAATCCTCGCGCTTGCTCATTGCAGCCCCTGCCTGGCTCCAAGGCTCCTGGGCTGCCAGGCGGAGGTTGGGATGAGCAAAGGCGAAGATTGCCCTCACTTTTTGCAGCTCCTGCTAAGCTCCTGGGCTCCCAGGTGTAGGCTGTGGCTGTGGTGTGTGAAAGGTGCCTGGCTTCAGTGGGGTGTGGCAGCCTCCTCAATATGGGGTTGGCGCGGCCCCTTGTGCCCCATCAGGGCCGTCTTTACCCGGGGGAGCAAGGGGTGCAGGGCACCTGGGCACTGAATTATGGGGGGCGCCAGGCGCCTGCTGCTGAAGCCGCCTAAGCATATTGGGTTGAGCTGCTATGCGGCAGCGGGTCAGCGACACCTTTGACATAACTGATCTTGCATCGCCTGCCTGCTAATGCTGCTGCAGGGAGAGCTCTCTGGAAAGTATCGCTCACCAAAGCCGGGAGGAGGGGGAGTAACAGGAAAGAGGGAGAGAGAGACAGAAAGAGAATGCTCCTATCTAGCGACAGGAGTGTGCACAGGCTCTGGACGAAGAACTCGTATATGCGCACTCACAAGGGCCTTCCCAGCTCCTCTAGAAATGAGGTTGCTCCCACAATGAAAGGTTGCCTGAGATGGCTCTCCCACGCATGCGCACAATGCCCGCCGGTCTCATCTTTCAGACACCTCTCTACGACCGTAAGCGCATGCATGGAGTCTTTACACCGACTCCCAATGTGTTCTTTGTCTTCTTTAGAAAAGCTGGTTTAAAACAAAACACACACAAAAACTCCTTTTAGAGCCACACAGGCATAAGCGCTATTTATCAAATGATAAAAGTGGCATAAGGCATAATAAAAGTTAATTTGGGGGCTAAACTAAATTTGGGGGTGCTGGGCTGATCTTTGCACCCCGGCGCCGCGTATGCTAAAGACGGCCCTGTGCACCATATACCAGGCATGCCTGCTACCTTTGAAGACAGTTCAGAAACTATGGCTAGTGAACACCATAGCAGCTAGACTCGGACAAGAAAGTGTTGTCCTGGCTGTCAGTTTGTTACAGAACCCGATTCAAAGTGCCATTTTTAACCTTTAAAACCTTTTATGGCTGAGGACCTGTACACTATAAGAGACTGCCTTTCGCCATAGGAATCTGTCCAGACCCTAAGATCGTCACCTGAGGCTCTTCTCAGTGTGCCACCTCCAAAGAAGGTCTAGAGTGCGATGATGAGAGAACAAGCCTTTTCTGTAGCTTCTCCCTTCTATGGTATTCTATCCCCTGGGATGCCCACCTGGTGCCAACTTTGTCAGGCAAAGATATTTTTGTTTCCCCAGGGGATTTGGGCAGAATGTTTGCATTGTGACTATGTATTTAACATGCTTACTTATTTTCAATTGTTTTGTCTACAATGACCAGCAGAAGTTTCCAGGAGTTCTCTCCCAGTTTCACACACGATTCTCTCCCAGCCCTCTCTGGAAATGCCAGGGGTTCAACCTGTGACTTTCTGCATTCAGATCAAATGTTCTGCCACTGAGCAACAACCCTATGGATATTCTGAGGTAAGAAATATCCAATATGTTCTATATAGAACAATGATATTCTTTAGTAATGAAAATTCTCTTAAACTAAAGGTTAACTCTCAAACATGAGAAGGCAATAATACTGATCCAGCATAGATTTAATCTAAAATGAATAAATTTACAGTTTGCAATCTGAGGTGATTTACACATAATCTTGATTCTTAAGTTCTGATCCCAAAACAAATGCAATTGCTATGGGATTCTTTTGTTTTGAAGACTTCTTGCTGAAGCACTCTTTTTTTTGGGGGGGGGGAGACTGATGAAGATCCCCTCCCTAGGATTCTCAGAAGAAACACCCATTCATGTACTGTTTATTATACTTTAAAAGTTAAAAAACAAGTGAATGTGAAGAATTCTTTTTTTTTATTCAGGCTGAAGAGTGACCTCAAGATGTGGGAAAGTTGTCTATTGCTTATGTTATTTTTACACCCACTTTTGAGTGCTTTGAGGCTACATTTCCCCTGAGTTATGACAGATATTGCCACCCACCTCAGTTCTTCCTGCCTCTGCCCTAACAGAACCTCTTTGTTGTTTTATCTAATCAAATTCAGAGCTTCTACTATAGTTGGCTCTCTAGGCTGTTCAAAGTGGTTATATTTCTGATTTCCCAGGCTTCAGAAGGACTAAAAATAACCAAAGAAGAATCCGAAATGGAAGGCTGAAATCTCTGCCAGCATTTTGAAGCGACCTACATAGAATTCAGAAACAATTGCCTACAACAGACAATCCCAAAGCTTAGTTTCTGTATTGACATATTGGATAAGACCATGGTAGGGAGTTGCACTGGACCATAGGAAATGATCTTGTACTGAATCAGATCATTGGCTAACAGGGTACACTTCCAGCCTTACCTGGAGACAGGGAGAGGAGGGAATCAACTCACTTTGCATTTAAAGGCAAAACTAGTTAATTCACAGTTTCTGAAACAATATGAGAACCGAAACAAACTTCTCTGAATTTTGTATACCGTTCTTCAACCAGCCAATTTTTACCAAAATATATATATTAGGGAGAGATGTGCATAAAATTAATATATTAGTGAAAATAACATTTAAGAAATGCATTATATTAGGGATGATGGTTGGAAAAATATGTACTTGTCACAGCTGCATACAATTCACAAATTGCTGCAGAAATATGGAGAACTCAAGATTATAAAAATTAGAAACTGAGATCAGAAATTGACATATCTGTCTGTGCCTACTTGGAGATGTAAAAAACAAAACAAAAACCCAAGCCTTTGATGTTCTGCAGTGTGTGTGTGTGTGTGTGTGAGAGAGAGAGAGAGAGAGAGAGAGAATGAAGCTATACCAGTGCAATCAGCTGGAAACTGTCCTGAAACAGATGGATTGGGTTTTACAGACTGGGATCTGAAGTGTTCTGCACATGCCATAGGGCTTCAGCTCCCTTTGCATTCCTTAAGTTTCACAAGGTAGGGGTGCCCCATGAGGTATGGGGCAGCTACTGTCAGAAGGAAATCTCACCAGTTACATTCTTTGGGCTTTAACATTTCAGTGGCACCCCCTTGCCTTCTGTTGTTTGTCACTGTTGTGGCGGCCCCTGCAATGCCCTCTCAGCTTGGTGCCCAGTGAAGGCAAACTGGTCATGCTCCCCTAACTCCACCTCTGATCTCACCCATTCCTATCACATGCCTATGGAAGCATTTTCCACTTGCACACGAGGGTGTCTGGATTCCAACACAAGAGACTATTGCATAATTTACTGCGCGTAGACTGAAACCCTTTTTGAAGCATATTTGGAAGCAATCATTAATAATAATAATAAATATTGTTTAGCAGCTACAGCTAAGCTTTGCTCAAAAATAAATATAAACAGGTGGTCTTGCTCATAGCCTTACAATCTGAATATCAGATTGATTTATTTTTTGTCCCGTATTTTTTTTAATGCAGTCACAGTTTTCCAGAAATCATAAATGGTCAAAGCCACACATCATTTGTAATTTTGGAATGATGAGCAAATGATGTTGAAATCTTTTTTCCAAACTCAAGAACCTCACTCCACTCCAGACATTTCATGGCTATTCTCTGGCTGCTTTCCTTATAGTTTCAAAACACAAGCTTGGAAATATAACCAGAAGCAGCCATTACACCAGGCAGACACTGGCCCTGATAGGACTTATTCTGGGTGAAGCAGTCTACTACTTTTATTGCTTGCTTCATATATTGAGGAGGGGAGAATCAATTCACACAAACATGTCCCGGGGAGTGCCATGAGAGCCAGTGTTATGATGTGCGAATAACATCTATTGAATTTACAGGTTATTTTTCATTTTTACAAAAATGAACGCCTCCCAGGAAGCTAATGGTAATTCTGAGTGCTATGTGGCTTGTACGTGTGCGGTAAGCCCTTTTGTTATTTTTGGTTGCAGATGCTGTGTGTTATTTTTATTGCATAGTCATGTAAGGAAGTAGCAGCAGTGGCCACAAACAGAGAGCACAGTTTAAGGAAAATTCTCCATTCACTGCTGTTTGTTTGCTTTTCATCTCGTATGAAACTTCTAACCCTTTATTTTTTAAAAAAACAACAACACATGGCTTTGAAAATGGCCTAAGATTTATTATCATAATATCTGATTTCACATATTTTCAAGTTCAGTCCTGAAATACTATCTAATCAGATGCCTCAGGCAAGCTCAGCAGCTTCCCCCAATTTCTCTTTTTTAAAGCTTCATCACCACTTGGGCATATTTCTGTTTTGGAAATAAAACATACAATGTGCGTGTTTACACACACAAGGACACACACTACATTACTGCTGCAGTGTTCTATCATAAAACATATTGTTTAACAAATTCTGTAGAAAATACCCAAGAGTGATCTCACTTTGGGGTACTTTCCCCCTTTATTTCTTAAAAAAAACTTTATTATTATGATGGTCATTTCTCATACAGAATGGTCGTTAATTGACATAAGCACATAGAAAATGCAGTAAGAATAATGAATGCAAAAAGTAGAAAAATAAAATTAGAATACAGAGGAGAGGTGGAAACCGGGAGACAACTGAGACTTCAATGCCGCATGCAATTATCACATATAAGAAGAAAAGGGTGAGTCAAATTAGTTCTCAATAAAGCCTCTCCACATATTTATCTGGTTTTGTTGCAACATTAGCTACAGATACCTGAATCTATGGCATGTATAGCAAGGTTTGGAATAATTCTTTATTGGGATGAGCAAATAGAAAGACCTCTGTTTTCTATACTTGGAAGTGCAGCCTGCTGTGAACTGAACAACAAAGCCCAAGTCTTGAATTTTCACTCCTGCTGCCTTAGGCAATTGTAGCCTTAGACTTCAAGTAACCTAGCCACAAATTTGTCAGAGGACCACCAGCCCAGTCTCTACTGAACAAAGCAGAGACAGATGGGGCCATGTTGAGCAGTGACACTGAAAATCCATTCCAAAACAACACATTGTTTTACAGTTCTGAAATGTTGCCAACTCTACTTTTTTCATGCTGTTGCCAATGTAACACACTTATTTAAGATTACTTCAGTTTTGGTAAACCACTCTAGCATCTTAGCTTCACCATAGAGTGTCTTAGATTGTAAAGCAGAGAAGAGGAAACGTATGGCCATGCTGCTGTTGTTGGACTCCAACTCCCATCAGCTCCGGTCAGTGCAGCCATTGATTAGGGAGGATGGGAGTTGGAGTTCAATAATATCTGGAGGGCCACAGGTTCCCCACTTGTTGTAAAGTGTGTGCAGCTGTACACAAGAGGCCTGGGCTGTGATCCTGAACACTACTGGCGAACAAGTCCTATTGAACATAAGAGGACTTACTTCCCTGTATGAGTACATAGGATAGTGTGGTTTCTGGCTATCCCCACTTGCTGCTTTGCTGCTTGAGGAAAACATCTCTGTATCTTCCTCTGACTTTTACTTTCTTTCCATTAATAGTTTGCCTCCAGTTTCAGAGTGTGATTGCTAGAAAGCAAATCTATCTTCATGCAGAGGTGTAGTGTAGAGTGTAGAGGTGAGTGAACATGCAAACAGGGGGCAGGATCATGATGACAGGCCCCCCTCTAAGCTACACACATTCAATTTGTTATCTATTGATGTACACACAACCTCTCTCATGGACTTCAACACTGAAATGCTGTACATATACGCCATCTCACACTGAAATGCTCCACACAGAAACTTTCCATGCACACACCTCACACTGAAGGCCCCCCCCCCGTATCTTCCCCCCACTGAACACCCCACACCCTGCCCCACATGGAAATCTAATGAAAAGTGTGGGTGCATGAATGGCAAGTTATAAGCAAGCAGTTTGAGAGTTGCACAACATGCATGTTGATTACAAGACGGATTTGTTATGGCATTGTCCTTAGTTTCCCAGCTTTGTGAAGATTGAGCCAACACTAGATAGCATTAACTCTGTACTCTGATGTTAAACTGGAAGGTCTTTTTAATCATAAGATTTTATCATAAGATTTACACCAAAGCCTATGCACACTTCCTTAAAAGGAAGCCCCACTTAGTTCAAAGGAAAATTGCTCCCAAATTTAATCCTGGATCTGGCATTTCAGAAACAGGCTGCCACCATATTGTCTATGTTACAATCACAACTATTTTTATTTAGCCTTCCAGTACTTCCTTTGCAGCGGTGTGATTTTCACTGAACCCCCTCTGGAAGCCTGAGGGGGATGCATTCCTGGTATGTGTCGTGGGGAGAGCCTTTCGCCCTCCAGATGTTGCTGAGCTGCATCTCCCAACATCCTTGGCCACTGGCTATGTTTGCTAGGCACGATCATCTTCAATGCTAAACGCTTCTATGATAGCAAAAGCAAAAACAGAATTCTCAAGAAAATGTGACACAAGGAGAGTCAATGATGCCTGCAGAATGCTTTTACGGTGCTGATGTTATCGACACGGCCAGTAGCAAGCTGTCTTAAGAAGTTGAAAGCGAACCAAACTCTCAAAGTTTCCTTTTGCTCACCTACGTCCATCTCCAGCCGCCGCCCCACACCCAGTTCTCCCCGTGCATTTTTCTCCTTCCCTCCGTTAGGCGGCTCCTGGCTTCCCTAAGCGCTGCATTGGCGATGCTTCCATTCAGCCCCCGTCCCTCCGAAGCGCTGTGTTTCTTTCCTGGATTATTCCTCGATTTAAGACACAGGGCCGGTTCCTGGCTTCAGGCGACGACTTCCTTTTCCCCTCTCCCCAGAGCAGAAGAGCTACCCATAGAAATCAATGCAGAAATTCCGATCTGTTACCATGATGGCTGCGTCTGAGCACCAGCGCGCCCTGCCTCGAGCAGGCGGCGGCAGCAGAAATCAAGCCTTACTACATGGGTGTGCAAAACGGTATTTATTTATTTAGATTGTAAACATTTAAAATGCAGCGCTTTGCTCTGCCCTCCTTTATCCTCTCCAGCAAGTGGGGTCACGCGCTGAGATAAAACGGGTTCGGAGTTGTTGTTTTTAATTCGCGCGCGGGCTGCGAGAGGCGAGGAACCGTTTGTACCACGTGACGGCGAGAGGCCGGTCTCTTTCCCTTCCCCCCCTTGTAGATTTCCCTCCCCAATCGGCGCTGCCTCACGTGACCATCACGTAGCCCGTAACCCTACGGTGGCCCGTCGAGTTCCGCTCGTTTCCTAGGAAACGGCGGCTGACGCCTGGCGCGGATGGGGCCGAGTCGCTCCGCGGACCCTCGTCGTCCCATGAAGAGTTCCGCCTCGGCAGGTGAAGTCCCGCGAGGGGATATAGAAGCGAGCCGTCGCCTTCTCGGGGTGGGGTGGGGGTGAGAAAGAAACGGGCCCCTATGACGAGGCCTCTCAGCCCTGCCGGAGCGGGGGGGGGGGCTGGTCCCTGGGAACTTGAAGAGGGAATAAGCAGATGCAAAAAGGCTAGGGCTGTCAACAGGTGTGGCAGATGCGAGGAGCCTTTGTCTCCCTGTGAATCAGGTGTAAAGCCCCCCCTCCCCCCGCCGCATTTCCTACTTCTAAGCGCCCTCCCTCGCTTGCCAGCGTTGGAAACAGAATGCTGGGCACTTAAAATTGCCCTCTTCCTCATCAAGCAACGCAAATCCATATGGCTCATACCTCAAGCTGCTCATATCCACCTGTATCTATATGCAAGTCTGCATATACAAACTTGGGCCACGCAGTTGAAACTGATCTCTCTGATTTTCAGTACGGCTAATTACGTTTAGTAGGACAGGTGGGCTCAGGCTAGCAGCTCAGGAAATCCATAAGGTGGCAGTCCTATGCATGCTTTCCTGGGAGTAAGCACCATTGCACTCAAAGGGCTGAGTTAAAACAGGTATAGGATTATAATGTAAGCTTTCCTTAGACACTTTGTTAAATTTCTTTGATGATAAATGCAGATAAATTGAGGCACTACAGATGAAGGAATAGGATTTTTAGTTTTTACAAAAGGCCGAAATATTTTCTTTCTTTTTTCTTTC
Source organism: Podarcis pityusensis (assembly GCF_964106645.2). Taxonomy (NCBI): domain Eukaryota; kingdom Metazoa; phylum Chordata; class Lepidosauria; order Squamata; family Lacertidae; genus Podarcis; species Podarcis pityusensis. The sequence goes on along the minus strand of NC_138026.1, from coordinate 41,400,000 downwards.
TGTACTTAGTTGTAAAGCAATACAATATTATTTCTTGTGTCTTTTTTTATTTAAAAAAAGCAGATTAGATTATGTGTCATGAGAGGTGGCATTTGTAATCTTCTTACCGTGTTTTCTGAGACTTTTTCCATGTGCTTACATAACAATACCTTATTTAATTGAATTCTCTGCAGTCATCCCTGTTGTTTTATATTGTAGTGCCATGTAGGTTTCAGAAGAACAATGAGCAAGATGTGGAAAATATGCTTTGTGATAAACTTCCCAAATTGGGATTTGTTTTTGATATTTTGTGTCGGCACCTGACACATCTAGAGAGCTTTAAAATGTCCTATTAGAGACCAATCAAGACACTTCTCATTTACTTTTTATATATATAGTATATATTCTTGGATCATGAATTACTTGAAGAAGGTTTAAAGGCCTGTTGTTCACCCATATTGGCTCAGGAAGGGACTTTCTTTGAGAGGTAAGTTTGCTTGTATTCATAGTGACAATTGCTTTATTTACATTTTGGGAAGTGTTTCTATTATTTAGTTATCTGAACAAAAATATTTGAGATCTTTGACTAGAACATAGCTAAGGAGATATCCAAGTTGCACAACATAGCAAAACATGGTACATCTAACTATTTCAATCTCAGGATCATTTCTCTTGTGTTAGTTGAGTGGAGTGGGTGGCTTATAGGAAATAATCGTTTTGTTTGCTTGTTGTTTATTTATATGGAGCCATCAGCATTCAATGTGTTTTATAGAGTAATATAACAAAAGACGGGTTTTGACTTACAAGATAAGAATTCATTTTAATAGAATTACATACCCTCCAACATTTCTCCTATGAAAATAGGGACGTCCCATTCCATAAAGATAATTTTACTAGATAGATAATTTATTACGGTTGGAGACCAGCTTATAAAACACACTTCGGGGTACAATCCCAGAAGGAAAACAAACATTTAAAACAATGTACAACAATAAATTTAAAATTTATAAATGCAATAAGTGTATAGTATAGACACTTAAAACTTTAAGATAAGCTACCACAGAGAGATAACAATAATTTTACTATTTATACCACACACATCTCACTGGGTTGCCCCAGCCACTCTGGGCAGCTTCCAACATATATAAAAACGTAATAAAACATTAAGCATTTTTTTAAAAAACTTCCCTATACAGGATTGCCTTCTGATGGCTCAGGGAGGGGGGGTGTCAGATAATTCCATACCCTCCACCATTTCTCCAGTGAAAATAGAGACATCCTAAGAAAAAGCGGGACATTCCAGGATCAAATCAAAAACTGGGACAGCTTCTCTAAGTCAGGGATGTCCCTGGAAAATAGGGACACTTGGAGGATCTGGAATTAACTCATGGAAGACATGGCTTTCAGTCTCTCTTGTGAGAAATGACAAAATTCCAGCAAGCTTACTATCTTCCACGGATAGAACCTTATGTAAGAAGAGCTTTCATTTTAAGACTCTGGTATTTACATAAGAGTGCAGAAGTACGTGACTTTCGGAGCATGACTTTAAAGAGCATTAGAGTTCTGTTGGGTCAGACCAAGGGCCTGTCTACTCCAGCATGAATCGTTTGTTAAAGGTTGTCAAACAAGTATGCTAAGAGCAGATTGGAAGGTTGTACATTAAAAATTCAAATACTTGGCGGCAGTAATTTAATTTGTGCTTTATTCTGTTTTTGTTGTTCATGCCGTTTCTTTTATTATCTACTTGGTAATTTCAGGGATTTGCGAGTTTAAACGCAGTTGCTGATTATGGCTCACCGGTTTTCAAAAGAAGACCTAGATGAACAGTTTGAACAGTTTTTGAAAGAGGTATTGTTACACTTTTTTTTCTTTACTGTATTCTTTCAGAGACATACCTGCAGTTTGGCTAAACTTATTAACATCTATGATTGGCTTACAAGAGATGAATTCCAATTTATGGAATTAACTTTTGGAAGACAGAGCTTTCATTTTCTTTTGTGAGAAATGGCATAATATACATCTCTCTTTAGCTTGTTCCTAATTTTTACAGAGCTTGGTGTAAACAAACAGATCATGTTCTTTATTAGTGCGTTTGACTGTTAAGTATTTCCTGTAAATGAAAGGTTCTGTAGCTAGTCACTGTTAGATCTGTGACAGTGGGTGATCCATCAGTGAGACTCTTGGTTATCATTCTTTATTGGATACCATAGCAGGGATCCTGTTGCTTCCTTTCTAATGAGAGGAGAAGCAACTACAGTGTGCACATCATAACCATTGCCATATATATGTTAGGGTGATGTAAGTTCAGCAGTTAATGCACATAGCAGCCAGCCATTCTGCACATTCACCAGGCCTCATTGAGAATGTGCACATAATCTGTCCAGTGTTTTGCACTCTGGATTCAACAGTGGAATTGATTCAACTAACTGGTCCTGCTAGTGAAAGCCTTATAAAGGACTTCCGCTAGTGTAATGGAACTTCCCCCCACCCTTCCCTGCCCAGCACCCAGATCAGCTCTACAGAGAACTCCAGAACAGTGCACAGCAGGAGGAGAGGAGAGATTGTTTCATCAGACAAGCAGAAATGCTTCCACAGTTGGAATGTTTGTAACAGCATCATGTTGAACTCCTCCTTCTATACGTAGGGCAGTAGTCAATGCTAGTCGTACTCAGAGTAGACCTATTGAAGTTAATGGACATGACTGACTTAAGTTCATTAATTTTTAGTGGGTCTGCTCTAAGTAGGACTTGGTTGACTACAACAGGCCTTGGACACTGTGCATATCTCAACTGCATTTTGTACATTCTCTGGAATCTTGAGGAATGTGTTTATCTGTATTTTAGTACTGCCCCCCATGCTGCTATTAAGCATAGTCCTATATGGCATGTCTACAAGCACATTGTGTGTGTGTGTAAGTGTAACTACACACTTGTAACCCACACATTGTGTGGACAGGACACTCAGAGTTGTATCCAACTCACGATAGACCCACTGAAATAAACAAAGTTAAGTTAGTCATGTCCATTAATTTCAGTGTGTCTGCCCTATTACTTAGTTGGATGCAACTCTCATCTTTTGTAAAATGCTTCATGGTGCGTGCCATTAATGAGGCAACCTGATTTAATTACACTGTATGCTACTTTTTCAATGCTACTATGATGCTACATTTGGCTTTCCAATAAGAACCATTGTTATTTAGATCCAAATTTCACTGCTAACTCTGTCTAACTGCTTTGTATAGTCCATGATTTTGCACGGACATACAGAGGTGTTGTTGTTTTTTTGTCTGTCAAACCGGGGCTTGGACGGTACAGCTAAAAAGGCCTGGATAATTCCTTTCTTTTTTCAGTCTTTCTCATTATGGTCATGTTCATGCAATTTATATATCAGGGACCTGTAATGCCATTTTTTTCTGTAAGTGTTTTCTTTCCCAGCTGTTACTCTACTGTTTTTGAAGTTGACAAGATGGCTAGACATAGAAGGTTTCCAGATCTCTGTTGAAACATCTGGGGACATTTCAGTTTCTTCAGTTACAATGCTCTGAGGAGTGTCGGCATCATCCTAGTTCCACTTGCTGAGCAGAGGATGCAGTTAGTCGCAAAAGAAATAGCAAGTGATAACAGAACTTGCATCAAGCACCTGTCAGTAGCTCCCAGTGCAGTTGTTTTGTGGCTTCAGTGTTGCATTTGAACTTGTGCTCTGCCTTAAAAACAGAACTTAACTTTGACTTTGTTATTTATATGCTATGCATTAAAATTATATTAAAAACATAAATCTGTTTTCTCTGGATAGTTCAATAGCTTGGAAAAGTAGAAATAAATGCTGTTATTTTGTCTTTACCACTTACTTAAGGGCTGCTTCGTATGCTATGTTTCAATACTTGAAATGTCTAGAAAAAGTCTATACTATGTACATTACTGTGGGTTGATTCAGATGTAAGACCAAACAATGGCTTATGTTTAGACTTTTTAAAAAAAACAACAAAAAAACCTTTAAAATCTATTTAATTAAAATCATTTCTAAACTTATTGATACTTAAAAAATATTCTAAGCAGCTCACAAGCAGTACAGATCAACATAAAAGCAGTGAAATAATCTCATAATAAATAAAAGATAAAACGGAAGTCCTGTAGTTCAGTGTTCAATCTTATGGATCAGGAAAAGCCTGCACAAACAGATACATCTTTACAAGACTTCTGAAGCAAATAATTAATGTTGTGTCATATACAGCAGAAGAAAAGACATTCCAAAGTGTGGGGAAAACCTTGGAAAATGACGATTTTTTGGTCACCACCCTATGATATTCTGTAGTGTGCAGTGCTAAGTGATCTTAGAAGTCTGCAAGCAATCCTTTGGGTAATTGTTGTGTTCTGCACATGGTTGTACAGAAAGTCCTTGGCATATGTCTGCAGGTTCTGCTACAAGTACATAAGCGTCTTTCTTTCCCTTCCCAGAATGACAGTGATGAGAAATACTGGGGAGTAGTCAGAGATTAATTTGTCTGCTAAAACAGAAGAAGAGAGGCTAGAAACCGCACAAATATCACACTTTGCCATAGAATATCAGTACTCTGGTCCTCCGGTAAATTACCATGGAATTGATCATAAATATTAGTTAAGACCCATTGAATTGCTGCAATATGCTCAACTCTCTTTGAGATCAGTGGGTCTTAAAAAAGCTTAACTTTGAACCGGTCTCATGTCCTATTTTATGGAGACCCAAGAAAATAAACCGTAACAGCACAAGTAATTCTTGCTTCTGATTCAGTCCCTTTCAGATGATTCACTTGGAAATGAGCCAAAGAAAAAATCCAGCATTCATGACTCTGTTGGGCAGGCCACAAATAAAGAACCGAAGAAGAATCCTGTGCCGTGGTGGATATCCGAGGATGATTCCGATAATGGTAGTGAATTCTATTTGGATTCTGTGTAATGTTTTTACTACTTGTGACCACAAGATGGCAATCAAGGCCTTTTGTGTTCATAGTTTTTATGATTATTTTTTTACAAATAGAATTATTGAGGTTCCTGTGTTAGATAAAGTAATTTTCAGTTTTAAAGATGCTGTTCTTAAAATACAGACTACTCAAGCAAGCCATTGTGGAACCTGTGTGTCAAAGTAGGTGAGCGATGCAGCCTCTGCAGGCAAAAACATTTTCTCTGGATACTGTTTGATTTTACTTATGCAAAGTTCTTGTACAAACATCTTGTTTTAAGAAAATGACTGTTCTGCATATTGAGCGCTTCTTTCCAGGTCACATACTGGTTCCAGAAGCACAAATTAGGTAGGCTCATATTTAGTTGTGAATGAGTTTCTCTCTTATCCCTAGTCAAGTGCAGTAGTGCCTAAGGAGTGAATTCACATTGTTTTGGGCCTCATATTTGGTGAAGGATTTGCAAGGTTACCTGAGGACAAAAGTGTTGCATGGAGAGTGCAGTCAGGAATGTATGGCAGCTGATTGAGATAGTGTACTTTGATTCCTTTGGTCTTCAGCCAAGGTTGCATTGGCCAGCGGTCGCTGTTTCCAGTCATGGACTTCTATACTTGGCATGCTAAGACACTGATGCTGTCTCAAAGGTGCTTGCCCCTGCCATTTATTAAATCCTTTTTTGGACTTAACTTGCTTGTTTGCTTTTTGGTAACCTCCCCCCTCAAAAAAAAGAAAATTGACATGATGTCTTCCTTGGTTTTCTACATATGTTGTTTTTCTCTCATTTCCCAAGTTGCTAAGACAAACAGATTTATCAAACAAGAAAATGAGAAGAAACTCATTGGGGCAAAAGATGAAATGATTGAAGATAGTGAAAACAAATCACCACTTTCAAATAACCAGTCTGGTACTAGATTTAGTTACCCCTTTTTAGAGATCAGCTTTGCAATAGTTGTGCTATATTGCAAGTCAAAATCAATTATTTCTGAGAAATAATGGTTTTCCTTTGTTTGATACCAGTTCTGATCAAACAAATATTGGCTTTAATTATGTGTGCTATCGCCAACAGTATTTGGTGAACGCAACTTTGACTTGGGTAAAAAACCTCGTGCTTATTTAGGCAACATACAAAAGTATGTAAATATGGTATGAATTAATTGTGTAATCGTGAGCTATGTGTAGAGATGATGCATGGTGCAGTGCTCAGCCAGGAATTAGGATTGGACAAATTCAATCTGAATATTAGACCAGTTATTATAATCACACCCTTTATTCATTTTTACTGTTAAGTTTCATTGCAAACAGTGCTTGAGCAAACCAGTTTTGTTTTGTTTTTTACACTGAGCATTCTGACTCCATGAACATGTGCAATATTTCTTGTAAAGCATTAAATAAATAGTTTGGTGTATACTTCAAGGAAGCGTAATTTAGCCAAAGAACTGTGTGGTGTTGTTTTAGAGGAGTTGTCTAATCGTGGTGCACTTCTAGCTGCAATGTGAAAATAGCTAGATATTGAGTCATTTTTTTCAGCTTGGTAACAAAATTTACCCTTCTTTTTTTGGTCCCTAACCAATTACCTGTACACTTGTGACTGTTTGTGTGTAGTTAAAGTAGTTGCTCCTAAACCCTTTTCAAGTGCATCCCACAGCAAGGCACTGGCTAAGTACAAAACACTGGAAAAATCCCTTAAGGCAAAGAAAAGTGTGTGTTCTAACAAAGAAGAAATCTCTGCTAACAACAACCATGACCATACTAAGGGTAACAAGCCTAAACTGGTTTTTCAGTATGATTTTTAAAATTATTATTTAAAAGAACTATTCACACATATAGCCTTTTCGTTAAAAAGTGCCACTGAATGTAGTCTGTTCTTTTTTACAGCTATAAATTGTTATCTGTTTTTAACTTTTTTATATGGCTTTTATTGCATGTTTTATATATTATTGATGTAAACTGCTTTGATGTTTTTCTTTTTATAGTACAGCAGAATATAAATATTTTTTATTAATCAATATACCACTGAATGGGCTTCATTAAGTAAGCAGGGCTCTGTTTCCTGGCCTATGTTTGAATCTATTCATTTTGCAATTTATGAAATATCCTAGGGTTTTTTTATAAAAAATATTTCAATGATTTATTAATAGAACTTCCAACCTAGTTATCAGCTATAATGTAGGAGCCAGTGGTGCAGGAGTTAACGTGAGTGAATGTCTATTATTTTTAGAAATAATCTAGAAAATGAAGTTGCCAGGATATCGCGCTTTGTGAAATAGAGTTGTGAAAGCAAAGATCCATACTTGGAATGGAGAGAGCCCTGTGCACTGGCTTCCATGTGGGCCTTGGGGATGTACTGATTATCTCTTCCAGTTGCAGCCCTCAAGAAGCTTTTAGACAGTCCGTAAACTATACGGACCAATGAAGGGATTTTTGACACCTTAGTAGTGCAGTGCACTTTTATTTCTCCTCCAAAATAAAGATTGCTTTCTCCCACGTGCACCTCCCCAAATCTTGAGATCCTCTTCAGAGACGCTGCTTACTAGGGAGGGGACTTTTCAGTAGTTGAGCTGCAGCTATGTGACCCACCTCCCTGGTGAGACTCGCCTGGCACTTTGTTTTTTATTATTTTGGTGCCTGTTAACACCTTTTTGATTTTTTTCAGGCCTGAAAAAATGTGAGATTTTTCACAATTGTAAACCATTGTTTACATGTTGTGCATTGTTTGGCCTTACAGTGAAACCGGTTTTATCTCTATCCCTGCTGACGTGTTGTTTTTAAAGCTATGATTTGTTTTTCATGGTATCTATTTTATGTTTGCAAGGCATCCAAAGATCAGTCTTGTGGGGCAACCTATATAAATTCCAAAAATAAAACTGTGTTCCAGCATGGATTTTTATGTCAGACTTTTCTTCCCCCTCCTCCTTTTGTTTTAAGGAATACGCAGCACAAGTAGTAGTTTTCTGAAGTCGCGAAGGCTTTCTCATGCTATCATGGAAGTAGACGAAGATCATGCGGGAAGCATTCAGCTCCAGCAACCTAGTGGGGTTTCGGTTTCTTTAAGCAAAGATAGCCTGGAAACTAACGGTAAAATTGCTTCAGACCTCAAACTTCCCTCTCCCCCAGCCCTACTCAGCTTTATTTGGCAGATTAAATAACTGTTAAATTATATGTTGAATATGAACTGATCCCCTTAAAATAATATGATAATTATTTTTACACTGGCACTAAAACTTGGGAGATGCTGCAATCAAATGATGTTGTATAGTGCTGTTCAGGCCTTTAGCGTTCTCTGAATTGCTCTCATTGCAAATTACTTCAGTCCCCAGTCTGTTCCAGCCATAGGAGCTCTGGTGCACACATGCAGCTCTCCTCCTCAGAACATCTTCTCTGTTTCCATGAGGTTATACACAACTACACCAGAGTTTTGTGAGCACTCAGTGCCAGTTTCATAAACACTCAATAAATGTATAATGCTCATGAAACTCTGCTATTTTTAGAATAGGCTTGTTTAAGATCAAGTCATACATTTTTGGGCATTATCTCTGCATTTTCTTGATTTCTCACTTAAAGCAGTGCCTGGACACTAGACAATTTCCCCCTGCAATTACCTTCTTACGAAAATTGATATTAATTTACTGTACTTATTTATATTCTGGTGCGTTTAAATTTAGATTCTGTTGTGGCTTCAGGGCCTCATGAGATCTTTTTGGGAGCCGGATTGGATACTTTAGAAGAACAAGAGGAAAAGGATAAGTTCTTTGCTGATCTTGAGAAAGGAGCATCATCTACGATAGACTATTCTAGATTGAATAAGGAGCTGGATTCCAATGATTCTGAAGGATTAAGAGCATTTCTACGGTAAAGTTAAAATAAAAATCAATAGTTCTAGTAATATTCAGAACTCGAAACATTCCTGTGATCTTTTCAGTAATAGTTTCTTAAGCAGGGCATAATAATATCCAGTTTTCTAATGATGAAACCTTAATTCTCTGCTTTGAACTGTGCAAATTAAATCTTCCTGTTATGGCTCACCGTATTCAGGATTCTGGTTGAATTTGTGGCTAACCTGTAGGCCTCCAGCTGTTGCTGGACTCCCAACTCCCATCTGCCCCAGTCAATGTGGCCAGTACTTGGGGTTGATGGGAGCTGTAGCACAACAACATCTGAAGGACCACAGGTTCCTCACCCTGTTTTAAAACGTGACTTAATTGTGAGTGTATTCCTCGCCCTCTCTTATGACTCCCCCCTGCAGATTCTGCACACAGCAGATTAGCCACAGTGTGGCTTGTCATGTCACATGGACCCAGATAATGGTTTTTTTGTTTCAAACAAGCAGTAAGTCAACAACAACAACAACAACAACAATAATACTATCGCCTGTTTGTGCTGCACATGGAAGCAGGAGGGCTGGGAGGCACATTTGCTATTAAGCCAATGTTTAAAACAGACCATGGCTTAGCGTCAAGAGTTCTGTACTACTTGCAAAGTTGTCTATTTTGCATAGTTTAGATTTTTAAAATTTTTTAGAAGGATATGCTGTTAACTACCAGAACAGCAGAGCAGTCTGTACTATGAGCATGAAAACAAATTTGTTCTGTCTAATACTGCTGAGTGAGAGACGTTTTTCTAGAAGTAATGCTGTCATATTTTGCAGAAATCACTCTGAAGCCAAACAGGTAGAAGAAGGCAATGAAGATGAACCGAGGAACCATGAAAAATCTGGTAACTGTACTTCAGTGTTTTATTATCATTTGCTTTATAGACAGCATTTTATGGACAATAATTTGACTTATGAAGTGAATGATCCGTGCAGGTCAGGTCACAATAGCCTAAAGCTGTAGTTACCAGAGACAAATGAAAGCATATTGCTGTCTGCCATGGGTAACAGAGTGCTGAAACAGATATATTGGGGTGGGGGGGGACTTTCTCAGCCTGAGGGCCACATTGTCTCATGAACAACTTTCTAGGGGCCTCATGGATGGAGCCAGAGACAAACGTGAGTGGAGCAACATACATGACTCTTACCCTTGAGCCATAGGATACATTCCTGCGACTCAGAAGTTCTAAACACACACACACACCTCTTTTAATCCAGATAAGCAAAAGGCATTATCGCAGTTCAGGGATACACTCCAGTCATGCAAAAGCACTCAAGGAAAGTATGGAGCAGAACTGGTGAGGGGTGGGGTCTGGGAAGAACAGGGTGTGGCCTGGAAAGGGGCGTGGCCTGGGGGGAATTCCAAGGTCTAGCCAGAAGGACCTGGAAGGCCTCTCTCAGGCCTGATGTCTTCCAACCCAAGATAAAAGTTTCAGTCTGATCAAAGAAGGTTGTTCTTACAATGTAGCAGTACATGTGGGAAATATTACAGAACTGATGGATGCTGAAGAACCTTTTTCAATGCTTACTGCAGAATATCAGTTTTTTTGCAGAGCACAGTGTGCACTTTGGAAGGGACTCTGTTCCAAATGAATGAGGGTTTAAGTATTGGGGTTTTTCATGCCATCTAGGTTATTTCTGCTAGAAGGAGGGTCGAGAGATTATCCCTACCCCCAGAACCTTTGTCTAATACTTGAATTTGTGCAGTTCACAGTCTGCTGAAGGAGGGGGCTGAGCTGCTTACTCGTGAATAAATCTGCAAATAAAAGGGTTCCAGTCTGTTTCTTGTATCCATCTCTTCCTGGTCATTTGATCTGATCCAAGGAAGAGCTATATAGAGATGTAGGGGGATGGCTGGTCCTATTTTCTTACAAAGAATTAACCGTATGCCTTGCGTCACACACATTCCAGGTGATTATAGTGAAGATTTTGAAGAAGGTTCAGAATCTAATGAAGACAATAAAGCTGAGCAAGTTCTTGTGACAGAAGCTAAAGTAAGCGTTTTGGAAAAGCAGAACCATTTCATGTTTTGAACATTACTTATAATGATTTTAGTGTTGCTTATACCCAACGAACAACTTACCAGACATCTACTGTACAGTGCAATCCTATTCAGACACACTAAAGGCCCATTAGGTTCTTTGGTAGTAGGGTAGCAGATGATGATGATGATGATGATGATGATGCATCCAGTCCAAACGTAATGGATGCTATTTAGTTGATAGGCTTGCTGTTTAGGGTAGCGGTGGACTCTGTAATATTTAATATCTGGCCATTCAATCCCATTTGTAACTCTCAGGGTGGTTTTACAATCCAGGAATAAAACAAAGGACAATAATAAATGTGACAAAGATCAATGTAATCTGAAAACTGCGGGGGGGGGGGGCTGGATCAGTAGCAGTACTGATGCAGAAAAAGATTAGGAGATATAAGGCATGTTACCAAAAAAAAACCATTAACAGTGCCCAGGCATCACTCTCAGTCACAAAATAGAATAGAAAAAGGTTTGTAAATTGCAGGATATGGATGTGATAGGAAGAGAGATGGAAATCCATGTGTACATATGTGCCTTACTATTTTAATAAAGGCAGGATGAATGTCCCTGCACTGTAGTTGTATAGCAGTGATATGCTCACCATCTAAAGCATTCAAGATAATCAAAATATGTATATTTCACATCATGCACATTCATATGTATTCTCTAACTTTTTAGGAAGAAAAGACTGGCATGCTGGCTGAAGGTACAAAAAATTCACAAGATGTGGAAACGTGTTAAAAATACAGCACAGGGCTTGAATGTTTGATTGGCTTTGCTGTACCCAATTTTGGGTGAAAAGAGTCAGAAATTATCCACACTTTTTAAATGGACCTCAATGCTAGCTCCGATTGTGCTGGCGATATTTGCTTTAGAGATGCTTTGCAGATATCTGTAGAAGTAAAGGTTATTCCTTTTATTCCAAATTGATGCCTACTATTGGCTTCCTTTTGGAATCAGAGGATTAGCTCTAGAACTGAATATCTCCTTCCATTTGTAAAAGGGACTGAGATCCAGTAGAAGGAGGGAGAAGTCAAATGTTTACCAGTCTCCCTCTCCCATTATTCCAGAAAGAAGCTCATACAAATCTCTGGAGGACCTTTTAAGGGAGTATAGGGTTCTTCTGCTTAGAGTTTTTCTAACAGTCATTTATTGTTAGACAAAATAAACACACTGGCAAGGAGGAATAAACAAAAACCATCTCCTCCCTTAATGTAGTAACAGTGGAGTCCTCAGTATTTATCACTATTAATCCCCATTTTTATCTGGGAGGACATGAGCAAGGTCTGAAATCAAATTATTAGTAACAGAAACCAGCACAGAGCATTGTTCTTCAGTTTTGAGAATCATTTTGAGAAGTAGTTCAGATGTGTAAATTGTGTTTATGCTGGATAATCTAAACCAGCCTTCTCAATGTGATGCCTCCTGTACTATTTATTGGACCTTAGCTCTTGTCAGCTCCAACTAGCATGGTCAATGGTCAGGACTGATCCAAAATAACAGGAGGGTGCCAAGTTGGCTTTAACAATAATTTTATAAGCCAAACAATCCCAGTAAAATAATTAATATGTGTTTGTATTAAGTTACCGGTAAATATATTTATATTTTATTGCAGTTCATGGTCAGGTAAAACTTCCTTGCACTGCTATCTTTCTGACCTGTCTTACTATGAGAAATGTGGCACCCAACTGCATACATTTTTACACAAAAGCAATTCCCACCAAGTTCATTGTGACTTTCTTCCAAAAAAGGGTGCCTAATTGCACCTTTAGCTATGAAATTTATACCATGCTTTGGGGAAAACAAGCTAAATCTGGGCAGGGCTTGAAGCAATTGCCCAATAGTAAAGAGCCATAGTTGGAGTTTGTACTACAAAAATCCTTTATAGTGAATTGTTTACTATAAAAAACTGTGTTATCCATTTCCCCCTTCCACCCTGTTTATCACGAATGCCTTCTCCACTTTTGAAACATCTTCTGGCCTATGGCCCTAGCCTCACTTATTAATCAAGCAAAGCGATCCAAGCCCCCAGTGCACCATGTGGGAGGGGACGGAGGTGTCCCTCCACCTAGCCTGGCTGCCAAGCCTCCACTGGCAGGGGAGCCCCACCAGCACCCCAATTTACCCACCCAAATAGCAAGTGGGCAGAAGCTACCATTGGTAGCAGCCCTCAGAAATCCACCAAAATGAGGTGTTTCAGGGATAAGGAAGGGATGGAGGGCATATGCTGGGTCTTGAGCCAGCCCTGCTGCCACCACAGGATAGCAACAGGCCTAGTCTTGGGGGTGGCACAACAAAGAGGCTCCCCCACTCATCTTTTGCCTGGGCTAGCACAAGGGACAGAGCTGTGGATGCGGCCTAGCCACTCTGGCAAGCCCTGTTGCTCCCAGCCAGAAGTTTGGGTTGCCACCTTATATATCTTATCCATGTGCTTTTTAGAAGCTGCTAGGGACATCTGAGATTGCTGGGGTGGCTACTTTAAAAAGTTGTACTGAAATGGCAGAAGAGCAAAGGTTAGAGTCTGTAACCCTCATATTGTCTGGTATGGGAGATACAATTGTGTTGCACGTCAGTGTTCTCTTAACTTATCTGTTTTCTCTTTAGTTGTCCTTCTCGATTCCCAAGACTCGACCCTGGAGATGCAAAAGATTGGTGAGCAGCAGGATGCAGCTGTGACAGAACACCCTCTACCTCAAGAAACCGCTGCCGATGAAATGAATGGAACAGGTAAACCCTCTTTATTATTGACTACTTCTTTCCACATCTGTTAGCCATGCTGAAAACAGAAGTAAGGCAAGAGCAGTCTGTCTTGGTCAGTTCTAGCTCTTTCTGCTTCACAATTACCCTTTGATCATGTAAACATTTAGAGCCTTATTCAGCCAAAGCTAAGCTCTTTGAAGTCATATTGATTTCAACAGGAAAGAATCAAGCATTTCAAATGGAAGAGGCTTAGAAGTGCATAACTCTAACATGTCTTCATTGCTTAATGTTTTCTCAAGGTAAAAGATTATGTAGGCAATTCCTAAGTTTTGAAAATCTAGTTCTGAATTGAAGAAGAGAAATGCTTTGTTTTTTTCTTACTAGTTACTGAGTTTTAATGGCTAAGGATGTAATCTATATTTTTGTCACTGGTGGCAACCAATATTTAATTATTGTGAACTTCAGCCTAATACTGCAATCCTGAACTTGCTTCCTTGGAAGTTGGTCCTACTGAACTCTTGTAAGATATGTTTCTCAGTGGACACGATTCTACTGTTAGTATCTTAGGTAATTGTTGCTATTGCTTTATTGACATTTCAGCTCACTTCATCTTGGTTGACTTTTTCACCTGACCCTCCTCAGGTATTTCTGGTGCACAAACGAATAGTGATATTGAAGCTTTGCATCAGGCCTACTGCCATATTGAGCAGTCTTTAGGAGATTCTGATGAGCAAAGAATTCATGGTGGTAAAATAGAAGAGAACTTGGCTAAAGATGTTTCACCGAACACAGAAGGCTGTCCCAAAAATACCTCCACTACTGATTCTGGTAAATATTGAAAATTCCCAATACAACTTTATTTTGGCATATGCACATAAATGATTCCTGATTTATTATTGCTTCCAGCACAAGCTTATACCAACACTGGTGGCTTGGGGATGGAGTCCTTGAATTCTCTTGGAATCATGTTATTTTACCTCTCCTCTCGAGACACTATTTTCCCATCTCCAGCATTCAATCCTTATGTTTAGTAGGCTGCAGTTGCACTAGCACCAAACCACAGTTTAGTTAAAAGATTGGCTGCACACTGTTGCAAAGGCAAGCATAATTGTTAATGCAGTCTGTCTTCTAGTGTACACATGGCTTCAAGAGCACTTTCTGAGCCAGGCTGAGGGCAAAGTCCTTTTTTTAAAAATCTCCCTTTTAATTCCATGATGACTCATCCTGCTGTCTGCTGCATCAGAACCTGCACTTGCCTAGATGTTTATGAGGTCTTCCTCAGCTTTGAGGATAGTGTTTTGGTTTCCACGGAGATCCTTCATGGCTCATTCTTTTGTTCACAATAGCTTCTCTCCCTTTATTTATGGATAATATTTATCACCTGCCCTTCAACATAAGGTCCCAGAGCAGGTTGTAGCAAGATAATATACAGTTATAAAAACAAGTAAATCCATTACAGTCATAAAAGCACATAAAAATGTTCCAAATGGAACAAATTCAGCAAAAGAAGTGCGCAACATAAAACAATATCTTAATGGTCTCAAAGGCCAAGATAAAGAGGAGCATCTTCCACATACAGTCTTCATAAGTGACTATTAGCCCCACTGACCCTCAGCAGCTTGCTGTGGAAACTGCCACCCAGTGAATTATTATTCATCTGTGTCTTTGCTACCTGCTGAGATACTAGCACAGCATGAAAGTAAATTTTGAAGCACTGACGATGCTCATTTTTAGAGTGGTAGGTCCTTAATCAGATACCGTTTGAGTGTGTTCATTTAGTAATGTGAAAGTTGACCCAGGAGTCACACAAACTGTTCACTCACTAAAAAAGATTGCATATACAGGAGACCTGACCAAAATGTAAGACAGTTACTAAACACATACATAAAAGTGAAGATTAATTGGTTTGTAAATAGTCTGGGGAGGTTATGAATTATATCTCAAAAGGATTGCTGTCGTTACAAAAGGAATGTTATGCCATAGACAGGAGAGATCACATTACATATAACAGGAGACTACCTATAGCCAAAGACATACTGGATGTGCACATGCATGTACATGAACACAGAATCAGTGGGTGAGTTTCATTTGAAAGTATTTCATTACTGTTTGTTGATCTAGAATGTTGTCGTTTCATCTACTTAGATCTCCCCACCATAGAAGAACTGATGAAACCTATCAGAGCAGATTCAGATTTTACCAGGGACCCTGCAAGGTATTCATTCTAGAAAATACACAGTTTATGCCAATTAATGTCCTTTCTTTCTGTCTTGTTCTTTGCCCCCTCCCCCTTCTTCAACCTCTGTCCAAAGGATTTGGGAGTTTGTCTTAGCTTGCAGTTTGTGCTTTGCAGTTGAGACAGATCAGTCCTTAAAACCTAATCCTGAGATTAAGTCCCATACTGCCAGTACTCACTTAATACAGTTATTGGCTTAACTTTGAAGCTGGCATGCTGTTGTGCACCTGAAATAGATTCTAATGGTCCAGTCCTGCAGAATGCTAAACTAAGAGAACAGGTGCTGTGACTGGGCACAGTTTCCAGCATAAGTGAACAGCTCTTCTCTTTGCACCAGCTGTAGGAGCCAACCCTAGTCTTTTCCAACATTGAAAGCTGCTTTATATTAAGTCAGGCCATTGGTCAATCTACCTCAGTATTGTCTACATTCATTGGCTGCCTCTGTCAAGGGTTTCAGGCAGGTACTTTCCCAGCCCTACCTGCAAATGCTGTTAAAGAAAACTGGGAATATCAAGCTGTGTCTTTTCCACTCAGCCTCATATAAGGTGCTGCTTTTTAGCTCCTGCAGCACCCACGGTTTCTTCCATGACTGCTTAAAGCCCGTCCTGCAGAATCAGGCCATATGTCTTAATGTATCCCGTTAACAGTCACGTAACAATAATGTGTAAACTAAAACCTAATGCATATAATCTTTGGATTGTGCTTTCTTCACTTTTTTTCTGTAGCCCTGTGAAAGCAACACACAACGGCACTGATGAATTAATGAGCCATTTAATACTGGAAGAGCAGCAGAATGCTACTGCTCAGGAAAAGCAAAACATTGGCTGTTCATTGGAGCAGCATAGTGGACAAGAGAATGTTTTTGTTCAAGCTGTTGCAAAGGAAGATAGTGAACTGATTCCTCATCAAAGGACTGGCAAGGACAAACGGATTGATAAACTTAAACATGATGTGTTGAGGCAAAATAGTCTCCCAAGTTCTTCAGTACTGCATCAAGACAAAAAGACTAACCAGGTAAACAGCATCTCAGTGTCTTAAAGAGATTTATGCAAGTATAAAGATCAGCTATGCACATAATATATTTATTTATTTGTTTGTTTGTCTGTCTGTTTAATAAACAGATTGTACATAATATTCACTAGTTAGGCCCTTGGGTGCTGCAAGGATTAATTGATTGATTATTTTTTCCTTAATATTTTTATCTCACTTTCCTTCACCAAGCACCAAAGATGGTTAACTAAATTAGCCTCCCTAGAAAGAAGTCCAAGACACTGGGCTCAGCCAATAAAGATCTCTGTTGTTGAATCCCTGCTATTGTTCCCCATTTTTTTCCTCTAACCCAGGGGTAGGCAACCTAAGGCCTGTGGGCCGGATGCGGCCCAATCACCTTCTCAATCCGGCCCGCGGACGGTTCGGGAATCAACTTGTTTTTACATGAGTAGAATCTGTGCTTTTATTTAAAATGCATCTCTGGGTTATTTGTGGGGCATAGGAATTCGTTCATTATTTTTTTTCAAACTATAGTCCGGCCCACCACATGGTCTGAGGGACGGTGGACCTGCCCACGGCTGAAAAAGGTTGCTGACCCTTGCTCTAACTTTTTCACTGTTGCAGTTTCCTCCTTGACCTCTTCCTGCCTCACCTGTCTTGACACTCTTGGCTAATCTTCTCTGATTATGCAGCTTTGAAGACAGAAGCTGCCTTGTCTTCTGTGTCTGAAGCAGCTGAGGGCTAGGCAGCTGAATATCAAAGAAGTCTTAGTAGACCTTTAAAATATTATCAACAGACTTCTTTCCATCCCACTCTTACCCATGTTTACTCGGGTAAGCGAGATCAATTTCAGTGGGACTTACTTCCAGGCAAATTGTTTTAAGAATGCAGCCTTCACCTCTCTCAGTATAGCCCATCAGTAGCGGTGAGGCAGAGCCACTCTTCTGACAGCTGTGTCGCTGCACTACCTGGATAGAGCAGGGCAATGGAAGGTCAGGGCTGCTTAGGTGCACCAGCAGTAGTGCTGGATTGGCCAACAGAGCTCTGACCCCAGCCCCACCCAGGTAAGCTGCAGTGATGGCAGTGCCAGGAAGGCTGCTTCACCCTGCCACAGAAGCTGGTACCTCTGCATGGGCACACAAATTTGTTTCCTGGTTATTCTCATTTTCCAGACTTTGGGAGCTAAGAGGAAATTTTACACATGAGCTGAATAGCACAACACATTGAAATGTAATCTGGTATATATCATTGGTGTGGAACCTCTATTCCCTTGAGTCTCATTAGACCTACCAGCCTCAGAGGTTTGCTCACCAGGTTGTTTTGGGCACACTATGCCCTACTTTGCCTGGCCTGATGACCAGGGAAAGTTCTAACTAGCTAACAGGAAGTGTGCTCCCAATTCTTCCTTTGCATTCTGGCTTGAATTCAAGCAGATTCTTTCCTTTGAAGTTCTGTCACCTGATACCTGATGATTGACAGGTGAGCACTCTGTATAAAACTTGTTGTGTTAAGCTCATTGTAAACACTTGACTTGATTTTACATTCAAAGCCAAGCTGGTTGATTTAATAATATATAATGTTGTCTCCAGACCCGTCTGTCCCACACTTGGACTAAAGAAGGTCTAAATTCGGTGATGAACAAACAAGTAACATTCAGAAATACCAAAAATACAGCTGCTGTACATAGAAAGAAATCTCTAAGTGGACCCCATAGCTCTGTTAGGAGTTCTGGATATGGAAGATCCAGTTCTCCATTAAAGCACTTTTCCACAATTAATGAGAAGAAGACATTAAAGGAAAACATCAAAAAGCCAGTTTTAAAAACAAAATCTCCTCCAAGACAAAAAGGTAATGGATTTTTAGTGTGTCTTTAATGCAGATGTGTTTGATTTAATGTAGGGAAAATGTCAAGTGTAGGATTCCTCAGGGTTAAATATTACTGCATACTGCTTCTTGCAAGATGATAATACTGTTTAAAAACGTGGAACTTTTAGATACATTCAAACATATGTTTTAACCTAAAAAATTTTGTTGGTAGATTTACCAGTGCTCAACATAGCAACGTGATTGCACAAGGCATTTCAACTTCTTTAAAGCAAGGTGTAGTTAGTTAACTGCACTTCCAGTTTGTCAACTATATTCAGCAAACTGTTTGAGACTGCAGAGTATCTTTGACCTCGAGTTCCCGAGGCAAAGCCACTGTGGCCTGAGACTATTTGTAAGGCAGCAGATAAAGAGTTGGCCATGAAGGAGTCCCAAAGGGAAAAGATCACCCTGTGCATGCTCTTTTCCCTCAGCTTCTCATTACAAAGAGCTCCTGTGGATCTTCTCTAAACTGCTTTTTGAAGATGGGATAGATTATCAAGTTTGATGATTCAGGGAAGCAAGTCAGAATTCAAAACAAAAAACTGAGGACCTATGTGTTAGTGTCCTTCAGTTTGGTAAACACGGTGCTCTGTTTAGGATACTCTGAAAAATATAGAACTTTCTCCTAATTTGTTTACAATCCAAATCTAGATGAGGAGGAGGAAGAGTTGACAAAGTGAAGGGAGGCTGAGGCTGGGATAACAAGTTGTAAATGCATTCCTGTGCATACTTACCATGTGGTCAATCTGTATAGGATTTGGCTGCACAACATTAAGTGAAAGAATTTGTGCAAAGGATGTGTTTTAGAGAAGGATTTGATGTCAGAATTCTAGATACAATAAGTAGCAGTGGGATTTGTTTAGAGACCTTTGAGTAGGTAAGGTTGTTAAAGCAGGAAGGAAATATTTTAGATGGTGGTATGTTTACAATATAAAAGCACAGAAATAAGGTGAGGGGGTGAAGTTGTAAAATGACTTGTCAGACACAAGTGCCTTGTTTTAACATGCATGTTCCCTACAGGATTGATCCTTGTTTAAAGTGGATTCCCCCCCCCCCCCGAGAATTGTAAGAGAAGATTATATGTCATTTTAAATACTTAGAGGGTAATGGGATATATAAAGAAGAATAGTGAACTGTGGAAAGTGGTTTGGAAGTATGGCAGCAGTATTTGGTTTTGTAATTTTAAAGCAGGAAGACAACAGCAGTGGGCAACATTTAATGTCACATGAGTGACCTCCACCTCCTCCAGAAGTTCCCTCAACACAGCAAAGAGGAGGAAAGGAAGGGGAAGTTATTTTATGGAAGCAGAAGTCTATTCTACTAGTGAATAGGCATCATGGAATTTCGCCCAGTAGTAGTATTCGCTTTTCCACTTGTACATTGCATGATCTGTTCAATGAAATGTTATGTCTCCATATAAATAGCTAGGGCTATTAAGATTACAGCGCCCACTATATTTTTTTTCTCATCAAAGAAACATTTTCTGGAACTATGACAATACAGACAGCAAACAATCCAGTTTCTACAAAGAGAAATTACTGTGCTACACCTGGACAATCATCTGCAAGCAGTCTTCAACAGCCAGCTAAAGAAAGTGACTCTTGCTTACAGACACACAATGTAAGTCATTGCTGCTAAATTGAAATTTTTTAAGGGGACTTGCAAGGGAATAACAGTACTGCAGCAGATATAAACTTTTTGTAGAGTCGTAGGAATCCCTGCTGTCCTGGAGTGTCTCAGTGTCACCCAGGTTGTCTACCCTTACAAATGTGAGAAGAGAATACATATGTAATTTGATGCACTCTATCTGTTCTGATCTGTGGCCTGATTTACACTGCACTTATAATGTAACTCCAAATCATTGCACAAAAAGTGTGTGCAGCATTAGAGATCCCGTTCGGGTTACAAAAGTGTGTTGCCTTCTCTTTGAATTTAATAGAGTAAGTGTCCACTGGAGGCAGGACAGCTGTCATTGAAAACTGCATAAGGTTGGATGCAGAGGTCCATAAATGAGAGTATAGGAAGGGGCAACTTCTATCCCTGCTCATTCATGTAAGCCTTCATTGAATCATAGCCTCTGGCTGGTGGAGCCAGTGTGGTGTTGTGGTTAAGAGCGGTAGACTTGTAATCTGGTGAACCGGGTTCTCGTCTCCGCTCCTCCGCATGCAGCTGCTGGGTGACCTTGGGCCAGTCACACTTCTCTGAAGTCTCTCAGCCCCACTCACCTCACAGAGTGTTTGTTGTGGGGGAGGAAGGGAAAGGAGAATGTTAGCCACTTTGAGACTCCTTTGGGTAGTGATAAAGCGGGATATCAAATCCAAACTCCTCCTCTTCTTCTGCATAAGGCAGACATAGGCAAACTCGGCCCTCCAGGTGTTTTGGGACTACAACTCCCATCATCCCTAGCTAACAGGACCAGGGGTCAGGGATGATGGGGTTTGTAGTCCCAAAAAACATCTGGAGGGCCGAGTTTGCCTATGCCTAAAAGGAGACCTTTTGATTTTCCATATGTGGAAATACTAAATTAAACCCAACCCATAGTAAATGATATTGATTTCACTTCATCTCCAATGGTTCTCCATCTATTAATTTGATAACATCCATATCTATGCTACAGCCCAGGGTGCTCCCAAACAACTGACTACATTTTTAATGCATGAAGTTTTTTCTGCAGTGCCAAAGCTTACCTCACACTTGAAACGAGTTGACCTTGAAGCTGACATCTTGTTTCATGGAAAACTCACTTGCATTGTTGTTGTTTTCCTCTCTCAATTTAAAATGCTAAGTGGTTCTCATAAAATTCAGTCTTTGAAAATTTTGAAACTTGCAATTTGTACTACAGAAGTGAAAGAAAATGATCCATAAATCTTGGTTGTGTGATGAGCTGTCAGAATAGTATACTTTTTCCCCACAGCAGGTTGCCTCATATTCTCCATCCCAAAATAGTGGGAGGGAGCTTTATTTACTGCAAAGAGTTCAGGAAGCAGAGGAAAAATTGGCCAAAGCCCATGATTTGATTCAGAATCTAAAAGCCGCATCTTTGCAAAAGGAGAAGGAAATGGAGACTAAGATCCTAGAAATGAAAATGCAACAAGATAAAGACCTTTTTCAGCTAAACCAAGAAAATTACATTCTTCAAACACAGGTACTATACCTAGTTATATCCTTTCCCTGTTCAATTTTTTTAATAAAAAAAAACCACTTTTAATACAGTTCACTAAAAACAGCATTTACTATATATTTCATTTTAGTTCTGATAAAATCAAATTGGGAATCATGGCAAGCCATGGATAAAATGTTGTCTCTCATAGCTAGCTAAAACACCTTGCAGGAAGTGACCTTTTGCGTTTAGAAGGCTATTTCAGCTGGTAGCCAAGCAAGCTGCTCCCCACCCCCTTAATATGTTTTGCTATATTGCAAGGAGACAGGCATAAGATACAAATAAGAGAACAGTCTGTTAAAGGTACAGGAATCTGTTAATAAGGGCTTTTTCTTCCTAGTGATTTTATGAAGTATACGTTAATCATAGTTCATGTTTTCTCAGCTAAATAACAGAGGAGACCCGAACAAAGGAACAAAGTTGTCAAATGCTTTGGAAAGAATTCCTGATGATGGAGAAATGCTGAAAGAAATCCAAAAAGAAGTCCAAAATCAGGAGACTCTCCTTCAAGGGTATCAACAGGTAGATATACTTAATACTGTGGCTTCACTGAGTAAAACTCACAAAGTATTTACACAGTCAGTTTTTAAAGCTGTATCCAGGTTGAGAACTATGGTGCATTGTATTAAAATAAAAGGAGAGGTGGGGAGCTTGATAGTGAATTGACCAGATTGTTGAAGGTCAAAGGCAATGGCCCTGACACCACTTATTATTGAGGGGAAGTGCGTGGAACAGGTCTCGGTGTTTCGATTTCTGGGAATGGAGTTGAGAGGTGACCTAACCTGGGAAGAAAACAGCAAAGACCTGATGAAGAGAGCACAGCAGAGGTTATATTTTCTGAGAATCCTCCAGAAAAACAATCTCTCAAAGGACCTGTTGATGGCATTTTACCATTGAACTGTGGAGAGTGTATTAACTTATGGTCTGTGTGTGTGGTTTGGGAGCTGCACGGCCAGGGAAAAAACAATGCTGTCCAGGGTTGTAAAGACTGCAGAGAGAATAATTGGGTGCACTCTTCCCACCTTAGATCAAATCTATGCTGTCAGGTGCCATAAGAATTCTGCAGAGATAGCACAGGATAGTACACACCCTGGAAATTATCTCTTTCAGCTTCTGCCTTCTGGAAGAAGGTATAGGGTTATAAAGACCAGGACTAGCCTCCTGAGAAACAGTTTCTACGCAAATGCAATTCTGGTTCTAAATGTAGCATAAGGAGTCTCTTTAGTATATTGTATTTTAAAATGGGGTTTCAGGGTTTTTAGGGGTTTTTGAATATTTTATGTAGATTTCCAATTTCATTGTTCTGTATGGGACAATGACAATAAAGATATCGTATATGAAAAGACATTGGTATCTGAAATTGGTAGATAAAAGACTGATAATGAAGGTAGAGCAGCTGGACAATTGCTGGGACATGCATGAAAATGTTAGTCCATTCATAAGCAAGGGACAATGTGCATTGATTAGTTCAATGAGGTACTTATTTATATGGAGACGGAAGAAAAGGCTACCCTTCTGGAATTTGTAAAGAGTAATTTCTAAGAAGTGTCTTTCACATGAATACATAACAACTAAGTGAATTAATCCTTGATATTTCAATGAAGGAAAATGAAAGATTATATAAGCAAGTGAAAGAGCTGCAGCTAAATAACAAGAAAAATGAAGAAAACATGTTTAAAGAGAACCAGCGTTTGATGGCTGAGTTGGTGTCTTTACGGTGAGTTTATTTGAGGATCTAATGAAAAATGTAGATGACTTTAAGCAGGTCTTAATGTGAATGTGAAGAGGAAGCTGCCCACATACTTGCGATTAAGCCCCAATGAACACTATAGGTCTCTTTTCCAAGTAAACGTACATAGGATTGAAATGCATGTCCAATTTTTTGTGTGGAAGGGAGTTAAACTTAATTCTTCCATTGAAGTCAGCTTAATCAGGCTTAGGATCACAGATATCATTTATTTATTTTAGAAAATTATATACCATTTGACTGTAGCAGCAGTAATGTATCAAAGCTGGCAAAGAGTTTGGGTGTCTTCTTTTCAGTGTCCCTTCCATTTCTTTAACTTTTCAAGAAGTAGTATAACAATGATTGTTTGTTTTATTAAATTTAGTCGCTTGTCATCTAAAGAGTCTTCAAGGAACTTACAGTGAAAAATATATATACATGAATACATTATACCAAAGAAAAGGGGTATCATACAACACATTAACATTCCATTCGACAAAAGGGGGAGAGGACCCTCACTAACACTTTATAGAAAAAGTAATTACTGTGTGTTAAATAGGTTGAAGAAAATCATATGAATTGTACTTTTTCAGTGACAGAATACACCTACCAGTAAATAAGACCAAGGGTATAATCCTCTACCCCCATCTTTCTCACCCATGTTTCAGTAATGCATGCCATTCAATGTATGCCATTCAATGAGCACTGTCTTATTCTGTACAGACCTGGCATTTAGCAATAGCACCACCAAGCTGTTGGGCACAGTGGAAGAGCATCCAACAGTATTCTGGAGCTGTGGGGAGGCAGATATAGGCATCAGATGTGAGCATCTTTTGTTCCATTGCCACCACTAAGCTGTGCCTATTTTTTCCTTCTGTCACCAAGTTGCATGGTCCCCTGTGCCCTGGCTCTGTGCAACTCCCTGCAAATACATGCTGCATGCAGATTACCTTTTCACATCAACCCCTAATGCATCATAGCAGTCAACAATACAGTGCCCATCCAACCAATTCACCATCACATAAAGAGAGAATACCCATGCAGCA
This sequence comes from Podarcis pityusensis, assembly GCF_964106645.2. Lineage (NCBI taxonomy): Eukaryota > Metazoa > Chordata > Lepidosauria > Squamata > Lacertidae > Podarcis > Podarcis pityusensis. The sequence continues at coordinate 41,375,461 of NC_138026.1, read as the reverse complement.
GGGAAGGAAGGGGGAAGGGGAGGCAGAAGAAACAATAAATCACAAGAGAGAGGGAGAGAGAAAGTCTCAGGCGGCCTATCCCAAAGCTCACCTGGGGTACTTTAACATTCACCCACCCCTGCTTCTTACCTATGGGTGCTGACTCCCACTAGATTCACAGCCTCTCACTCTGACAGTACTAGGGAAAATAAACATTCACCAATATTTCTCACCAGAGAGAATAAAACAGTCTTCCAACAATCAGCACCAAACTATACCTTGACATGACATGTGAATCAGGCCAGCATGAGTTAACAAGGGCTGGATATTTTAAAAATTACTCTGATTTAATTGCAGGAATAGTGTTTAGATAGAACTACTTCAACAAACCATGAGCTGTATAAAATTAATAATCCTCTCTTTTTTTCAAAATTAAACTAGAGAGCAACAGGATAAAAATAACCTTTTATCATGTGGAGTGCAGAATGCTGAATCAGCTGGGAATCAGAGTTTCACTGACCTGATTTTAGAACTTCGGGCTGCCAAGGCAAGTACTTATGCTTTTTCTTTAGACTAGTTTGCTGAAATAGACACCACTTAAAACATTATACATTTTGCCAACAAGTTGCTATTACTATTAATTATTTTTATTTCAAATAATGAAACAAATGGGCCATTTACGATAAATTGCTGTGGCCAAGCTGCATGGAGACCTCTAAACAAGACACTATAATTTGCATTATATTGATGCTGCTGGCACAAGGGGAAATAACAAATCTGCTCCCCTCATGCTGTGGCCCCAGTACAGCAGATCCATGCCTGGAAATCTCTCACTTTATCCAGGCATCAGTTCAGTTCACTTCAATGGTTAGAAGAGGTGTTATCCTCATGGCTGAATTGATTTTCGAATGCTGTGTTACTTTTATTGTTGTTAGCCGCTCTGAGCCCGGCTTCGGCTGGGGAGGACGGGATATAAATAATAAAAAATTATTATTATGGCATGTTTTCTGTATCTCTCTTTTGTTTTCCTGGGGTGTGGGGGATGAAGACTATAGAAAGCAATTTGCTCGAAGAGAGAAAGCGTCTAAAGCAAGACAAGCAAGCCCTTGAAGTAGATTTGGTGCAAGTGAAGAAGGAACGAGATTTAGCAAGAGCCCAAATCACTTCCACTTCAGGTAAAGCACTGCTTTTGAACAGGTTAATCCTCCGTTTAATAATAAGATCTTTTACTTCACTGAATATAAAACCTGTGTTTCCATTAATACTGTATTAAGCTTTTGTGATACTGTGTCTTGCATTAACACACCAGGGAAGAGTGGGGTAATCAAGAGAGATGGCGGGGGCAGTAGCTGGATTATATGTACACTGGCAGCTACCCCTCCAGAAACACGTGAGCAGGGTACTGCACAACATTTGCTTCTGTGAGTTGTCTACCAGGGGGTGGGCCTGTGTGATGGAAATCTCACAAATGAAACAATTTATCATCATACAAGCATAGGAAGCTGCCTAATGCAAGGTCCTCCTCAAAGTGTCGGGTCTTCTCCATCACCTGATCTTGCTCCTTTCTGGAGATGCTAGAGATTGTACCTAGGACCCTTTGCATGCAAAGGAAACTGCTCACATATGAGTTGGGGACAGGCAACAAGAGCAGTTCCGAGAGAGAAAGTATGCATCAAAGACTGGGGGCAGTGGGAGAAATTTCCCTAAATTCCTTTTGATGGCAACGTGGGATGGAATTATTGGAGGGGGGGTGTTGGTTCCAGGCCACTGGTTCTTTGCATATCAGTAGTAGTTTGGTCTTTCTATGTATATTATTAGAATGGAAAGGAAGGAATAGCAGCTCTCGAAAAAGCTCTCTGCCACCACAACAAATTGTCAGACTTTAAAACAATGATTTATAGCTTTTCTTCACAAGCATCATTTTTACCACAAAGAGGAAATCTAAATATCTTACGGCTTTTGTAGAAAGCTTTAAGATATTTAAAATTAATTTGCCTCTATTTTTTCCCCAATGCCCAAAATAAGCTTAGTCTTGAGTCGGATATGCTTTGTCACACTTTTTTAATTGGAACATTTTCTTCCTAGCTGAAAAATCATATGAGATGAAGATTGTAGAAGAATCATACAAAGACGAAATTGGTCGCTTGCAGAAAAGACTCCAGTGGTATGCAGAAAATCAGGAACTCTTAGACAGAGATGCAGCTCGCCTTCGAGGAGCTAAAGAAGAAATTGATAAACTGCAGCGTGAGGTGATTGCATTGTCACACTTCCCTCCAGTACCGCTCAAGGCAGTAGCAAGGCAAAGGCCGTCTGAGACCAGACAGCAAAATCTTACTTTTTCATATTGAGATAAGAGAAAAGGCTAGGGCACCATGCAGTCTGAACTTCAGGAATTTTACTTTGGGAATGGTTGCTGCAATTCCCTTTTGGCCAGAGCTGAGTAGTGACACTTGGGCTGAATCCCATCTAACGTCCTTCAGGTTTCTAGCTGTCAGGGGCTCAAGCAGTTCTGCTTGCACATTTATGATCATAGATTTATCTGTCATAAAGTTTCCAAAGGCATGACTTTCAGTCACAGGCTGCCAAGCAAGCTTCCCCGTCTCAGCCTATGGTCTCCCTTTCTTTGGTTTCACGGTAGGTCAGGGTTTGTCTGAATCTAGGCTGTAATTCAGTTTCCACTCCAGAATATGTAGTTAGAACATTCTGCGCATGAGATTTGGCACTAACTAAACTGGGATAAAACGACCCATTCATTTACCATGCTGGTACTGATTTTCCCCTGCTGCTTAAATTACAAGTTTTGTAAATAAGATTGAGGGGATCATTTCCTATGCACCGTGGTTACCAATTTCTGTGTTTATCGTTCTTGTTCGTACACATGCAAGTCTTTAACGGTTTTAAAGAAGAGGTCGTGCTAATGATAAAATGAATGGATTGCTTACATCGCTCTTCTGTGTGCCTTTCTGTGTACTGTGTAGGTGGATCAGCTTAGAAGTGAAGCTGGGAATCAGTCTGCACAACAAAAGAAACGGCTGAAGGACAGAGCGGCAGATGCCAAACGAATACAAGACCTTGAGCGGCAGGCACGTAGTACAACAATTCCCCTTAACAGGCAAGGGAGGGAGGATAGTCTCTGCTGGTAATTTAGTGTGGCGAGCCATACTCTGGCCTCTATTCTTACGAATCCAGTTTCGAGATGTATGGTAGCATCGGAGACGTGTTTAGGCACTTGTAGGGCTGATCTTAATTTGTTTAGATTGTACCAGTTCTAATGGTGCACAACTAGCTAAGAGTGATCTCGGTGTGACATCTGTCAACCCACTGTTTGCCAGAGTTGATTCGGTTGCTAAAATTAGGTAAATGGGAGTGCTATAGGACAGAGATGGGGACACTGTGGCCTTTCAAATTTTTGTGTACTCCCGCTGTCTTTGCTTGGCCTTGGCCAGCATGACTAGTGGTCAAGAATGGAGTTGTTGTCCCAGCCACATCTGGAGGGCTACCGCTTTCCTCATTTATGCTTTAGGAGAGAAGAATAATGGCAAATCATAGGCACAACGAAACACTGCTTCCCATATATCTTAACTATATATTGCAATGTTTCAAATAGCATTATATCCAAAGGTAGGGCATCAAATTCCAGGTAGGTGAGGAGCATCGAGTGTCAGAGAAGAAACTGCAATCCAGACTTCAGATATGGGATAAGTAATAGGTAATGAAGTTTTTACTACATGTGTTTATGAAAAAAAATAAAGATTTTTATTAATTATGTGGTCTATAGATATTGATGTCAGAGATAATTTTGTGGTTTTAATAGTTGATTCATGTAATTTGGTGATGCCTTTTAAAGCTATTACTTCCTTATACTTTCATTTCCTGTATGTATATGTTTATGGCATATGGGAAAGAATCATACAACTAGGTTCAGATCCTCAAGAGAACTTTGGGTATTATCATCCTAGGATCGTATACAGTAACAGGCAGTGATTCTCCAGGGTCTCTGCCAAGGGTCTTTTTCCTCACCTGCTACCTAATTTATTTTAAGTGGTAATGCCCAGGATTGATGCTGTTATCATCTGCATGCAAATCTCTATGAGTGAGCTATGGTCCCTTCTCTGTTCTCAGTTGACACCAGTGTTCATCTTCCTAGCATCTAGCAAACCATTTTTGCAAGAGAGGAGTATTATGATAAGGCACTGGGTCTGCTGTTCAGTTTTTTTATAAAAAGAAAAAGTTGTAAAAGCCTCTCTGTGTGCCCAAACTCTTAGGCACAACTTGCTGTGTGACTTTTTTTGGATCCCAGCCATGTCTCATTAATGATAGAATTTTAAATTTGGAAGCACTATTTCTAAACATTTGCAGTGCAAAGTGTGTAGACAGGATTACATCCATGATCTTAATTACTGTCAGTATATTCTCTGTCATTGGGAAAATGCAGCTCATGTGATTTCAGCCTAGTTAAAACACAGTAACTAATAGTTGTTGTCCTAATTTTTGAAAGGTTAAAGAAATGGAAGGGATACTGAAACGAAGGCACCCAAATTCTTTGCCAGCTTTGATATATGCCGCTGCCACGGCCACTGCTTCTGAAGGGGAAGGCAATCCATCAGCAAAAACGAATACAGTGGATTTTCTTGAGAGAAGAGTTAAGAAGCTGGAAGCCGAACTTGAGGGTAAAGATGATGAAGCGAAGAAAAGTCTCCGTGCCATGGAGCAGCAGTTTCAAAAGATAAAGGTGATTTAGACTCCACTGTGCTTTTAAACAGCAGTATTGTTTTGATGTGGTTGCGTAGTTTTTGTTTCTCCCGACGAGTAGTTTGAGCTGCTCCTAGGCGCTCCCAAGTGTTAACTGAATCCTACAGTAATGAACCAAGGAGTGGGAATTAGATCATAGTTACCTTTTATATATTCTTTAAAAACTCTTTGTATTCTAGCACCAGAAATTTCAATACCTTTAATATTATAGACATGCTCCAATGCAGGCATATTCATGGACAATAAGTATGCTCATTCCTGTGCAGATTCAGTTGCATAGTCATAACAAAAGATGCCTACAGCAAGTTTGCTTAGGCTCAGAGGAGCATCCCAGTGGGGATGTGGGTCTAGGTGCCTATCTGCTTCCATATTAGCAATGTGTGTGGAAGGCTGCTTCCATATGCAGAACTTTCTGAATTAGGGTGCTCCTTTATCTGAGCCTTTTAGGGTGCGGAATTAGGGTGCTCCTTTTATCCTCTCCTTAAGCTGCACGGGGGGTTAAGGGTGAGGGAGTCACAAAACCTGCCTCTTCCCTTTCACCCATGGAAGCATCCCATGAGCAGAGCTGCATTCACAGTTAGTCTCAATACAGCCCATTGCGAAAGGACCCTGCAGATTATCTGGTCCAAACCCCTGCAATGCAGGAATATACACCTGTTCCATATGGGGATCGAACCTGCCACCTTGGCGTTATCAACACTATGCTCTAACCAACTGGGCTATCCCATCTGTGTGTATGATGCAAATCTAATTTACCTGGAAGCGTCACTTCATGGGGTCTTGTCTTTGCAGATTCAGTATGAGAAGAGGATTGGGGAGCTTGAGCAGCTGCTGGAATATAAGCTGCTGAACGAGCCGCAGAAGCTTCCGGACAAGGCCGCCACCCTTGCAGCTCATGAAAGAGAACTTTGTAGTGTAAATGAAGCCCACCAGATCACAGTGCAAAACCTTCAGACTGAAATAAACTCTCTCAGAAACCAGTTAGCTCAGCTAGAGCTGCAGAAGAAAGCAAAAGATGATGCGGACCTCCAGTCGCTAGAATACCAGGTGGAGCAGGCTCACTCTAAAGCGAAGCTGGTAAGACTAAATCAGGAAATGATTGCCAAAAACAGAGAGATACAGGACCTCACAAAAACTGTAGAAAGGCTTCAGAAAGAGAGGAGGATTATGCTCTCAGCTGGCAAAGCAGATGCTAAAGAGAAGCCTTCAGGAATCCTGAAAAAGGATATTGTCAAACCTAGTCAGCTGAACCCCAGAAATGAAGAGTTCTTCCCCGGCACTCTCGATGAGAAAATATATCAGCCCCACGCTTTTGCCGATTGTCACATTTCAGAAGTCCTGCAAGAAAACAGCCGTCTGAAAGATGATGTAGAAAAGTTGACTCTAGAACTAAGCCAGGAAAGGATAAAAGCTCAAGCAGCCATGGCAAATTCTGAAAGTCTTGTAAGAAGGTAATTCACTTAACACTGAGCAGTTTTTAAAATGCGATGTTCAAGGTCACTCCTTGGGCTTGGGGCAGGAGTGGGGAACCTGGCAGCATCCAGATGTTTTTGACTACAACTCATGTCTTCTATAGCCATTAATGGGGCTGATGGAGTTGGAATCCACCAGCATCTGTATGGCTACAGGTTTCCTACTCCTGCTTGTAGGTACACTGTTCTAATAACCCCACCACCAACTCTGGGCACAGAAAAACCATACCCTGCCATTTCTATAAATTGTGTAAATTAAGCCAACATAGAGATTTTTTTGTAGTGTATTGTGCTTCCAACATGGGAAGAGTCAAGGAGTTATGCATAGCTTTGTTCACTGAACAATGGAAACCTTATCATGCTGGAAAACAGTGACTTCCTCTCCCCGCCATCCCTATTTTAATTGTAATGCAGCTGCAAAAGGCTGCCATTCCATTTGGGGCAGTGGTGGCTTGAAGCAGCAGGAGGAGAAAGAATGTGTTTTAACACCTTTGTGACATGTACATTTTTATTTATGTATTCCGTCTTCATGGGAGCTCAGCCTAGCTGTAAATCTGGACGTGTAAATGTCACCCCAAATAATTTCACTGATACTCCAGTATACAAGAGGAGCTTTAAAAATCAAGCCCCCACATAGCTATTTTCTAGGGAAAAAACCACACACACAAGCACACACCCTACATTTAATGTGCAGTTTGGTTCTAAGGCAGCTGTCCCCATCAGGGACTAAGGGCCAAGCTAGGCATGACCTTCTTCATATCTTTAACCTTGTGCTTGTATTTTCAAAATGTAGTAGGCGCAGGAGGATATGCGTTGAATTGGGGCCATGACAAGAGGAGCTTTAAACTCCTTTCTCCAACTGCATGCCTGATTCTCTTTCCACTTATGCCTGTTATTTGCAATTGGATAAAATCTTCAGTTGGCACCATTTTCTCCCATGGTTAGCACTGGGTGGTGGGAATGGCATTTCCAGTTGGGACCATGGCTGGGGGGCAAAGGCTTCAAGCCCCTTTCCCATGTCACAGTACCTATCCAGCTGGGAAGACCACATGCCAAATATTTGTGTTTTTAAAGGGCATGCAGACCAAGGTTAATGCCAGGTTCATTTGGGGGCAAACCCAACATTTCTTTAGCATTCTTATCCCTTGCCCTCTTTTTGTACATGAGCCAAAATATATTGTACAGGAAGGATTCCAGGCAGAAAAGGATACTGCTACAGGAACATCACAGGCATAAATGCACATACAAATCTAAAATGTGTTGTTTTTCATGAAAATGCTGTGTTATTTTCTGATGTTTCCAACAAACTTCTACATACTATTTTATTTTGCAACATTTACAGGGCAAAGGAAGATTTGGAAGAATACACTACAGCGCTTAAAGCATCACATCAAAAGGAGCTGGAGAAAATTCTTTGTCAGTATGCTATGGAGCATTCAACTTCCAAGGCAGCCGAGTTAAATAGCAAAATTTCAGCACAGGAGGTGAGGAAGACCAGTCGTCTGTCTCACTGCTTCAAAAAACTGCTTCAAAAAACTGCCAGCGTTTCCTGTTTCTCAATGTTTCGTACTGTAATCTTGCCTCTGAAATATACTATGGTAATAGTTTTGTATTCATTTAAGGTGAAGTTCACAATTCTCCATTCCAGTGTCTTTTTGTGTTCCTAGTCATAGCTGATCTTACATGCTTAGTCAGAGTTAAATTCAAGTGATCTTAATACAGCTTTACTCAACAAAAGTTCAAGTTGTTAAACCAAAGCTCCACTTACCTACTTGTAATAGGATTCAAGAGATACTTTGTTGAAAAATTCTAATAATTGAAAATCTTTCCATAGGTCTTTATTAAACATCTTCAGCAACAAGTTCGTGAGTTGCAAAGAGATCAAGAAGCACTTGCGGTTTCACAAAAGCGAGAGGAAATTCTTCAAAAAGAGGTAATTCAGAGTATAAGAAATTTGATTCTTTAAAACAACAGTTTGAGCAGGAACAACAATGTGGTGCCCAGACTCTGCCCTCTTCCCCCTTTCTGCAATTTATGTACAGTGGTACCTTGGGTTACATACGCTTCAGGTTACTAACCCAGAAATATTACCTCGGGTTAAGAACTTTGCTTCAGGATGAGAACAGAAATCGTGCTCCGGCGGTGCGGCAGCAGCGGGAGGCCCCATTAGCTAAAGTGGTGCTTCAGGTTAAGAACAGTTTCAGGTTAAGAACGGACCTCCAGAACGAATTAAGTATGTAACCAGAGGTACCACTGTATTGGCTTTGATGCTTTGTTCATTGAGACTTTAAGCCAGAGTTTTCCATTGCATTTTAAATGGGAAACAGGGGTGCAGTATTGTACTGCAGAATGAGATATAAAACCAAAAATAAAAACTAATTTTTACATGTGACAATGTGCGCATACACACGCACACAAAATACATATATACCTTGGTTTTCGAACAGCCTAGTTCTCGAACGTTTTGGCTCCCGAACAATCGAAACCCAGAAGTGGTTGTTCCGATTTTTGAACTTTCTTTTGGAAGCCAAACATCCAACAGGGCTGCTGCAGCTTCTGATTGGCTGCAGCTGCAGGAGCTCTCTCTAGCAAGTGTACTTGGGATTCCAGCCTTGCCGCTAAGCTAGTGCAATCCATATGACTTCTATCCTCTTTATTAAAATATCCCTACTATTTATTATATAAACAAGTGCGCTTATTAGATTCCAGCGTGCTGCATCCCATACTGAATCAATGGGGAGGGTGTGCTTACTGAATTCCTTTTGGGGAAACTCCTATCCCCAGAAATGTTTTGAGTGGGTGTAGGAACATCTGTTGCTGCTAATGCGGTTGAACATACACAAAAAAAAAAAACAGGTAATTTCGTGTTCTCAAATTTTAGATGGCAAAACTGTTAGAAGAACTTGGAGAGGCTAGAGAGAGCCAGACCCCAGAGATGAAACGATTTGTGTGTCTAGAAAGGAAGATCAAACACTTGGAGGCCAGATATGAACAAAGAGAACAAGAACTTCATCAGGTAAATAAAACAGGGAATTCTTCTCTTTAAAAAGTCAATGTTTCAAATGTCTGAGTGCAAATGCCCTTCAAAATGCTTAATGTAACAAGTACTTAAATTATGGAGTCTCAAGCCACATCTAAAAAGTCTGATAGACCTGCAACCTGATTTAGTCAGTATTTAGATGTGTTGGTTTGTAGAGCCCCTTCCAAAGAATTTTTAAAACAAGAATAAATGAAAGGTTTTCTAAATGCTCTGATAATGAAACAGTCGGGTTTAGAAATGATGCTGCCATCTCTCATCAGTGAACCTGCTTACTACCCAGGTAATACAGCAAACACAGCATATTGCGGAAGTTGAACAAATCCAGGAAACTGAGAAATGGCGGAAGCTGGCACTGTTGAAGAACCAAGAGCTTGAGAAATTTCGCATTGAACTGGATTCGATTTTGGATGTTCTACGGCAGCTGCAGAAACAGGGTGTTATCATTCCACCAGGTGGCCCAAGCATGCCGGAAAATGACTGGAAGACTAGAAAGCTCCTCATTTAATCAGTGAAACAGCTTCAATAGAGAGAGAAGATGAAGCCTTGCCACAAAAGGTGATTAGTTTTTAACTTTATAGTTGTGCCCAGGTTTCTCCTGTATACATTTATCCCAATCCTTGCTGACTTGTTTTTATTCTGTATATTAAATAATACTACTTGCAAATTTGAAGTGCTGAACTTTTTTTCCCCTTCACAAAAAAGAATCTCCGCACTTTATTGGATGCATTAAAAGATTTGTCTACCAAAGTAAACTATTGGTGACCAAGCAGGAATATCCATAAGCAGCGTATGATGTCAACTTTCACCAGGTCTTTCTCCTTTGGGGTGCAGGGGTGTCAGCAAACTTCCATTTTCATTCCTGCTCCTAAACCTGTATAAATAAAGGAGCTTCTTTCCACTCTGGAAGCAACTACAGCAAAGCTTTAAAGTGTGGATTTCTATCTCTTGAAAAGGTATGAATAAAGGCTCTTGAAAGGTAAGGTGTATATATATCTCTGCTAACACAATTTTCCAGGTGCTTTTCTAAAAATCAAATTAGGAAAATGCACATCATTTCAAATGATATTTTATGTTTTATTGCTGCACCTGCCTTGCTAGTGCAGTCTATATATAATTTTATAAAGTATTTATAAAATGAATGCTCTTAATACCACATAAATTGTGACTGTAGCATTGACAAGGTGACATAGGTGCATCAATAAAATGGCAGCAGATTTCAGTCTCCTACAGCTGTTGCAACATGACAAAATAAAGGCATACAGGTGGTTTTTAGGCATTAGAGGCAACTGTTAAATCGTTATCAGGTTAACAGCTTTTTAATTCCTTGGAAGGGACAGAATGAACATTTGCAAATGGCATCTATTCTCATCCTTTTCCATGTCAGTTAATGCTGGAAAAGTGCTGGTTTAGATATCCTAGGATGGAAAGATTTCATTGGCAAGGCCGCCAATCATAATTGGCGATCTTGAGCAAAAACAGGACCATTGGCCATTAAGGCCACTTTCAGACATCAAAGCCAGATAAAAATTAGTCAGCTACATGAAAAGCACTGGGCCTCAAGTCAGTGTGAAAGTCGCACCATCTGCCCTAGAGTCTGTTTCCTCTGAAACAAAGGGGCTGATTTGTTTCTACTCTGCTTTGAGATTCCCCAAAGTGAGAACACTAATGGTATCCTTTCCCATAAATGATGTGCCACTCTATTTGGCCATGGAAATACTATCCACTCTAGTATTGATACAGTGACACCAAAATGCTACAATATTTAGTCATGTAAAATACTAATTTACATGCACCAGCACCAGGCCATTTAATGACACTCCTGATGCCTGATCCATCACAATTAGCGATGCCTAAGCTTTTCGCTATCCAGAGACTGGTGGAGCCCTAACTTTGCAAGGGATCAAATAGTACGCATTGTTTAAAAAGGCCTTTGTGGTATCATCATGGTGCTACATTACTTCACATGATCTCCACCTTCCCTAGAGATTAAATGAAGTCATAGAAAGTGAGGGAAGGGGGCAGAGCAGGCAAGCTCACAAAGGCGCAACTACTTTAACCTCCAGATGAGGTCCATCTTTTAAAAAAAACCAGTGTGTCCCTACACAGTCTAGTGTACACAGTCTGTTCTCCCACCTTCTATTTTTTTAAAAAGAAATAACACCTAGCAAAGTAATATACAAAACCATCATTTCTGGCTATAAACCTGCCATTACAGACATGGTGTTGTGTTCCAGCTTCTTGTTCTTTTAATACAAAGGTTAAAAGGTAAAGGACCCCTGAACAGTTAAGTCCAGTCAAAGGCGACTATGGGGTTGTGGCACTCATCTCGCTTTCAGGCCGAGGAAGCCGGCATTTGTCCACAGACAGCTTTCTGGGTCATGTGGCCAGCATGACTAAACCGCGTCTGGCACAATGGAACACCATGAAGGAAACCAGACTGCATGGAAATGCCATTTACCTTCCCGCCACAGTGGTACCTATTTGTCTACTTGCACTGGCGTGCTTTCAAACTGCTAGGTTGGCAGGAGCAAGGCACAGCAACAGGAGCTCACCCCGTCACGGGGATTCGAACCACTGACCTTCTGAGTGGCAAGCCCAAGAGGCTCAGTGGTTTAGACCACAGCGCCACCCACTCCCTTATGCAACTACTACTCCCTAATGCAACTGCTTTAGTAGCAGATATATATGTATATATGTATATATGTATATATATGTATCCTCCTTGGACTCATTCAGACTTAACACTAGAAGCAAGCTTTTGAGATGTAGAAAGCTGCTCATTGAGTGAAGGATGTTCAATACAAAAATGGGCAAATTTGAATTTCAAATTATTTAAACAAACCAATAGGAGCATTTAAGGAGATACTATGTTAATTTGCTTTGCTGGAACAGTTATGTTATATAAATCCTCAGAAAAGGCAGTAACAAACAAACAAACAAAAAACCACAGGAATGGTCAACAAGATTCCATCCCACCATCAGAGAACCCTTGTAAAATAAAGAAAATATAAAGCAAAAAGGGACTTACATTACCACAGCTGGAAATGTTTCCCAGGCACGCTGTATGCCAATGTGATGGTATTTGCAGAGTGGTCAGGGCATTTGGTGTCAACAGTAAGGACTCGTAATGGTTAGAGTCCTTATGATGCTGTCAGCTAGATGTCACCATCTTCCTTCTGATGGAGGCACATTCCTTTTTCATAATGGCTAGGTGTGGTATCTTCTTTAGTAGATCAGAGTCTTCATGAGCAAGCCAAAGCCCCCTCCCCCACATCCCAGGGAGGTGGGGCCATTGCCACATCTGCAGCCCTGCAGTGGCAGAAGGTGGGGCAGGCATATCAATTTGGTCCAGTGACAGCAATGGGGCCATTTGGGGGATTTCTGCTGGTTGATGTCAACAAGGATCCCATCAGTGGCCCATCCAACTGCCTACAGGCAAAAGGGGAAGCACTGCTGCCGCAGAAAACTGACACTGGCTTCAATCCATGGCTCGATTTGTAAGTTTGTTTCCATAGTGCTATGTGCAATGCAATTCAGAAGCTCACTTAAGACTAGATATTGCATGGCACAATAAAGGTATGGCAGTTCACAGAAGGTCGCAGGCTTTATTTTTTAATATAAAAATCAACAACCCAGTTTATTTCAAACAATAGTACTGGAGAAATAATGTATATCAAGAAGTTACACTCCTGGATCAAGCATAAAGAAAAGCAAAACAAAACATGCTATTCACACGGAAACCAATTAAGAGCATCTCCGTTTACTTTTTCAATAGGAAAAACACAACTATGGGAACATAAGGGAATAGAAGGTACTTGTCTGAGCATGATGTATACCTACAGGGCTTTTTGTATACATGCAAGAAGCATGCTAGACAATTGGTCCCAGTAAGTATATGTGGTATACATATGACTGAACACACAAGAATAGTTCTTGCACATTATGAGGATTATAAAGCACACATACAGCATAGATACCCACTCATTCCTGCAACACAGCATATGGCATAAGGCTTTCGCCACAGAATGTCCAACTACTTCTAAATTACATAGAACTATGTCTCACTGTTAAGCCATTGACCTCAGTGCAGAGTTCGCTACTTAAGTCCTTTGATCTCAACAGGACTTAGATAAATTGTGGCAATCCCATTTATTTCAACACTTAGGTACAATTGACTTCCTCTGAATTGAGTTTTTGGAGGGTTGTGTTCTTAGCTTGCTTAAATGCAAGGCTTAAGAGTTTTGTGACTTTCAAACACACTCAGGGGCTTCACATGTACACAATCCAACAACGCTCACATCCCATCATATTCCAGCATGGATAACTTCCTTATTAAACAGCTGTCCTGTACTTCTAGAAATAAAATGAAATAAAACGATAAGCAGTGTAAAAAGCTCTGGCTTCATCAAACACTTAAAAAGACCACATAGAACTATCCCATGCTGGTTACCAGAGTGTATTCAACTGTAGTCCTGTACTCACCAATGAAAAATAGGATAGAAAGTAAAGGAGAAATGTGTTCTGTTTTAATGTAAGAAATACCTTGCTCAATATTCTTCGGTCAATAATCTGGTGGGAGGCTGGACTCAGTGTTTGCTCTCTAAAATGATAGGCGGTTCTGAAATCAGCAGGTCGTCTTCACCCAGGGAAGAATTCTGGTCAGTGTTCACAAAGTTGGGGATGTTGAATTTTGCATGGCTATTCAGCTCCTCCTCCAGTCCCTCGCTGCTTTGAATTACTTCCTGAAAATGGATGTTACTGTCCATAACTGGCACTCTCTGGCATTGCTTTGCCCTGTCCATGTTCTCATACTCATTGATGTAGCAGTGAAAAAGCAGCCTGGATTCCTCAGCAGCCTGCTGAGAAATGATCCTATCAGAATCGAGAGGCCTTCCAAAGTCTGCCACAAAGTTGTTCATGCAGAGCCTTTTCTCAGAAGAGTCTGTAGTGCTAGGAAGCAAGGAGAGAGGAGCGGTGGGTGAAAAATTGGGCACCATTTTGTTTAGGAACTCAGTATAAAAGATCACGTGCCAAAAAACTCTCTGGAAACAGACTGGGCTGAGACAGGATGGCAAAAGAAATGTCCTCCCCATTCTCTTGAGTCAATGGCTTGCCCTTATCCTACACTAATCAACTGATTACATGCCTAATCTGAACCAACCCTAAGTGCTGCAAATTCTGTAGAGTTCATTGGAAGGACTGTCCTCCCTGCCCCACGACAAACCATACATTTCTGATAACAATAAAGCAAAACACCTGTGAAAACACAAACTTAACATAGCAACTGAATGGAAATACTTGTCCTCTCCAGATACTCTTCTTAAAAGGAGAAGCTTGACATGCAGTTCTAATTTTGTGTTTTCAACGGTTAAAAAAAATCCCCAGGAATTTTGAATGTTTTCCACATAATTGTAATTTTCATTTAAAAAACCCAGTTATAAACAAAACCTAAGCCATACCAATTTAAATAAAATCACTAAACTTCTTTTCAGGGGAGCACCCTTACACTCAGAGAATGGATAAAATTGTGTTGGAATCCATCTGCTAGAAAAGGTTTGCGATAGATGGGCTCTGCCTCCTGCAAGCCAGCTAAACCCTATAGCTGGACATTCTGTATTCCCAATGGTTATGGAACTGGGATGGGGAACCTGTGGCTCACCTGATGTCGATGGTTTACACTTCCCATTACTCCCAACCATTGGCAATGCCAGCTGAGGCTGATGGGAATTGGAGTCCAGCTCCATCCACAGGGCCAGTTCTCTATTCCTCATCTCAAATATTCATTAGGCTATCTGATTTATTTCCAGACATCCTGGTTTGGGGGTGCGGGAGAAAGAAGGCTGATGGGGCTTTGCCCTTTCCATCTTTCCCCCAGCTTCCAAGCCTTGCCATAAACCACCATCTTGTGTCCTTTTCTTCATTGAAGTAACTGGCATGCCTTCATTGACAAGATCAAGGGGACATCGTCTTTTCAGAACGGACAAGTTACATAGAATTGTACAGTGGCTAAAACATAAGCTGTGTTGGGTCTACTCTATTTCTGAGCGAATTCCAAAGAGCTATGGCAACAGAGGTGCTGCTGCCACCTGGGTCCTGGGCCTTAGACGTCTGTTTGGTGGTACTTACTCTTGGTGTGGTGCTCCCGCCTTGGTCAACAAGGTCAGTACAAAGAACATAAAAATAACGAAGACAACAAGGCCAACCCAAAACCCAATCACAATCGAATCTGTAAGAGAAGCAGAGAAGGAGGGAGATTAATCGCCGTGGGTGCATTAGATTTCCATTAATACAAAAATGAAAAATGAACCAGCTGTTGCCCAGTCCTTGGCTGATTATGTTTCGTGTACATTTTGTCAAGCCCTGATTTGGTGAGGTTCATCTCTGCACAGAAATGTATTTGTGCGTGCTACTGCCCCCAGCTATATGTACAATCCACATATATCACTGTCTGTGTCAGCTGTTCACAGTGTGGGTCACTTGTGAGCAGGCTGGGGTGCCTAAATGCCCCTCCCTACCTTCCTCTCTAACTTGCAGCAGGTGATCAGTGATGTTAGAACTTGCACTGCCAGTCATGTAAAGAACTCTGGATTGGGGCCAGAGTCTTGTATAATATACACTGTCAGTGAAATCAGGCAGAGAAAAACTGTGCTGCTTTGCAGGGGTGGAGGAAGGGGGTGCAGTGGGGGTGGGCCGTCCCAGGTGTCACAACTGAGAGAGGTGACAAAATGCCAGGCGGCACTCACTGCGAGGCCTGCAGAGCACCCAAGCCACACGTCTCTCCTGGGAGTGACGCGGTGGCTTGAGTGCCCACAGGTTCTGCGCTGCCCCAAACAGTCCGCCCGTTGCCTCCCCCTCAGCAGTAGGGCAGCTGAGTGGGAGGAGACAGGCAGACTCCTCAGAGGCCCCGTGGAGCGTCCTGCCCCGGATGGCCCCGCCCTGCAGGTGGCTGGCCCCATCCATGGGTGCAGGGCACGGCCCTGGGCATAGGGCACACGTTCTGCCCCAAGCGCCCGAACGGCTTTCTCCGCTGCTGCTGCTGCTTTGCAAAGATTCCTCTAGCACATGTATAGCATGGGAAACAACCAGCTAGGTCCGTGCGCATACACACAAACACACACATTGTGGCATTTCCTTCCCAATAGTCCAGGGGGTTGAATTTAAAACCAGCAAAGAAGGCAAACTCAAATGACAGCAAGAACACAAAAGTAAGATACTAAAAGCTATTTTTTTCTTAGCTATATAATTTTCAAACAATAAAAGGAACGATTGCTGCGTGGCAGAGTAAAGCAGCTTATAATTAAGGCTGATTGCAGCTTCTTTATGCTCTGCTCACATTTGACGTTCTGCATACAACTCTGGCAAATTCCATTTGGAAAGATAATTCTCCTTTCATAAAGGACTATGTAGTGCTCATCACAACAGTCTTGGCAAAGAACAGCTCAGATCACAGGAACAAATTGAGGCTATGTGATTATTACCAAGGCCATGAAACATAGGATGAGCAGAGACAATCTAAAAAGAAGCTCGCCATCTACCCCTGAGGCATGGAGTGATCCAGAAATGACTGGTGCTCATAAAAGAAAAGAAATTCCTGGCTCAGAAGTCAGGGTTGCCCCCTTCCCTATCTGTAAAGCCCATGTTCTCAAACTACGGGCACAAATATTTAAGAAAATTACAAGGGGTAAGTCAACGGTGCTATCAAATTGACTAAGAGAGAGAGTGTGTGTGTGTGTGTGTGCGCGCGCGCGCAATTTCAAAAATGCATTTTCTTGACATTCGAGTTGAGAATGAAGAGTTTTAGTAATTGAAACAACCAAAACATAGAGTTTCCATATTAAGACTTACATTTATGAGCCTTGAGGCCTTCAAAGGAAACTGGCCCATATTCATAATATTCATATTCCCAAGTATAATCAGAATTCGATAGCAAAGAGTGGTGGGATGTTCTGTTGGAAATAAATCTGGGTCCAGCCATCTCCAACCTGTATCAATACAGAAATGCAAAGACAACAAGCTTTAGCAGAAAAAACGCATGTGAACCAAGCCCCCACCCCAAACCTCTCAGCTTTCTACCCACGACTCCTCATTCCAATCAGCAGCAGTTCTCTTCTCTTACAAATGCCAGCCTTCACCTCCACCTTTTGCAGTCTGTTGATGGATGGCTAAAATCAGCATTGAAGCGGCTGAACACAAGGTGATTCCAGGACTGATGTCAGGCTATATATAGCCTTTCCTCCATGGAGCTCAAGCTGGCATACAAGGGTTCTCTCCCTGACAACATTCCTGTGATGTAGGGGACACTGAGAGACAGACACAACACCCAGTGAGCTTCATGGCTAAGTGGGAATTAGAACTCTGCCTTCCCAGGCCCTAGTCCAAAACTCTAACCTTTACGCCACCTGGACTCTCTGGGGCTCATAGATTTTATGCTAAAAGTGAGGTGCTGTGGACCAGCTGTAGACACATAAAAGGAACATAATGCTGTGTTATCATCCATTCAGAGACAGCTTGCAATTATTACAAGCCCTCATTTTACGTTTGCATAGTTTACAAATGTATGCTTATATGTGTAGCACAATGCCACAATCAGGCGCCTTCAGTGTAGTTTAAAGGACATTAATAAGTTGAAGCCTCACAACCGTTTCCACTTTAGAGGAAAGAGAACTCTGAAAAATGTGTGCACATATATTAAGACTGTTCGGTGCAGTACAGGCTATTTGGTATTCTCTCGCTATCCAAGCGTACCTGTCTCAGAGGGATTTTTGAAAACCCTCTGCAGGCTTAGTGTTTTAAAAATAGCTGGGCTCTTAATTTTGATAGGCAGTTCGTAATAAATTCTGCAGTTTTGAAAAAAGTGTACACTCTAGTCAGCCTCAGGAGGTAATCTGTTAATTCTAAAACTAACTACTAGCATTAAAAAAGAAAAAGAAAATGTGATAGCCATTCATTTCTTTCCGTTCTTCAGACGAAAGCATGTGCTCCACGTTCAGTTTCTTGCCAGGGCCCTTTCACTTTTAAGTATAGCCACTTTCCAACTGACTCTCAGTATCTAATCATCACCTCATGTCTCATAACAAACAACTCTGGGGCATGATGTTATTTTCCAGTTGTCTGCTCAGTGGGTGCATACAAACATTTATTCACTGCACTGAAAGCATTAGTCAACATACACCCATTTTTAGCATTTACCACATTTATCATGCCAACTTCACAAAGCAGACAAAATGTAGGATTGCTAGCATACCCAATCAATGCACTTCATGGGATCAAACCCAACATTCTGTCCTGTACACCTGAGTGACGCAGGGAAACTGGGGCAAGGGGAAGGGAGATCATTTTTGTTAATCATTCACATTTGATGATTTGTTTCCTCCTCCCTGCCCCACCACTTTCCCTCTCATGCTCCCTGCTCTTATTTAAGCTTGTCAGCTTTCAGAAACAGTGTATGCTACCAACTGAAGTGCTAACATAGTATTCTTTAATAAGAGATGAACGACTAGCTAACGAGTCTCAGACTCCGGAAAGATATTGTGGGGGCTTACGTTGTGCACAACATCATGGATTGCAATGTCGCGACACTGGGCACAGTGCCTGGCGAGACGGCCAGGCAGCTCAGCTTCCATGGCCGGGGTTCCTTCGCCACCTCCTGCTGCTGCCATGGGCTGGAGACTGCTTCCCCTCCACAACAGCAGGAGAAGGAGCCAAGTTCCTGGCTCACACAACCACTTCAAATGGCCCCCCTCATAACAAGTGTCTGAATTTGACTCCCCCTTTGAGCTTGAGGTCAAATGTTGCTCCAGTCCCTCCACGCCACCCCTGATACCTTGCAGTCACTGCAGTGAAGTGTACAGTGGTACCTCAGGTTAAGAACTTAATTCGTTCTGGAGGTCCATTCTTAACCTGAAACTTTTCTTAACCTGAAGCACCACTGTAGCTAATGGGGCCACCTGCTGCCGCTGCGCCGCCAGAGCACAATTTCTGTTCTCATCCTGAAGCAAAGTTCTTAACCCGAGGTATTTCTGGGTTAGCAGAGTCTGTAACCTGAAGCGTATGTAACCTGAACCGTATGTAACCTGAGGTACCACTGTACATCCTTATGAAGCTTTTAACATCCTTAAGAAACTTTTAACAACAGAACAGATCCATGATCTGGCAATGGCCTCAATACAGTCATTTGATCCCCTAAGGGCTAGATCAGCACTTTATTTATTTCTTAAATTTGTATACCACCCTATACCCGCAGGTCTCAGGGTGGTTCACAAAATAAAATCACGATATCAAAACACAGAATACATAATCAAAATATGACCTGACCAGGAAAAGGGAGTGGATCCCTCACCCTTTCTGGCTCCTTAACAACGATCTGATATTCAGAAATCAGCAGCTGATGCTTTTATTAGCATGAACATAAACATAAGAAATGGGTACACCAGCCAGAGAGACTTCAAATGCCTGGATCCCTTTGCAACAAGTGTGGGAGGACTGCCCAATCCTTGGATGATTTTTTTTTTTAAAAAAGATGGGCCACCAATGATGGCTATTCTGTGCTTAGGGATGGGAAGGCCTTGGGGGGGGGCCAGGAAAATTTTTCCAGTTTTTCCCCCAGGTCTTCCCATCTCTATCTGTGCTTATGAGATATTTATCATTTAACAAGAGAAAGCAAAACATCCACTTGAAGAGACTTTTGTGGAAACTGTACTTATAACCCCAAGGAAAATTTTCCCTAAAGTGTTCTATATTGCAGGCAGGGGAAAGAGGCGTCATTGTACAGTGGTACCTCAGGTTAAGAACTTAATTCGTTCTGGAGGTCTATTCTTAACCTGAAACTGTCCTTAACCCGAGGTACCACTTTAGCTAATGGGGCCTCCCACTGCCGCCGTGCGATTTCTGTTCTCATCCTGAAGCAAAGTTCTTAACCCGAGGTACTATTTCTGGGTTAGCGGAGACTGTTTTCTCCCTTCAGTTACTCAGTGTAGAGGTACATAATTTTGTCTTTTGCCAGGGGGATTTTGGAAGGCAATAGACACAGCATCAAACTGTATATTTAAAAAATATCAAAAGGCATAATCCACATTCTCTACCTGCCTCAAGCAAAAGGCATCATTAAACCACCAGCAGCATCTTCAATTCTCACCATAGTGAGTCTCTGCATGACATCAATTTAAATTTGAGAGCTCCAGGCAAATGTTTAGTCAGAGAACTGACAGGCCAGGAAAGCTGTTGGAAAATTGCATTTGCAAATAATGGTAGTGGGTGAAGTGATGATAACAACAGGTTTCTAGTAGAAATTGATGATTCAGCAGATTGTTTTACGTGTTCCCTTACTCCTTATACCTCAAATAAATCTAGCAACAAAGTGTACCACATAGGTCATCCAAGGAGTCCTCTGATGGCTTCTACAAATTAGAAGACAAATTTCTCTCTTTTAAAAATAATAATAATACTGTACTAAAGCTATAACATGAAAGCCCCGGATGACAAACCTGCCACACTGTGGCAAAATCCTTTGCAGATTTACAGCAAAATCCTATTTACATCAGCAACCATTTATAAACAATAACAGTCTGTCTGATGGCATGGCTCATACCTGTGGAAGCACATGTTCAGCACTGGTTCCTGAACTTCAGAGTATATCCCAAGATGCTTTTCTACCACCACCACCCCACACAGGATGGGCCAGAGACATAATGGCGCTTGAGGTGGCACATCTAAAATGGAAGTCTCCTCACCAAACAGTGTGGCAGTGACACATTCCAGTGGAAAGTTCCCCTGCTCAAGCCACATTGAAATAAATAATAATAATAGAATAAATGCTTAATGAGATTGTGGCCTTAGGTCAGTGTATACTGAGCTCTTCTGCTGCTCCTGCCCATTACAGGGAGCTTTGCACACAGAACTTCCTGGTGGGTTGTGCTCAATAGATCATGTCTCTCCCCATTCTATTCTGCTACATTTAATGGCACCCACAAAGTGCCTTGCTCCTGCATGCAGACACTTGTGGGTGTATACACACACCCTGAAAGCATCAAGATGATGCCTCCTGTCATGGCAATCAGAGAGAGAGAGAGAGAGAGAATACACACACATAAAAATGCATCATGTGCATACAGAGTTCCAAGATTTAAAAGCTTAGCGCAACACTCCACAAGGAAACAAGTCAATCTGAGAGATTTTATGCCCATCTTCCATGGGTTCCTGCAGCTGATAAATCAGGCTGATGAAATGAGGCATCACCAAAAAGCAAAGTAAGGAAATTTAGGAAGAACCATGGAGATTACTCATCTACATTAATGAGCTCCAAGACAGCTAATGCAGCAACCCAGAAAGCAAAGTAGCTTTGATAAATGCTCATTAACAACGGTTGCGGCTGTAAAGCAGAAAATAAAGCTTAGATAGCGTTTAAGGATCTTAGCACAGAACTACAATTAGTTACAGATGGCCCCCTATTGATTCCCTCCTCCTCCTCCTCCATCTCCCTCTCCCCTCTTTTCATTCTCATTCTCACTGCTTCCCATAGAGCAAGGAGGTGCTGGTCCAAGGTTCATACTGCCTCCCCTGCTGGTATGCATCTGAGTACCAGTTGCAGGTTATCACAAGTTTCGAGAGTGGTGTTGTGCTCAGGTCCTGCTTGCGGGCTTCCTGTGGGCATCTGGTCTGCCACTGTAAGAACAGGACGCAGGACTCGATGGGACTTTGGCCTCATCCCACAGGGTCCTTCTTGTGTTCTCCTGGGAACAGTGGTGGTCCTCAGTCCCTGTGCCCTACTTTCATTTGTTGCATGGGGGAAACAGTGTACAAGGACCAGTCAAACAGATTCCCTTTGGCCCCAGGAGCCAAGCATCAGTAAGGATTCCCAGAGCCTTCCCAATCGGTTAGCCCGTTGAGCCACGTCAGGGCCCTGGTGGTGGTCAGCTTAGTGAGTCGCAGACCCACCAGATTAATTACTCGATCTCTGCCTCCTTTCTTTTAGCAAATGTTTTGTGCCACTGGGGAAGTGGTTATTCTGTATTGATTTGTTTTGGATGTTTGTATGTGATGCCAATAAAAGGTTTGATGATGAGTAAGGATTGACATGACTCTGTCAAGGCTATGTGAAGCATTCTATCTTATTATAAATGGCCAATAACACCTAAGGCAGAAGAAGAGGAGCCTGGCATGAAAGCAGAAATATGCCAGAGGAGAAGAAGAAAATGATAGTGGCAGAAAGAGAAATGGAAGAGGGAACGTATTAAGGAAGGAGAATAAAGGAAAAGGAGTGTCTCTGTAGACACATCTATCCATTGCGAGGCAACACTTGTCTTTTAAAAGCAAGCTCACATAGAAATATTTAAGTATAGTGTGTATACTTTATCATTAGAGTCTTGACACTTTAGAAACATGGAACAATACAATGGTAAAAAAACAACTGAAAGAGTCAACGAGGCAACACTTGTCTTTTAAAAGCAAGCTCACATAGAAATATTTAAGTATAGTGTGTATACTTTATCATTAGAGTCTTGACACTTTAGAAACATGGAACAATACAATGGTAAAAAAACAACTGAAAGAGTCAACGTCTAATATTAGCACAACTAAGAAAGGAATGCAATATAAGATGAAGTAGTCCTTTCTACCTTCAGTGACCAGTGTGAAGGGCTTTACCAGGCAAAGGGCCTTCTCAGTGGTGGTGCCCACCCTGTGGAACACCCTCCCATCAGATGTCAAGGAAATAAATAACTATCTGACTTTTAGAAGATATCTAAAGGCAGCCCTGTTTAGGGAAGTTTTTAATGTTTGATGTTTTAGCATGTTTTTAATATTCTGTTGGGAGCTGTCCAGAGTGGTTGGGGAAACCCAGTCAGCTGGGCATGGTATAATTAATAAGATTATTATTATTATTATGCACAGAGATATAATTTACTAATTATCAAATATAGGAAAACAGAATGCTGGACTAGACAGGCCCTTTGCCTGATTCAGTAGGGCTCTTCTTGTCTATCAAGGGCAGGAATTGCTTCATTAGAAATACACTGCCATCATCTCCCTGGCCCCACCTGAATGAACCACATGAGTGATAACAGCTCTCTCCTATCGTAAAACAAAAATCTTTGATTCTTAAAAAATTTCAAAACAAACAAACAGAGGTTTACAATAACCAAAAGGCACCTGTTTCAGGATTAAAAAGAACACCTAAATACATTGTTTCCAGTTTCTCCTATTTAGACTAAACCAAGGTTTTCTGATGCTTTCACAATTCAACACAAATGCTCTGTTCACTTCTATCTGTCTTGTTCTCCTAAATAGTGTGACATGCCAGGGATGTGCCACATGCAGGCATTTTGGCATTGTCCATGACTTCTTCCCACAGCCCAGAACCTGGGCTTTTCTCAGGGCACATATTAAAGCTTTGCCACAATGTTTTTAAACAGCTCAGTTATCAGAAGGCAGCATATCAGAAATACAAGACAGAATTCAAAGTTGCACAAGTGAATGACCACTCACACCATGGAACTTCACATTCTACTCTTCTCCCTGCAACTTTTTGCACCCCCTAGCCCCATAAATATCTGCTCCAGAACCAGAAGGTCCCCCCCACCTCCAGATTTTGAGGACACACAGAGGACTGCAGAGGGAGGAGAGGAAGGTGAAGTCCTATCGTCCATGCAGAACTCCACTGCATTCACGCAGACAGCACTGGAAGCAACACACAATCAAGTTGCCTTTAACAAACAGTGCCTTGTTCAAGAAATTCCCACCTCAAAACTGTGAACGTTGGAAGTTACTACCCCACTTCTCCAGAACAGCAGTGCAAGGTCTTACACAGCTGGCCTGCTTAAATTTATCATTTAAAATTTATGTGGCTTATTAAGTTCAAATAAGATATTCAAATACACACACTCCCCCGACGGATGAACAAATTATCCACTTCTCTGTACATTATAACAACTCGCTGTCTGCAACTGCATTAAAATTCATACAGTTTATTAAACCCTGGTGTTTTCCAAAGGTAACATAGATATGTAGAGCAGGGGTCAGCAATTTTTTTCAGCAGGGGGTGGGTTCAGTCCACTGTCCCTCAGACCTTGTGGGGGGGGGCGGACTATATTTTGGAACGGGAAAAAAAGAACGAATTCCTATGCCCCACAAATAACCCAGAGATGCATTTGAAATAAAAGGACACATTCTACTCATGTAAAAACACGCTGATTCCTGGACTGTACACGGGCTGGATCCGGCCCCCAGGCCTTAGTTTGGTAACCCATGATGTAGAGCGTGCCTGGCATTCGCTTCTCCTCTGAAGAATACAGTACAGTATGGCTAGGAAGATACAAAGGGAAATAATTGGGTTGCTTGACTGCAGCAATTACTGTAACAATACAAAAGAGGGTTAGAAGGAGAAAGAAAATAAAAATGACCTTCCGAAAGAGCTACGTCAAATTACAACCAAGGCTCCAGCTGTACAGCTTACATATCTTTTTTATCTTATAAAAAGATTTTATACAAAGATCCGTGATCCTCTTGGTACCCAGTCACAAAGGGCTGGAGAAGCTTTGCTTCAGTGACCCAAACTACTCTAGTGTTGATTTTTAGCAAAAACAGCTATGCAAACCTGTTACGGGCGTAGAGCTCAAGGTTTAAGCGTGATTGTACAAAACAGGTGGATAATTTCTTGCTAGAAAGACAGGAAGTGGCTCTCAGCACTGGGTGGCAACACTATGCTAGATTTCCAGCAGGTGGGTTGTAGATGTGTGGGGAGTGTTGTATTTTCCTGTTACTATTATTGCATTATTCTTTTTTGTGCAAACCACCCTATGGCCTCTTGATGAAAGGCGGTATATAAATTTAACAAATCGTCATCCTAATCATTTTGGACACTTTATATTCTTATTAAAGGTCTAGCTGAAGGGGGGAGGAAGGAGGAAGCTATGTTTCTCTTGGATCTACTGTATTTTTCGCTCTATAAGACGCACCAGACCACAAGACGCACCTAGTTTTTGGAGGAGGAAAACAAGAAGAAAAATATTCTGAATCTCAGAAGCCAAGAAGAGCAAGAGGGATTGCTGCGCAGTGAAAGCAGCAATCCCTCTTGCTCTTCTGGCTTCTGTGATAGCTGCACAGCCTGCATTTGCTCCATAAGACGCACACACATTTCCCCTTATTTTTTAGGAGGGAAAAAGTGAGTCTTATAGAGCAAAAAATACGGTACTTCCCAAAATCGTACCCACCCTCTCATCTCTTTCCTTGAGATATCCAGTTTCACAAACTGGGAAGCCATTTTGCCATGCTCTAAGTTGAAGGACAAGAGAGAGCAAGTGTTGAAGTAACCCCTGCTGTCTGAGGCCGTAACAGAGAAGCAACTGAAGGTGTACTTTATCCCAGAAACAAAAACAACCACGTTTATTTCCTCCATAAACAGTTCTGCTCAGGTACTAAATGGCTGCTCCACTATTAGCCTTGGCCAATTCCACGTGGAAGAAAATGACTTCTGTTAAAGAGAAAGAAATGCTGTTTTTGTTTTGTTTAACACTGGAGGAGAAGCATTTTAGCAATGTCCCAATCATATCTTCCACATCATTAGCGGGTGCGGAAACTAAATTGTAACTAAGTCGGCCCCTTCCTCAACGTTAGAGAAACTCAAAGCAATTTAATAAATCCAGCTTGCTTCAGCCTAGACCCGCAGCTATTTTTTTCTTTTAGTTTCTTTTTAAAAAATTTGCTTTTTATTAGTTTTCTTGCTTGGTGAACAAACACAGACAATAAAATAACCAAAATAGTAAAATGACAACAAAAAACAAAAAGGGAAAGGGGGGGGGGAAGGAAAAAACTTACAAAAAGCATACATACAACCATAAATCCATTAAGTTCTTCCAGATGGACTTATGTCACTATATTCTTTAATCCCAATTCCTTTTCTTCTCTAATAGGCTTCCATCCTCCTCAACGCAGGTCTATTTTGCCTATTTTTAAAACTGTTCCTTTTATCCTTTCTTCATTTCTACTGTTTTCCGCATACTATACTTGTAATCCATGCTGTGTTTTGCGAAAATTAATCAAAGCAAATCCAGGTTTTGACTTGGGGATACTGTTGTTGTTTTTTAATAATCTCTGTAAATTTCCATTCCTTTTGGAGTTTTCGGTTAGACTTCATTTCAGTTTCCCAGATGGTAGACAGTTTAATTCCATCCATTCAAGTTACGGTGGAACAAGTTTGTATTGGCTGAACTATTACATTAGCCCAATTATTGCAGCTCTTACATGTCTGCCCTTTCACTGACTGGGCCCCCTGCCCACAACACCACCTCCCCCAGCAAACTTCATTATAGAAGCATAAGACTGAGATCTGACATAAAGTTGACTGCTCATCTTCTTTGAGGCTTCGGCACACGCTTTGCTTTGCTATCCCGATCTTTGTTCCTCCCACTGTGCAGCACAAAAGTTCAGGCAATTGTCTTCCTCTGTCCAACCTATTTGGCAAATACAGGTGGGATAATAGGGTTTCTAAGTGCGTTCCAAAGCTAGGTATGGCAGAGATAAATTAACAACAACAGATCTTGCAGGTAAGCCTTCAAATCTACATGTCTTTACTAAAAATCTCACTGGAGATGACTCAGTCAAGTTATTCATGCTTGGGGACATAATATGATCTGCTAGCTAGGAACTATCAATAAATCATCTTTGCCTTATGGCTGTCAGCAGTACCATATATTTGGAAAGTGAGGCGTACCCAAAGTAAAGGAAGGATTGAACTTTGATTAATAAGAATACACACAGAGGCTTGAACCAGCAAGACGCTGGGAAGGGTGCGTATAATAATCTCTGTCTCCCTCCACCCCTCGGCCCAGGTCGTTTATTCACAAAAGAACTTTTACAGAGTGTTTGTAAGAACCAATCAGATTTCTTCTGAGCTTTTCAACAAACCCCGGGGGGGGGGGGGGACAAAGTTAAACTACCAAAACTAATTAAGCATGGGGTAAATAAATTGAGAACTACAAAGGAGTGCATCCAGCAACCCCAGAGATCATAAACAAGCAATATACATGATAAGAAGGATGGCCAGGAGGACAGCGATCATTATCACCTTCATGTGAGATCTGTTTCCTGGCCCTAAGATTAACATCCTGGGATTAACATATCAGAAAGGCTACTTCAAAGAAGCTGCCCACTGTCTTTGATGACCCAGGATGCCTGCCTGGCAAGCAACTGGAAGCAACTGGGCTGCATACGTGACTTGTCAAGCAAGAGAAATGGACAGTAGAGAAAATGGCCAGAGATGCAGAGGGTTGTAGGATTTGATCAGAAATTATTGTCAATGCATCAAACCCAGTCAACACAATGCATTCATCGTGGACACAATGGCTTGATGCATATTTTATAATTCCTCATAGTAATCCCACCTGACCCCACACTCTGGATATTTGCACTCCTACAGGAAAGAGGCACATGCATGGTGCTGTGGTCTAAACCAAAGAGCCTCTTGGGCTTGCTGATCAGAAGGTCGACGGTTTGAATCCCCGCGATGGGGTGAGCTCCTGTTGCTCTGTCCCAGCTCCTGCCAACCTAGCAGTTCGAAAGCACACCAGTGCAAGTAGATAAATAGGTACCACTGTGGCAGGAAGGTAAGTGGGATCATCTTTAAGGATGGTCCTGGTTGTGGGCAGGCCCCCAGGCCGGTTCCTCCTCCACTGGGTGGGCAGAGTAATGCCGTTATGCCAAGGTGGCACCACGATCACCCCGGCTTCTTGGCCAATCGCTTTGGGGGGGATCGTGGGGGGATATAAAAGTGGCAGCGTGACGCATGTCAGGCACCTGCTTCACGCTGCCAAACACCCACCCACCCTTTATTTTAGATGTCCTCTGGCATTGGTTTGGATTTCGGTTGGTCACCTGTCTTGGGACGGGGGCCAGGTAGGAATTTTTCCATTTGGCAGATTGGCACTGGCCACTTGGTTTTCACCTACCTCTTAGCAATCGTCACAACTTCGTAAGGTTTGGCGGTTAGGCATTGGCTCACTGATTTGTGGGGGAGGGGAGGTCAGCCATCGCCTGCCCCTCCATTGACCAAGGGTATTCCGTTAAAGGAATCCAGGGCCTGAATCCTGTCTGAAGTCCGCTTGAGGGGCTAGGGCCATGCCAGGCCTCTAGAGACACCGAGGAGAGCTACAGGCGGGTTCCTCCAATGTGGCTTCCTCTTTGGTTTACCCTTACTCACTTCCTGCAAAGGGGGCAGGAGTCCGATATAGTCCTTTGCCAATGCCTAAGCCAATACCGCTCACATTTCTGTAATCAATAAAGTTTTGGCCTGAAAGTGAGATGAACACCACAACCCCAGAGTCGCCTTTGACTGGACTTAACCGTCCAGGGGTCCTTTACCTTTTACCTTATATTTGGAAAGTGTTGCAGGAATGGGTGATACCAAAGGTTGTAGTTTGAACAGATCAGGGATGGCCAACTCCCAAGAGACTACGCAACTCCCAAGAGACTACGATCTTTAAAAACTGGCAGTGATCTTTTTAGGAAGTAGGAAGGCCCGTTTTTAGGGGTTCAGGTCAAGATTGTTAACCTTTTTTTAAAGGAGGGGGAAAGCCATGCTTTTTTGGCATGCAGGACAAAAATGTTGAGCCAAACTTGTTGAGCTTCTTTAGGGGGAGCCAGTGATCTCCCACAGATGTCCAGTGATCTACCGGTAGAATAGATGGTAAGTCTGCAATATGTAGTCTTTTGCTTCTGTCCTCGTTTTCAAACAGACTCTTCAGCAACCCTGAAGCTTCAACCCCCTTTTTCCTCCTCATACTCTTTCTTTCCTTTGTCTAGTACTTATTTAGCCCTTCCCCCCCCCCATACTGAAAGTCTCAAGAAAATAAACTGAGTGCTGAATTGAGACTAGGAAGACCTGGGTTCAAACAACTACAAAGATTACGGTGTGACAGTCTCGACAGCCTACCTCTCAGAGCTGTAGGGAGAATGTATTAATATGAACCCTTGACTGCCAACCCTGAACGCATGGGTTGAAGGAAGGGATAGGAACATGGTCAACTCTAGTAAATGTTCAGTGAAATTATCACAGAAAGTTGCAGGAACCAGCGGTAACCTTCTGCCATTCATCACTAGTGCAACCATATTTGATCCTGCTATCACATATGTCCATTCCTCTGGCTGACAGGATCAGAAGTCTGGAGAGAGGCTTTCTTTTATTTAGTAAAGTGTCATAATTTGACCAGGGGAGACTGGAAGCATCAATCGGCCTGTTGTGGTGTTCTCTTCTGCAATACAGAATTGCTATAATCCCAACAGCCAGAAAAACAGAGAACTGCAACAAATACTTCTCTTGCAAGCTTTCCCCAAAAGCTTTCCATCTCCTGCAGCACTGACTCAGTTCAGCCAAATTCGCGTCTATCAAGGAACATACTGTTCTCACAGACTTGATCTGTCTTTTTTCTCTGCAAACCAATTTTAAATTCAGACGACAATTATCACCCTCACAAAGAATCCTGCCATAAGAACTCTGCTCTAGGCATATTCTCCCTCCCTCCCTTCCCCCTCTGTGAGTGTTTCATTCTGGGATCTGGATTAACTTCAGAATAAATTCCGCCAATTCACTTCTACTCACCACCATCAATGGCATATCAGAGTAACCCTACTGTGATCCCAGCCACTTTCTCAAGACCATTTGCTGTGCAGTACTTATTGGTTCATATTTCAGCCACCATTTCCCCACAGAACAGGTTTAAACACATACAGCAAAGAAGATGGGCATATTTAGCTTTCGGAAGTGTGCTCGTGGAAGTGTCTGCACAATCAGCTATTTTTGTTCCACAGTACAGTTCAGTTAATTTACAGCAGGCATCCCCAACCTTCGGCCCTCCAGATGTTTTGGACTACAATTCCCATCATCCCTGACCACTGGTCCTGTTAGCTAGGGATCATGGGAGTTGTAGGCTGAAACATCTGGAGGGCCGCAGGTTGGGGGTGCCTGATCTACAGTATTCTCATAATGTCCAGATATTCTTTGGGAGATGGGAGTGGTGCAGACAATTAAGGAGGAAGAAACAACCCCAAATATGACATTTTATTTTCTAGTTGCCTCCAATCACGTCATTTTTGGATGGTTACGCAAAGAGGCCCTAAACCGCACAGCATGAGACTCACTTTAAAAAGAAGACCACAGGGTTTGCTTACATTACCAAGTATCATTTGATAACAACTCCTGAATGAAGTTCTACCCAAGTTATTCATAGAATTATGGAGTTGGAAGGGACCCAGTTGTTTGCCTCCCATTTTTCAGCCTAGAATGCCCCCACACTAAAATGCCTTTACAAATTAACAAAGCCTGGAACTATATACGGTAGTCTAAATAGGAATGCAGGGATCTGTATGGAAGCGTCTTGTAGTCTCTGCCACCTAATGATGGGGAAAGCAATCCTCTGTAGGATAGGGGAGCAGGAATGATGGGCAGATCACCTGTCACTTCCAAACCCCTGCCAGCTCACGCTAGCCAGGATGGGAGTAGAGCACTGCTTTCCATTCTTCTCACCTAGCAGATCTTTGCCTTTTAATTTCCTTCCCCCACAACTGAAACCAACAGGGAAAATAATTAACTGTGACAGCTCCAGGCTGGTAAAGGTAGCAGGCCCAACTTTGCGGGCTGTCACAGATGGACGGCCATCTGCCACGTATGATTAAGCTGAGAGTCCTGCATTGCAGGGGTAGGTCTAGATCATGGGTAGGCAAACTAAGGCCCAGGGGTTGGATCCAGCCCAATCGCCTTCTAAATCTGGCTGTGGACGGTCCGGGAATCAGCGTGTTTTTACGTGAGTAGAATGTGTCCTTTTATTTAAAGTGCATCTCTGGGTTATTTGTGGGGCATAGGAATTTGTTCATTTTCCCCCCCTTCAAAATATAGTCCGCCCCACCACAAGATCTGAGGGATAGTGGACCAACCCCCTGCTGAAAAAGTTTGCAGACTCCTGGACTAGATGGTCCTTGTGGTCCCTTACAACTCCACAATTCTGCGGTACTATTGTTCAGCTGCCAAGGTCCACAGTTGTGCCGCAACCACAGATATTTAGGTGGAACTGCACATCATACATTGTTTCTGTCCTTCCCAATCCAGCTTCATCATGTTTTCAGAACCATTTCAGTTATGTTTCCATTCTAATGTCTGTTGAAGCAGTTCAACAATGGGGGGGGGGGATAAATCTCACTCTGTGGTTCTGCCAGAGTAGACAACTCAAAGCTATTATTCACTCACTGATGAAAAATTGTTTAAGTTCTTCATGAAAGCATGACAGTAATTGATCATTTGTCCTCGCCCACATTCGTAATGCATTGTACTGTTCCTCACTGTAACACAGTTTCTACATATGATTGGCAGAGCCTCCAACCAGCTTCACTTTTTTTCTAACAGGTTCACACAAAATAGTTCACATATAACTCTTAATTCTGAAATGTGGTCATGGCGATGGGCTACAAGAAAAGAAGGAGATGAAACATCTGGGTTGGAGTGAAGACTACTGCCCATACCCCACATCCCCAGAGAGAATACAATGGACAGGTAAAACAGATAGAGAAAAGCAAATACAAGATGATTTCCATCTCTCTATCTCCCTTTGGAGCACAATTGCTAGCCATCAGCTAAACAGAACATTCGTAGCTTCTCACAGATACAGGGCAGGTCCATATCATACATTTAAAGCAGTGTTAGAAAGCCAGGCAACAAATGGCACCTTAAACCTGGGTTACGGTCGCCACAACAGAATGTCTATTCACCAGGGGGTTGGACTGGATGACCCTGGGGTTCCCGTCCAACACTACGATTCTACAATCTCAACTACATTGCTTGACCATAGCTTGCTCTAACATCAATTCACATGTCCCAGTATGGAAGGAGGAGAAACACACACAGTGGAAATGGTATTAACTATTGCCAACTTGGTGCCCAGAAATCTCTACTGAGTCATGATAGGAATGTTTTGCTCCTTGCACAGGTCCTAACACCTGGGGCATTTTGAACACTGATTTAAAGCACTTAACTTTCCCCAAAGAATCCTGAGAGCTGTGATTTCCCCATTCATAGAGCTATTATTTCCCAGTACCTTCAACAAACTGCAGTTTCTAAAATTCTTTGGGGAAATTCATGGCTATAAATGTGTGTTGCTTGTGCTTTAAATATACTGTGTGAAACTTTCCATAAATCAGCAGCATCAATCCACAGGAAAAATAAAAGGAAAAAATCCGGAGCATTTTTAAAAAGAAAGAAAGAAAACAGCCCCAAACACTTTGTGCTTTCAGCTCCTTTTTAAATGCCATTTTGCTTGTACAACTTTTTCTGTCTGACAGAACATAAATGGAGGAGCAGGAGCTGCTCTCTCAAGAAAGAGCTGCAAAAGGAAAATGCCACTGAAAAAGCACTGGTGTACACAAAAGGCACAATATCATATGAGGTTTGAAGCAAGATAGAAATCTCAGAAATAACTGAATCAAGCAGAACAAGACATGGATCAGGCCACTTCATAAAAATACAGCACCTCTTCTACAGAGACTCTGGTTATTTTCCAGTTGTTTCTGCTTTAACATTTCATATTCTTGACATTTGTTTCAAGAAACACCTTACCTTCAACAGTTCAATCAGCAACGAAAATGCTAAAAGCAGTCCCAGTGGTGACTTTCTGTACTACAAAAATCCCAAGAGTGAAATAACACACACAAAGATCCAACAATATGTTTTGCAGCCAATTCTGGAATTAGCAGTAAACTGGATGAGGAACAACAAACTAAAGCAGAGTCCAGACAAGACAGAGATACTGCTAGTGGGCCAGATTGCACCCTGCCTACATAATCTAGCTTTTATTTTGAGAGGAGCTATTATTGTTGGGTGCTCAAATTACACCTGGGACACAACGCATTGTCCACCAGCTATGGCTGGTCCTGGACAGAGCTAGCCAGGTGGCAGCTAGCCATGCTCTGATAACTTCCTATCTGCACAACTATAATACAAGATACATGGGGCTGCCCTTGAAACTTCAATTGGTGCAGTGTGTGTGTGTGTGTGTGTGTGTGTGTGTGTGTGTGTACTATTCCTCACCAATCTTAAAGCAACTGCATTGGCTTCCATTCTGTAACCTAAATGACTAGAAGACCCGGTTATCTGCACAAACCTGTCCATGTATTAAGATCTTCCTCCAAGCTCCATGTCCGGGTTTCCCTCCCTTCCTTCACAGGTAGATGGTATCAGTGATGTTCTCCCTAAGGAAGCTCACCTTGTGCCAACTCTGTCTTTCTGGCGCCTGATGGAGACTTTTTTATTTGCTTGAGTTTTTAAAAAGCATTTTAAAAAAAACCTCTTATCTTTTGTTCCCCTTCCCATTTTAGTAAAAAAGCTGCTGTTTCCTATCTGTTTTTATTTTTATCATGTTTCACTCTCTTTTTAGGGACTGAAAAGCAGTCTGCGAAAGGTTCTATAGCTAAATAAATATCCTTTCTACCAGCTGCCTCGACTAGAGAAATTGGTGATCAGCAGCCACAGCGGGTCATCAGCAAAAGTCTGCGGCTGCAAAGCAATCGCGGCTGCGATACCAGAGCGGGGAGGGAGGCAGAGAGAAAAAAGAACCCCCTCCCCTCCTCCATTTACACGTTCCCAGCTGAGTATTGATTCTCCCAGTCACAGCTGCACTCCCGCTTCCAGGCAAACTGGACTCTTCATCTCACAATCGTGGGTTCGAGCCCCGCGTTGGCAAAAAGATTCCTGCATTGCAGGGGATGGACTAGATGACGCTTGTGGTGCCTCCTAACTCTACGATTCTAGTACGGTTCCGATTCCAGACGGCATCTCCACCCCTGCCGCGTCTTTCTACGGAGATACGGAGCCACTGGTCAATTCCACACGGTCCCTTTACAATAAGGGGACGGAGCGATTCAATGCTTGGCGGCTGAGACACGCGCGCAGCGGTGGAATCGATCCGCCAACAGGGCTTGCTTCGGAGTAAAAACGTGGTTACGGTGCGGCTAAAGAGGAAGGAGAGCAGAGGGTCCCCTCCGAATTAAATAGTCTTCTGAGCCCACCTGCAGCCATCCCATCAAAACATACACTCCCTTGAGTTTGCTAGGAGAGGAAGCCGCGGGAGAAACGCCCGAAGCTCGTCGTGTCCCGTGTCCCGCCCCCCACTTCATAAATCCCCTTACCTGTCCGGGGCTCCTTCCTCCGCTCCAGACGAGCGGGCAAGCCGCTTTCATTCATAAGAAGAAGCGCGCCGCAGTGAAGCAAAGGCAGGAAAGCTCCTCCCCCTCAGCCAGCCTCGTGAATGAATGCTCTCAAGCTCCTCCCACGTAGGGGAAAAAAAAGAAGGCTCTGGTCACGTGGCATCGAATTCCGAAAAGGACAGGGGCCATTGGAGGAGAAGCAGAGCGGGTGGTAGCCTATTGGATTTTACCTCTGCAAACTGTGGGTGGCGATTATATTGCAAACTATTTCTTATTTTAATCAAACCTGCCTCTAGAAAGCTAGCGCATCAGGGAGATAAGGTTTAATACCTCTCATTTGTTCTTGTTTATTTTATTCATATGCAGACCACTTTTCGCCTGCCCTTCACCTGGAAGGATCCAGAGTTGGTACAAACTGAAATTAACACATGCAATCTCATAAATAAAAAGAGCATCTGCGTTCTATCAGCTGCCCTGGCTTCCAGTGTATTTTCAGGCCCAATTCAAAGTGCTGGTGTTAATTTTCAAAGCCCTAATCAGGCCTGAGCTATTAGATGAGCCACTTGCACACATACTATGATGCCCACGCACTGGGATCTCAGTCTGAGAGCTTTGCTGGGTGTCCAGCTCCTAGACCTTTGAGAGACAGGACCTTTTCTGTGGTAGCTCCATGCCTTTGGAATTCCTTCCTTGTAGAGCTGCATGTGATTGCACTTCTGGGTTTCCAGAAGGTTAAAGACATTTCAATTGGCCTTCTTTGAGCCAATCTTGTCTCACGCACTGCCTGGAGGCTGAAATATCATGTGCTTCTGAAACAATTGTTTTCTCTGTGCCAATGTTTATTAAAAAGCATAGGTCAACTTACAATGCATCTGATGAAGTAGATCCCAGTCCCCAGAACCTTATGCTATAATAAATGTGTCACCCTTTAAGATCCCACAAGATTCCATAGCAACCAGTTGCAAGGGGTCTGGATGTACCTGTTGTGCGCTGATTAATGTGAATGGGTCTGTCTCCATGGTTTTACCTGGAAGCAAGAATTTGAGAAAAGAAGCTGAGCCCCTTTAATGATTGTTGGTGCTCCCTGAATGCTCAATTCACATTTAGGTTGGAGTGTCCTGGGCCTGTGCTCTGCAGTATGTGTTGTGTGAAAAAGAGGCAGATTAAAGATCATTGGATAAAAGTTCAGTTATCCTTTGAGATCAACTAAACCATGATGTCCTTATTTCTTTTCGAAACTCGATGCCAAAGTTCCCTTTCAATTCCCAGCAGCGGTTTTTGGCGGGCCCTTAAGTACAGTGGAGCTACTGGGTTTCCTCACTACCATTACCTGATTACTTGCTAGGAAGGGACGCTACTGGTGGGTAAGTGATCTAGCTGAAAGTGTCTACCATCCTTTGCCTCCTCTTGGCCAGAGGAAAAAGGCAGGCAAGCAAGCTGTTGGCAAGGAGGAGGAGGAGGAGAAGGAACAATGGAGAAAAAGGAAGCCATCAAACCGTAGATCAATCAACCTCAGTAGAATACAAAACATTCCAAAGGAACATTTTAAAACTAACATGTGGCAGCAATAGTTATGAGGTAGTTTTTTTTCCATATTTTTAAAACTATTCACATTGCTAAAGATACCAAACTACAAAAGAATACAGAAAAAGTTTTAATACATTACAAAAGTGTTCTAAAGAGACGACAAAAGGTATATTGAAAAACACACAAGCATACACTTATGCACACATTAAACAAACACAAATTATGTTCTATTATGGAGGGATTCATAGATAGGCCCATCAATGACAGTTTGGGTTTGGATTTATTTGTTAGCAGCCATAAGATTCTCCACAGAGCTCTGTCCTGAATGTAGCTGCTCAAAATCCAACTAGTCGCCATCGTCGTAGTTTTTCTAAATGTAAGTGTATAATGAATATATAATAATAATTACAAAGCAATACATTTCTTAGCTGGCAAGCAGTATTACAACACAAGACTCAAACTGCAAGAGAACAGGCTATGGGGGCATAGCTGTCAACTTTTCCCTTTTCTTGTGAGGAATCCTATTTGGAATAAGGGAATTTCCCTTTAAAAAAGGAAAACGTTGACAGCTATGTATGGGGGGTCTCTTCCGCCCATTTCCTCCCAAATCTAAGCTTTATACCAAGCCACATGAAGTGATTAGACATGGCTTGCCGAGATTTCAAAGCCTTTCCATGTATGTGGATAGGCCCTCTTTGTGAGGAGAACAAAAGCTTTGGAAGAGCTATCTTGTTTAACACAATTACCCTGTGTAATCACGTAAGACTTAATTTCTCCATTGTTGGAACTCTCTTTTGTCAATTACCGTCAGATCACTAGACCAGCAGTATTAAAGTGAGATTGACACTCTAAAGCTCCCAAGTGTCTCGGATCCAGTTATAAGAAAAACCATTAGAAATAACCTAAAATGGAACACGTCTAGCTATCATTTCTCATTTGCTGCAATCAATCCTCAGCCAGACGTCAAACCAATTTGTTCTCTTTCTTTTTTGTCTCTCTGGAACAAAAAATTCAGAAACAAATCATACAAGGTTACATCATCAGAAAAAAGTCCCTGTTTGTGCTGGATGTTACCTGTGTTAAAGAACACTTAATGGGTTATTATTACATGCTGCTTCAGTGAAGCGTTCGGTCAAAAGTGCAAAATGGAGTGGGTGAATGTAGACAGCCCTGAGGGGGATCTTTGCCACCAGGCCCTATAAAGTCTTGGTGTTGGCTGGTAAGAAAGTGCTGGCTGCCTAAGTGACTATGTCCCGGCCTGAAGTGCTTCCCTGGCTGTTTTGAACAATGTAGCACCTGCTTCTGACACCTGAACCTAGCTACTTGGAGCCCATTCGCTGCTGAGGCCTAAAGATGTACAAAGGCAGAAAACACAGCTTCATGGAAGCTGTGTGTACATTTTGGATTAGTGCATTGTTCACTAAGGGATTTCTTTGAAGACTTCACATGTGTTTCAGCTAGTATAAAATGCGGCCGCTAGACTGGGCTCGACATTTTAAATCAAATTCTTGTCAGTTTTGAAATAAGTCCATTGGCAACCAGTCCACTTCAAAACACAATTTGAAGTGCTGTCCCCACCGCCTCCCAGCCCTGAGTAGGTCAAGACCAAATACCTCAAAGCGCCATTGACTCCGCTTCAGCCTCTTGGATTGCCTGTGGGCAGCCTTCAGCTGCTCTGTTGCTGAGATGAGAAAAGCCAAGGCAGAGATTTCTTAGTAGTGGGACCATGTTTCTAGAATGCACTCCAGAGACATTTTTGCTTTGATGTTGACTTCATATTTTCAGCACTCAGTAAAGATATTTGCATTTTTCCAGCGATGGGATGGAGAACCTGTGGCCCTTGAGATATTGCTAAACTACAGCTCCCATAGTCCTTTAGCATAATAGGCCATTCTGGCTAGGGCTGACTTGAGTTGCAGTCCAACATTTGGAGAGACACATGTTCCTTCTCTCTGGCTCTGGGTCTTTTCCTTTTAATGTCTGATGTATTGTGTGTTCTGTGTATTCTGCTGGAAGCCACCCAGTGTGTCTGGAGCAACCCAGTCAGATGAGCGGGTACTAGAAATTTATTTTTTATTATTATTATTCCTGCTGTTTGTTTCTAGTCTTACACGATTCTAAATCTACCCGTTATCTTTTGCAGTTTTTAATATTTTATTATGGATTGACTGTTTTTAGGCTACTACTTTCAATTGTTAGCTGCTCTGATAACTCTTCATGACTGAAGGAGGGAAATATAAACAGGGTAGGGCTGTAGAATACATTTTGCATGTAGAACATCCCCCAACTTCAAACCCTGGCATCTCCAGGTAGGACTGGCGTGGAGTCCAACCTGGAACCCTGATAGCCAT
Organism: Podarcis pityusensis; assembly: GCF_964106645.2. Classification (NCBI taxonomy): domain Eukaryota; kingdom Metazoa; phylum Chordata; class Lepidosauria; order Squamata; family Lacertidae; genus Podarcis; species Podarcis pityusensis. The sequence continues at coordinate 41,337,164 of NC_138026.1, read as the reverse complement.
TACAAGCCACTTGAAAAACAGGAATGGGTTGCCGGAAGCTACAGGAATAGCCTCCTGGCAGCTGCCTCAGTGGTGCTTGAGATGAGAGTGAAGGGAGTGGGAAAGGTGATGGCAAAGTCTGAACTCTTTTACCTCACTGGTAAAGAAACTCTGTCATAATCACCAGTGGGCCCACCCAGTCCTGACCTCCCCACCCCTCATCCTCCCAATAATACTGCTGCTGGGATCCTGTTAAATATATGCATTAAATAAAGTAAGGTATTGGAGGCTGCCTCTCTGGATTTCTGTTCAGGTACAGCACATTAAAGCTGGCTAGGCACATTCATCCTCCCAAGTGATTTTGAGGTAGCCACCCCCATCCCCACATGAATGACAATAGTTCAATGCTGATTCTTCTGAAAAGCCAGTCAGCGCCTTCCTATGCACCTAGAATTTTATTATTGGGCCTATGAAGCAAATAAATTCTACTCCGGCTCTCTGAAGTCTTTGTCCATGCCTAGGCATCTGCGCCATTTCATACTGTGCAGGAATTATTCACGAGCAGAACTCAGCTGCTTACGCAAGCAGAAAAGTTCCTGAATATTAAAACACACCAGTAACCATTTCAAAAGGGAAATTGTCTTAGTCCATCAAAACAAAATCCAAAAACTGCTACATTTCCCCCAAAAGAGCCCAACAACTCTGCACCAGACACAATCCAATTTAATTCTACACAACTCCTGCTCCACTCTATCACAAGACTCTTATCACCTGCTGCAAAAGGGCTTTTTTTCATGATCCCTCACCTGTTTGTTTTGCGTAATATCCAGTATGATCACGAGTTCTGATTTTCTTAGAAGCTTGCTTTATTAGTTGATTCTAATAAAGGCAGAACGCTCCTGTTCCCAGCTGAAAGAGGAACACTTCTTGTAGAGGGTAACTGCATATGAGTGGAAAACAACAATGGCCTTTCCTTCATACATGCTTTAAGGTTTTTTACATTTGTAGAGAAGCGACACACTTGGAAACTGAGTAGATTATGCTCTGAGGCTGAACTCTCTTGGTAAAAAGGACATGCGCTCCCAGCCACTAATAAACAAATCAGTGCACTGAACACAGAGGGGCTTTCTTACTTGTAGGATTGGGCTTCGCTTTAGCTAGCTAAGCAAGCATACAGCTATTAAAAGACAACAGAAAATGATATTATGCCCTAACCTAGCTCTACATGTCCTTTCCATTTTTTTATTATTTTGCAAGCATTCATCCTCAGCCTTTTAAAGCATAAAGAAAAAAAATCATAGGGGGGAGAGAATGAAGACTGACTCCAGTGAACTGCGGAGGAAGGTTTACAGCTTGTGTACATCATCACAAATTACAAATGCCATTTCTCTAACCTTCCCACAGCATTTATTATGCTGTTGAGATCACTTGCTTCCAGACAGCAACAGAAATAGGAGCTGCCTTTGTTCAGTTTTTATTAAAGCTAGCGCAGCCCTCCAAAATTGCGTGTGGTTTGGTCCCTACAATTAATAATTATTTGCTTGAAGCATGTTGCCCTGGGCATCAGAGCTTGGGGGTAGGGAGAGGACCTGTTCTGTCCTGGATGCCAAAACCAAGCATATTTCTTCCTACAGGAGCAGAGTAGGATCTGTGCAGGTTGCTTAACTTAGAGCTGGCGATTGGAGGGAGCTCAGATGGTCCACTAGGACATTTGTAGAGCTGTACTGGGGAGTGGGCTGATCTCTCCCCTTCTTCATTCCTCCACCCTCCCATGGCTTCTCAGGGACTCATCAACTTTCCCCATGTCATGGCACATGGGCTTTTCTGAGAGAGCATCATTTGTGGTTGCTTTTTAAAGGGCGTTGTAGCACTAGTGCGCAGAGTAAGGCTGTGTCGACATTACCATTTGCTCCCACCACTGATGTTCAAAGCTGTGTACACATGACGTCAACCACAATCCACAGGGATCCTGCAGTTCCTTGAGAAATATTCCTTTCCCTCAAACCGGCTTCCATCTAATTTGAAAACTCAAGCCAGAGTTATGCTGAGGTGCCTGAGCAGATGACCGTTTCCGTGAACAGGAGTTTGGGGTGATGCAACTTGAAATGCTAATGTTGCCTAAGATTTGGGGTGGGGTTTTTAAAAGTCAGGTGAAACAAGTACGGCTTTATCCTAAGTTTCACTGGTTGGCCAACAGACAGGAGGATAAAAGTCTGGAACGGGAGGGAGGCAAGAGAAACCAGGTGAGACAATAGCAATGCCCTTGCACCTTCTGCTGGTAATTAATGAAAGACAGGCTGTTTTTTGTGTTTTTAAACAGTAGTTCTTGAAGAAAATAATTTTCCATTTGTAGCCTTCTGTAATGGGGCGATCTCTTTACCAGAGTACTCTCTGCTGATTTTCTCCAACCTTTCTCTCCCAATTTTATTTAAAAAATAAAGAAATGTTTCTTGTGTTCACACTTCTAATACTTTAGGAAGGTTTCACCAGGGGAAACTTCTAAACCAGTCAATAAATTATGAACTTTCTACTAACATTTTCCGGTCTGTTGATTCCATATCATGCAATTTTAAAAGGCCCTCAAATTCCCTCTTGCAGGAACAGAAAACCCCTTTAAAATGCTCTCTCAATTATTCAAGCGGGGGGGGGGGGCGGACACAAATATCTTGGAAACTGCTGGCATCTAAAAAATAAATGTTTTAGCATATTGCCTGTTTCTGACATGGCCCTGTGAACAAGTCTATTCTGATTCTGTTCTAAGCGATGCTCTCACATGAAGATCAACCTGGTGTTGCTTCATTCAGTGCCGTTATCTGGTTTTGCCTGTTCCCATGAAGAGGAAGTTCTGATCAACCTTGCTTTCCAAGTGCAGAACAAAAAAACAGAACAGAACATGATTATTTTCCAGCGGTTTGCTTTCCCTTGGTTTAAGTGTGCCCATGTTACTATGGCAACACTCTTAACAGGGGATGCCACAGCTAGATGTTTTGCTTGTAGTAATTACACACACACACACACACACACACACACACACAAAGAGAGCATGATTCAGGATTTGGGACTGTCAGACATCGAGGATGGTAAGAAGAGAACTACTGGATCAGACAAAAGACCCATTCAGTGGCCAGGGAGATGTATTTAGCAATCCCACAAGGAAAGCAAGCAGGGCCTTCTTAATCCTCTGTCTGTTTGCTCCTCAGCACTTGCTATTCAATGGTAGACTGCCTCTCACCCTGAAGGTTTCCCTTAGCTATTCATTGCTGACAGCCCTTGCTAATAACCTATTCCCCATTAATTTACCTAATGCCCTGTTGAAGACATTTAAACCAGTGTTCTCCCCCTGCTATATAGCAGCAAACTTCACAGGTTCATTACAGAGGCAAAGATAAACCCATCTTAAGCACTGAGCTCAGAAAGGAAAAGCTGAAAGAAGATCATGTACTAAAATTCCTACATTATATACAGAAATTGATATTAGGCATAGCAAGGCTGAGAATCCAAGCTTTCACTTTAAAAACAAACAAAACCAAGTTTATTACCTTTATGACAAGATGGAAAGCATGTAGGTAATGTCTGATGAAGTGTCACAGATGAGTGGAAAAAGTTTAGCAAGATTTCTAATGATTAGGAAGCTGGGCCCTAAATAGCTCCTTTTGCCTGCACCATGATTGTTAGCATAATTAAGCAAAATCCCTGGTGGGGAAAGTAATGGTATGTACTTTTCATTGGGGCCGATAGGGCTGCCACTTCTGAACATCATACAATCCCAACAAGATATATTTTTTCCTCTGCATTTACTCCCATCCAGGTATTATTCTCAGAATTGAATAAATATCTGTGATGATCCCTGGACACTCTGCTTTTTGTATCACTACAGCTAATCCGCTTATGTAGTTTACCAAGAGAAAGCAGTGATCGTTTATTCTCTTTACATGAGCAGAGCTTTGTTCCAAGTGATCCGAGATTATATGTGCACGTTTAATCAAGCAAGTCTCTTATGGGCTAACATACCTCCCACCAGAGGTAAATCATCACTACACACACACACACACACACACACACACACCTTTAAAAGACAAAAGTGAGCTAACTTTCCTTTTGATTTTCTATTATATGTGGTATGCTGTGTCTCCATATTTAGGGTACAATTTCTTCAGCTCTAAAGCCAGATGCCATCACTTAAAATTCCAATGAAAGCATTTACCTTGGTGATTTTCAAGGTAGTGTCTTTAAATGATTGTTGCTTGTCTGAAAAGCAGAAAGAAGTTAATCTTGTAGACCTATGTTGAAAACTGCATATTGTATTAATACAGGTTGAGGCAGCAGTGTGACGCAGCAGCAAAAAAAGCTAATGCCATTATAGGCTGCATCAACAGAAGTATAATGGCCAGATCAAGGGAAATAATAGTACTGCTCAATTCTGCCTTGGTCAGACCACACATGGAGTACTGTGTCCAATTGTGGGCACCACAGTTTATGGAGGATATTGACAAGCTGAGATGTGTACAGAGAGGGGTGACCAAGATGATCAAGGTCGGGAACAGTTAAGGGAGTTGGATGTTTACCCTGGATAAGAGGATGTTGTGAGGAGATACAATAGCCATCTTCAAATATCTAAAGAGCTGTCACATGAAAGATGGAGCAAGCTTGGTTTCCCCTGCTCCGGAGGGTAGGATCTGAACCAATGGCTTCAAGTGACAAGAACGGAGATTCCAACTAAACAGCAGGAAGAACTTTCTGGTGCTAAGAGCTCTTTCACAGTGGAACGGACTTCTTCAAGAGGTGGTGGACTCTCCTTCCTTGGAGGTTTCTAAGCAGAGGTTAAATGGCCATCTGTCATGGGTGTTTCAGCTGAGATTTCTACATTGCAGGGGGTTGGGACTACAGGGCCGCTTCCAACTCTACAATTCTATGCTTCTAGGTTAATAGTAGTTATGAGCATGGATAGCCACTTGAACTATGTGCTGATGATATTAAACTACCTGGGGAACGGATGGGTGGAGGGTCAGTGGATGCTGGTGGGGAGGAGGCTGGTGTTTTTGAGTTCTGTACATTTTTGTGGTTGTTCTGAAATGCAATAAAATTATATTTAAAATAATAATGAACAAATTGATGTATTTAAACGCAACCATCTTGTTTTTATTAACATGATACAAAAAGTGATTTGGTATATAAAACCAATATTTTGCGTATAAATTATAAGAACACTCGTTATTTACAATACTACAGCGTTACGACACCTGTAAGATTGTTTTCCTGAGTTAACTGTATAACATATAACTTCATACTATATTGCTGAGACTTTGGAAAGTGGTGAAGTTATAATTTAAAATAAGGTCTCTAGTGCCTATATAGACATAGTAACCAGTGCAAAGGGATGCTACTAAATCGTACTTGATGGAGGACAAAGTTCATATCTGTGCAATACATACACGTGTTAGTTTACTTACCCCTTAAAATATTCTGGTTAAGTGTGATATAGTAACAAAAATAAATACAATTTCAAAACAGCAGAATATAAAAGAACCCACTCTCACCTAAATATGATAAGAGTTCAAGTAATCACATTAAAAAGAACAAGATATCCATGCATAATATTTTCTTGTATTTTTTTAAAAAACAATGTTTTTGAAGTGCACAACCTAGGGTCTTAATGCTGCATATTTAAGCTGTAAAACAGTGTATTTCTTTAGAGGAATACCCAAGATCTTGCAGAAACCTGGAATGAAACAAACACATATACACAAAATAATGTACAGAGGGAAAGCAAGAATATTAAAGTAGCATTACAATTTATTTATTTTTTAAAAATGTAGATTATTCCTATTATAAAACTGGGATTTGTTTGTTGATGCTACAAAACCTATGACCAACTTTCCCCTCTGGTGCTGTTGGGCCCGCCCTCACTTAAATATAGTACACCCACCTCACAGAACACCAGTTCCACTAATTCCTACAAACTACCCCAGATTATCTTGTAGGGTACTTGTGTGAGGGAAAACTTAATAATTTCGAGCCTGAGGCAGGATTTGATCCAATAAACAAGAAAGATTTTATTAAACAAAGGAAGTTTATGACACAAAGTGGGTAAAACATAGGATACTTCAGATTATAATGCTATTTCACTTCAGTTCTTTCTCAGTTGTTGCACAGCTGTTGCCACTTAATACTTTGGTTCTTAAACAAGGTGGTATTTTCTGTCAGTTGCACCCTCCTTAGACAACCCTACTCCTGAGGTACTCCAGGTAACAGACCCAAGGGATCACCACACCCCTCTTAACTGGTTTGGGAGACTTCTCTTTTGGTTGAAGAATCTCTCCCCTCCTGACTGGAATGAAACCTAAGTAGACTGTATCCTCACAGCTTCTACTTCTCCTGGCTCAGCCTCAGCCTCCCAGTTAATTCCTGGCTTATTACTCTTACAGGACACCACACACTGTCCTTCACACTAAGCTCAGAGTCTCCTTTCTCTAGCTTGTGATATATTCCTTAAAGTGGATGTTTCTACCCAGAACCAACTCTCTCTATCCTCTCACTCCCTACCTCCCACCCTATTCTCCCAACCTACAAACTGTCTCTCAAAATCCTCTCCTTTTCAACTCCCTCTCCTGGAACCCTGGCCAATCAGAGGCTGCCATCCGTTTACCGTTTGCTGGCAGGGGAAAAGAAAAAGAGAACACTTGGGGACCCAACCTGCCCAGCAAAACAAACTTTTCAGTCACACCAACCCACCCTTAAAATTAGCCCACAGAAAAGCAGTATTAAAACTAACAAGTGGTATCCAATTTTAGTCCGGGCAGATCCACTGAAAACAATGGATTATTCTACCCTAGGTGGCTCTCACCAAGTTTCCCACATATGTAAATTCTTTACTGCTTTATATTTGGAAATTTTTAAATAAAATATCAATTATAAAAATTAAGGGCGAGGAGAGCATATGAAGTATACAACATGTAACGGATCAATAGTTCCTCTTTTACTTACTGTATTCCTTGCTCCATGAAAGGTGGTGGACCACAGATACATATGAGCACCTTAGAATCACATTTACTTCTTTTCACAAATTGGGAAAGAAGAGAGGAAGAAATTTTTCCTTCTTTGCCTTTCCAGCCTTTCTTTGGCTCCGAGAGGACAAACTGAACCTCAAATCTGAAAGACAGAATGATTAAGTCACAGAACATGCACAATTTATTCAGCCATAGAACAAACTGGAACGAGCAAAAAATAAATAAAATTGGATATTATTTGTATGTCAGCATATCAGGTCTCGATGGTTGGATTCGATGGCCCTTGTGGTCTCTTCCAACTCTATGATTCTATGATTCTATTCTATGATTCTATGATTCTAGGTCTTGTATGGTTCTGCAACACGGAGTTTGATCTAGAGTGAAGGCTAAAATCTGTTCCCTTCTAGTCTTCATTGCATTTGGGAAGTATGAAAATTACAGTGACTTCAGGATTTCTCCTACTCTTATTTTAACAGTTCTCCTTTCTAACTGGCCTCTTTTATTGCATATTCATTAATAATGCTTTAATGTTCTGATTAAATTGTTATTGTGTATTTTAATTGTGTATGTATTTTATCATTGATTTCATAGCCATTTGGAAACCATTTTGGCATAAGTGGCATGCAATAATGATAACAGTGATGATATTGTTCCGGAATTTAGGGGACAAAAATATTATGAACTACAGCAGCAGCTCGGAACAATGAAAGGCATATTGAGATGATGGGAAATCACCACTATAGGCAGAAACAAGATTTCTACATTTTCTGTCAAAATCAATGTGAAAAACAATTTCCCTGTGATTTTCCCCCATTAAAATAATAAAGGAAGCCGCTTCCCCCTGCAGTGTGTAACTAACGCGGCAGATAAACAACTGAATAAAAGCTTTTTACATAGCCCTTTCTGTAACAAAAATAGTGAATGGTTTGGATATCAAGCAGTGATCTGATGTTGGTCCTGCAGAGATGAGGCACTTTGCTTTAAGCAAGATGAATAATTATTCAACACAACCACACCCACAGCCCAAAGCACTTCATTAATATTTCTAAAAGTAATTTGGATGACTAACAGATGAATGCCTTGTACGCTACACTACTGCAAATTCAAACCAAGCTTAAATGCAAGACAAGGGGTGCAAGCAATGAATGATGTAAACAGGGGATATGAGTAACAGGAGGTTTGTGAACTTTAGACAATATGATCATCACCGCATTAAATTCCTTTCTGTGCACCTATCCCTACATAGGATATATATTGTTCAAAGCTAACCTGTACTGCCCAATAAAGCTGCATTTCTATGTATTTTGTGCTTGCAGGAGTAACATACTTCTCTACATTGCTAGAACTGAGCAGGCACCTACTGCAAGGAAAATGGGGGGGAAGTCTCCATCCTCCTCAAGAACAATCAGGTTACCATCTTTCCCCCAGTTACCCAGTTCCAGGGTCTCCCCAGTTACCTTGCATCATTCAGGGCTATTTGCTCCAGCTGATTTCTCCAAAGTATGTCATCTTCCGTCTTGTTGAAGAACATAAATTTCACTGCCCTTAAAAAGAAATTAGGGCTTCAATAATTAAAATCACAGCTGTTAGAAATATTGTACCCATGCAGGAGACACTGAATAATGCAACAAGTATTCCTCAGTAAGAACTCCCAACAGCTTTTAACAATGCCACTTTGTGTAATTTAATAGCAGTGAAAGACTCATGTAAGTTTACTTATGTATAGTGGGGTTGGAAGAGATGATTCTGGCCCCTCTGTAGCCCTAATTTGCTTTGCCCTCCCTATCAAACTCACTCCAAGCACGCCATTGCTGTACTAAGACCACTGCTCACCTTTGTATTTACATAACATATCTGCCCTTTGTCTGGATGGGTTAGAACAAGAAATACAACAATCAAATATTATAATCACTTTAAAAGCATCAGTTAACTACATTATGTGGTCCAGGCATATACCAGGGGTGTCCAACTGGTCGACCACGATCGATAGGTCGATCCCTGGGTGATACTGGTCGACTGTGGTAGATCGCTTGCTCATTTCTGGCCCCGCCCCCTCGCTATGTTGTGCATTTGTGCAGGATCGCTAAAACGGAAGATGGAGTTATCGCCGCCCAGCTCCGTTTTTGGTGCACGTACTTTGGCATTCCCGAATTAAGGAGTGCAAATTCTGTGCCTCCCCTAAAAAAAACCTCAACAACTCAACAACACAAGGGGTGTGACCAAAAAAATTCACATTTTTAGTTGGTGTTGTAAAGCAGGCCTACCCTAGGGCTACCTATCATTTTGAAATTGCCCAGTATCTCTTTTTCTCCATTGTCTTAGTGGAGAAATCACGTTAGTGCAGAAATCACTGATCCTCAATACACAAATTAAAGAAGAGGTCCCGTCTAGAAGGGTGATGGAAAAATTGGGATCCCTCGATTATACAGAAACTCCTACATTCTATGAGGGTGCTCTCATTTCAATGACATACTGGTAGTCACAGGAAATTCATGGTAGAATTGGAATCAGCTAGACCCCTGGCAGTTTAATTACCATGAAGAAATCAAACTTCATGAACCCTGACCCCACACTAAAACCTGCTTGTAGGAAACTGTGCACATGTGATTTGAGAAACTTTACAACCACAACCAGGGAAGCCCCCACTCTTGCCAAGTAACATTAGCAGAAGCCTTACTGTACAATCCTATACATGCCTACTCAAAATTAAGTCTGATTTCAATACGGATTACTCCAGGGACAGTGGGTGTAAAACTGCACCTGCAGATATTGCTAAAACAAGGTAGTAAGAAATACTGCAACACAAACATGAGCAATTTGTATTGTTTTGTCAAAACCTTCCTTCACAGCAAAAGACTGTTTTGTTTCTATCATCAAATATCTGTGCAGTGTTTTGAAACAATCTTGCTGCTAAGCACATAACCAGAGCAAGAACTACTTAAAATGACTTTTCTTGTCATTTATAATGCTTGCACCTAGTCATAAGCAGAGAGAGATACCTGAGGCTGTTGCTACTGGTCAGAGCATAGGTGAGCAGCTTAACCATTGGGGTAAATCCTGTGCCTCCTGCCAATAAAAACAGATCCTCTACATCTTCCATTTGCGATTTCATGAAGTTACCTTCAGGATTACTCACAGAAATATACTCCCCTGTAGAAGAAGAAGGAAAAAAAAAACATACAGTGCAGTGAATCTTGGAGAGAATGAAATAAGGGCACTCTCAACATCCACCCATTAAAAGAAACCTAAGGGTGCATTAGCTCACATTTTATACAACTATAAAAACAGTGGGCAGGATTCAACTTATGAGTCCTGTCCATGGAAGCCCTACACAAAACCCTACCCTGTTTGCGCAACAGGATTTGACTCAGGGCAGTTGGGAGAATCTCTGTAACAGCACCTTTGGGGGTAGGAGAGGAAAGAGTGGGTTGTTTTGTTTGGTAAGCCAAAATGCTTGCCCTGATGGAAGGGTTGCCTTAGTGAGGCATTGAATTCCTTCTAGTATAAAACAATCATTCATCAGGAAAAGATTGAGAAACAAAACACTTAAAAATAAATAAATTATATTTTATTAATTTTTCAAGAAAACAAACTATATTTTTGAAATGAATGGTTTGCAACCAGATTTTTCGATAGACCACCGCACGATGCTTAACAGCTTTCCCCCTTTTTTCCATTTTCTATTAAATGTATTTTCATATCATTAAAAAAATTTAAAATGGAAACTTTCACAAGATTTATAGCAACAAACACTGTTTTAGAATATCCCGAAAGAGTGCGAGAAAAAGAAAGAAAGCAAACACTTACCTATTTGTAGGGCATCAAGTACTGGTGTGAATAGTCCACTTGGGTAAATTTTGATTATGAAAAATATATGCAACTGATCATCATGACAGGGGTTTTTGAATGTAGACACCAAGAAAGATGGCACTGGTGTATATGGCTTCACTATCTCTGTGCCTGAGGAAAAGAAGAAGAAAATTCAACATTTAGTATTCACAGAAACAATCCCTTTTAGTAGAGTCAACCGTCAATGTCAAATCACATATTCTTACAAATAATGCAATTACTTCCTGCTAAATGTGGAAGTCATATGGACCAGAAGCCCTAACCCCTTTTCTAGATAAACTGAATGTTCAACATACCTGACCACGTGTGTATAAATGGGCTAAACAAAGAAGTTTTGAATACCATCTGAGCGACTTTTTAAAAAGAAAAAGCAGCTTACTGGTGTTTATGAAAAGAAGTCATGCTGTCAGCTGACTTAATAATTACGAGCTGATGGGCTGAGTTTCAGCACTGATGTATTTTATCCTGGTACTTGTAACAAATGCAGCTTTTAAGGTTGGCTATTATCTTTGTCTAGTTGCTAAAACCTATTTTTTTAGACTGTGAAAAGGCACAACGCTCAACGAAAATAGAGTATCACCTTTCTTCCCGTTCAGAACTGCTTGCCATTTTCTCCTTGTAGCTTCTCCACTCGCACACTTCAATCCAGCGGGAGCCACTGATAACAGAGTTGGGGGAGCTATTTTTGTTGATTCCCCCTTCCCACAGCAATCCCTCCTGAACACCCCCAATGCATTCTGGAGGTTGGGGGACCCTCTCAAATAGTGTGGTAGGTGGCATGGGGGGATGTCTGTAGGAGAAATAAGGGATTTGCAAAAATGGCTTCTTTCCCTCTTCTGCATAATAAAGCCCTCTATGAGCAGAGGAACACAACTGGGTATTATCCTATTTTATGCAAGATTAACTGGCTGGACATTGCAAATTCTTTCTGGTGAGGTGTAAAGTAGTGGACATCTTCATACACAAAACACTGCTAAATGAACCTTTATAAAATAGAGTTTTAATTCCACAGTATATGGTTCCCTTTCAACATTTGAGACATCTGAGCATTACCTATTTAATTAGGGTGGAACATGTTTTTCATTTAAGAAGGTAAGTGATAAACTTGTGTGATCATTTGTGTGCCTTTCCTTTTTAAAACAACAACACCACAACAGAATTAGAATATATTCTAGGAAATAACAAAGGATCTTTCATTACATTACCTGTAATAGTTTGTCTGAGGTAAACATGGTGCCCAACAGGGACCAGGAGATGAGTTCCCAGTGGTAATGCTAAACAGAAGAGTTGGGTGTCATGACTGACATTTGTCTTTGACAGCAATCTGCATTTTCTGTAATACAGACCTTTAAAATACAGAAACTGTAATTAATTCAATCCAGGCCACTCAAATGTTCACATTCCATGAATCTAAAGAGATACTTCTGTGTGAATAACTCTTCTTCCATGACTGGAACAAACTCCTCAGATCCTCAAACCAAAGTCATGCAAAATATCTACTCATGCCTTTATCACTTGAAAAGTCAACAACTTATGCTTCAACCATTAGTGGTATTAAAATTAGTTATTTATACAGCAACAACAGATTCTTGCTAATATGAAAATTTCAGCTATCATATCTGGTCCCATGTAAAGGTTATGGCATTTTTGAATCATTGCGTTTTTGGTTTCCAAATACATTATATAAGAATCTGAAACATAACTAAGATACTTTGCACTCTGCATAAAATTTTTAAGCAGCTGAGGAGAAGAGGGGATATAGAGAGGTTTTATTATCATGGACAGTACATTTTGCAGGTACAATGAAAACACAAAGCCATCATATTATACACAGCTATACACAATGCTTTTGCTAAGACTATAATACATCCTTAAACATAGTCATTCTGACTATGCTGCAGACCTTGAACAGCAATCTGATTTTGTCTCCTAAAGTTTGGGTGTGCTGAAAATAAGTCATGAGTATGGCAGCAAAACTAATTACCTCTCTCTGTGCGTTTGACAAAGGAGTTATGACTTTCCAATGGCTGTCCAAGTTTTTTCCAAGACAGAATTTCTTTCTTCTTCAGGACAAATTCCACCTTTCCCACTTTTTCAGAGACCTGTACTAAAAATACACAGTGTTGTTCTATACTAATACATACATGTCATTTTGTACAAAAAATGTAATTATAGCGTTCACAACCTGCCTCTGTTCAATTTATTAAAGAGAGAGAGACGGAGTAAAGCCCTTGGGAGACCCACTGAAAGAAATGGTCATTCGTTTCAATGAGTCTTCTCCGCGTATGGTAGTTGGATATTCTCCAGAGACAATAAAATTGCAGGGCAGCAGCTGAAAGAACGAAACACAGCTACTTTGCTGAAATTAAACAGATTTGGTCTAGTCAGTGCCTGAACTCCTTATCTACCAATATTGCCATGACCTGCTTGATACAGAGAGATGGAACAGAAATGTAAGCAGTAATAGTCAGAATGTGAAAAGCATTTGATTAAATACCACACTTTGCAGTTTTTATTTGAATGAGAGCAGATGCATGCTCAACAAGACAGTTTTACATATGGCAAATAAATAAATAAGGAAGGAAGGAAGGGACAAATTATATTCAAAGGACAACAGATCATTGTTACGGGACCCAACATAGTATAGCCTGAATCAAAAAGAACAGCAATATAAGGAAGCTTTTGGCTGGTTCCTTTTTAACAGCAGCCCTCATGCAGAATGACAGACTGTTTCTAAAGTAAAGTAACTTTCAAAAGTAGTTTGCAATATGGCACAGGAGTCTTTAACACGGCATTAAAGGGTTTTTTAAAAAAAAAATCAATAGAAAACACTTCTATGAGCAGAAAAGCATTTCTTTCAAACAGTTTATCAGTAAAGAAGAGACTCAAAAGACTCAAAAGACATTAAGATAGTCATTCAAGAATCTTGACAGCTATGAAATGCATTACAATGAATAAGATAACTAACATAAAATGTAAGCTTTGCAAAGAAGCTGATGCAAGATGATACTCTCAGTTCTTAAGTTAACATGCTGCTACAGTAAGCTAAACCAGTTTAACTTCAATGGTGCACCATGTGCATCTAACATTGTTTTTATATAGGCATGCATCAATGTGTGGTGAACCATGCAAACAGACTAAGATTATAGTCCAATCATATGAATTGCTATGCCAACAAATACTTGCTAAGGCTCTGCAGTCTTGATTAGCACAAGAGTTAACATGATGTTAGAACAGGGAAAGTATTTCACATGGGGGCACTCTACCATAGATTAGTCTTATTTAAGTTTCTCAAACAGTCATCTGGAAGGTACGGGCAACTCTCAACTTACGCTTCTGCAGATGGCACTTGCAGTGGTTCTAGGGGTTGCTCGTGCGTAAGCCGGTGCAAACACCTGGCTGGGTTGCCTGAGTGAACCTTTTCTGTCCGGACAGCCACTCACCCGTGGCTGTCTCAATCACTGGCAGAATCCGCCAGTGGGCGTTTCTTAAACTTCTTCCAGCAAAGAAGCTCTTTGACGCCTAGTCTCCTCCTACTCTCTCTGCGCGAAAGCCTTCTGCGCAAGGAGGGCGTAGACAGCGGAGGACCCCTACTCTCCCCGCTGGTCCCCGGCAAGGAGTCATGGGACCGCCTCGCCGCTTCCCCATCTGCCCCCCTTCTCCACTGGTGCTACGCTGATTCTCTCCCCCAGAAGATGGGCTATCTCTCCCAATCCCGGGACACTCTCTGGAATCCCTCTGGATTTTGCTCTCTCCCTTCGGCACCGATGGCAGTTCCCTGACAGCACTTAAAGTCAAAAACTGCATATAGTCAAAACACCCTGGGTTCAACAGCAGGTGGGATTCCAGATGCCCACCCTCTTTTTGCCCCCTCTTTTTAACTTTTTGGCCATGAGCAAAAAGCTGAATGTGCGTAAGTTAAATGTACGCAAGTTGCGAGTTACTTGTACTTAATATACAGCACAATAAATACATAGAAATACAAGAAATATGTTACATTTCTTGCACGATGTAAGATTTCGGAAACAGCACTAGTAGTAATATTACTGAAAAAAGTGATCAGATACTGAATATACTAACAAGTCAGAGCAAAAAAAGCACAAATGTTTTGACTGTAAGAGGATGTACTTGCTTACCTATCATATCCTCATGAACTGCATAACTTAGTTCTAAAACAGAAGTATATATTTTAATTTAATAAAAACCAAGTGTCTACATCGATTATTATGAGTAGAATAACCATTAAATGTACAGGTGTCAGGAAAATGCAAAGCTTTAGAGCTTTGGATTTCATCATTTAAATAAAGTTATGAGGTGCTCTACAATGGAAAACCCAAATAATTAGCTATACCACAAAGTTCCATTAAATTAATATATAGGCATGGCTTGGCAGTACATATTCAAGTCTTGGATGTGCATGCTCCGTTCTCCCCCTTTCCTTGCCAGGTGGAAATTCCCTCCCTTTACACTAAGCATATTTTGCTTTGAAACCAGAATTGGAAATACGCAATAGCATATTTTGGTTTGGTGGCAAACAGGAAGTGAGAGAAGAAACTGCAGCACCAGAGGGAAGGAGGAATTGCGCATTCGAATTAAAGGCTGTTTTCATGTACTGCCAAATTATTGCTTGCTGTTATACTTCAATTGAGCCTCATAATGCAACCAATCTACTAATCACCTTATAAACCACTGTCTCAGGGTGATTTACACATAAATTAAAAACAGGAAAACAACAGATACATTTAAAACAAAACTAAGACTTTTACAAATGAAGACTCGTGATAAAACTAGTCATAAATCAAGGATCCACGTATCTGGTGTGCGCACACAGCTGGAGCTTCATGCTACTAAGAGGAAAGGTCAAAGCTCAATTTTAGAAAGTGTGCATTACATGCACAGTGTCTCCAACATTTCCAGTAGAGGCTGGGGAAAGCTTGGAAAGCCTCTATCACTCAGTAGAGACGATTCTGAGCTAGATGGAGCATCCTACACTTGCACTCAGTTGCTCTGTTTTACTAAGTTCAATATCTGACCATTTAATGGTGCCCTTTAATGGTGCCCAAAGTCTATCACTTGAATTTTCTCTTCACTTTCTGCTGGAGAGGAAAGATGCTTTTAAAAATGAACACTAGCTACACTTAAGGAACAGAACAACTGCATACAGGAATGAAACTCCAACTGAATGCACAAGTCTCTCCCTCAACATATTTCACATCTTTGGAGTCTAGCCTTAACATAGAGATACCAGCCTTTCCCAACCCTGTGCTCTCTAGGCATTGTTGGACTACAACTCCCATCAACCCTGACCTCCAGCTATGCCTACCAAGTACAAAACATTCATGGGGTACCATGGCTTGAGTACAATACACATTCCACTCTTATCACTGCGGGATTTTAATGCAGCTGAGCTGCATTTATATATGAGTATATATGTGCATCCATTACATGTATATAATTACATGCACACCTCTGAAATGAAGAATTTGCCAGTAAAGTCCTTACCAAGATGTAAAAGATACGAGTAGTCTTTCACAATCAGCTCTCCTCTCAGTTTACGTTCTTGAAGGTCAGCTATCACCAATTCACTGTTCATATCCTTACAGAGGAAGGAAAATGAAGGCTTTTCAAAGTGGTTGTTAAAACTGAAGGGTTTTTTATTATAATAGTGCACCATCAATGCGCACAGCACTTTACAAAGTAACAAGAGTTCTCTACAGTGGAGAGTTTTCAATCTGAACCTATCAAGAGGAGCCAAGAAAGAAGACAGGAAGGAGGTGGTGAGGGTAAATGGATGAAGAAGGCACTTCATTTCCACATACTTAAGCTTGGTTTTGGTACAGAAGGAGGACAGAGGGAGAAAGAAGAAGAAGAAGAAGAAGAAGAAGAAGAAGAAGAAGAAGAAGAAGAAGAAGAAGAGTAGTAGTAGTAGTTTGGATTTGATGTCCCGCTTTATCACTACCCGAAGGAGTCTCAAAGCGGCTAACATTCTCCTTTCTCTTCCTCCCCCACAACAAACACTCTGTGAGGTGAGTGAGGCTGAGAGACTTCAAAGAAGTGTGACTGGCCCAAGGTCACCCAGCAGCTGCATGTGGAGGAGCGGAGACACGAACCCGGTTCCCCAGATTACAAGACTACCGCTCTTAACCACTACACCGCACTGGCAAGTGACACCACACAGGTGTCCTTGGAGGCAGTTTCAAGCATATGGAGAAGCAAGAAACAACTCTGGACAGCTGTCAGTGAGGTGCTGGAGGAGCAAAGGCCAAGGTGACCTGAGTTCAAATTCCCAGCTAGCCATGAAACTTACAGGGTGGCCTTGATCTAGTCACTATTTCTCAGTCTATCCTACCTCACAGGGTTGTTATGAGGATGAAATGTGGGGGGAGAACAAGTATGTTGCTTTGAGCTCTTTGGGGCAAAGCTTGGATACAAATGGAGCTACTAAATGATATATTGGAAAAACAAGCATACAGTTTTCAAAATTATTTAATATAAAAAGCAATTCTCTACCTTTTGTTTAGTGTATATGACCACGATGATGGAATCATCTGTCTGGAACCAATCATAACTGAAATATTAGGGGAAAAAACCTATTAATCTTTTTGAAACAATGCATGTATATATCTGCCTCTGTACCTGTCTTCATTTGTTTGCTGAAGAAATATGCCTAAAAGCACTTGAAAACATTCCACTATCTAACAAAGCTTGTGAGCAAAATTCTGGCAGTCGCACCAAAAGATTGATATTACCTTTGTTTACTTTAATCTGAAAGGCACCATCACATAGAACAAACGTTGAGTTACTTTGTTTTGTTTATAATTTGAAATTAGTAGAATTTAGCTGCCCATTTCCCACTCCACCAAGTGGTGGAGTGGGAAATGTACCAAGAATCCCAGCCCCCTAGAAATTACTGAATTGTTATTCATGCCATTAAATAGTGTAACTATGGTCACCGTACATTACAAAGATTTTATAAAAATGATAATGGTGTCTTGGAATAGTACCTGGGAACTGCTTCTTTGGAATAATTATCCGGGACTTTCTTTTTAGAAAACAGACCTGCAAAAAAGAAAAAGAGAGAGAGAGAGAAATGACATACATATATAGGGACCTAAAAAGCAAATGTTATTCATTAGGTAAACCAATTGACTTAGATCCATGGTTCCCATGGGCAGAACTCCACTCATGGTCTGCTCCTGTGGAGGAATGGCAAAGGATATTTTCACTGACCCCTGCAAAGCCGGAGGAAGTGATGGGGGGGGGGTGGCCTGGGGAGAGCAGACAATAACTGCTTCCCTTCCTCTTTCTACAGTGGCAGCCTTCACTGGTTGGTCCCTTTAGAAAGTGGAAGGAGTTTATAGAAGGGATAATCTGCATCCACCCCCAAGTATGCAGATATAACCTTAGTTTCATTCCATTTTATTAGCATGAGACATGTATCAGCCCAACCTACCTCTCAGTAGGTTACAGTAATATATGAGGAGAACATGCATTTTGATCTGAGCTTCTTGGACAAAGGGCAATATAAAAACATAGTAATAATAACTTTTTCAAATAAAGAACACTGTCTACCTGCGACATATCAGGCACTTGCTGAAATTAGTTCAGAACGTTCAGTTCAGAGTTGATTGTCCTTAGGTACCTGGAAGCACTCAAGTTCAGGATACAACGTTCATGCCTCCACAAGTTTAAATTGTCTGAGGCACAGAAACACCCCAATCCAAGAGCAGGGAGGGGGAAAAGGCAACCACGTATCACTTGTCAAAGAGCAAAGCGTAACAGATGGGATCCTGGTTTAAATTCATTTGTTTTGAGCTCAGATGAGGTTTCTGTCAGGGTGCCTAACATGCTAGTGTGATGCAATTTTAAAATGTATAAACAGTTTTAGTAAATACAGCACACACACACACACACACACACACACACACACACACACATAGAACTTGTATCAAAAACACAAAGAAACCAGGTACCATATAAGACTGCGGAAGAGTTTCACAGTTGCTAGCAGCTGCACACACCTTTGAACATAGCCTGAACATGACATTGCTCAAACTTTCGCAACGTCAAATTCCGCAGAACAGCATTTGGATGTGTTTCCGCTGTTTACCTCAAATTCATTTGTTTAAGAATATTCATATACTGCTTCATATTTTAAAGTATCTAAAGTACCTGCAGCGCTGATTATACCACATAATTAGAGCCATTATCCATCTGATCACACAAGGGCCCTGCCTTGAGTCTGCTGCATGTGAAAGCAAAATGAATCTAGACAGCTCTCAACTAAGTACAATTCAGAGTACTGTGAAAACAGCCTTTGAGTCTTTTTTTTAGTGGTGTGGGTGGGGGGAAAGTGTCACACAAAGCATTCAGCTTCACCCCATAGCCAGCAGCTTGTTGTTACAAGCATCTCACCTCACTTCCAGAATACCTGCTGCCTTTGGGCCTGCCCCAGTTGCCAGTTAGGAGAGCACTACTTTCCCCTTCATCCACACAAGACACTGCAGCGGAAGACTATGCATAAAACTGGAGTAATCCGTACTTTAATGAAACTTTATTTGGAAGTAGGGGGTGGATAACTTTTTTCCCCAGTCCAATGACTGCAATTCAAAAATGGAAAACCATGAGGGACACATGTCTGACTATGGCCAAAGTGGTCTCTGAATGTGCAACTGCTGTTGCATGCAGGCACTTTACTCACCACAAACTCTTGTTTCAAAACACACACATAAAAATTGTTAATCCAGGCATGCATCATCCACAAACTGCAACTTCCCCATCCCAGCACTAGGATAACCTCTGCTCTTAGCCCAGCATGGAGATGGGAGAGATTTCCAGCTCAGAGAAAGTACTATTTCCATCCAAAACACAGCAGTCTTCTACTCTTGGTGGAAGCCAGCCTCATGCGGGGAAGTGGGCCACATTTAAAGGCTTGGCAAATCAGATCCAACTCATAGGTTGTAGGGTTCACCACTCCCAGTGTAAAGGATCAAAATGAATGCTGGATCCACTGCACATAGTTATATGGTGCAAGAGACAGTAATATTCCCACCCAGCCATAAGAGTTTTGTAATGTTATGAGAACCAACAAAAGAACAGAGACAACTAGTAACTCAAATCCAAAGAAAGTCACACAAAGTCCATAGACATAAATTTATGTCAATGTCCTGTTGCTTTTCATGGGTCTTCTCAGATTTCCCAAGGAAATCTTTTCCAAAAGGTTGGAAAACTCTCAAAAAGTGTGTGAGTTGGGGAGACATGGGGCATTTCGGAGAGGAGGGGAAATTGATGAGAATCTGCTAGTGGAAGCTACCACTAGATGGAACGCGCTTCTGTGGACAGAATGGACATGTAGGATTTAAGTCAAATACCGTTAAAAGGTGAGGATAAAGGATCCAGGTAGCCAGATGAAAATCCACACACCCCAATACCACTAGGCATTCTGTCTAAATTCTACCATCTAAATATAGCTCTTGTTATTTGAAAAGATGTCCTTCACTTGGTAATGGAAATGTCATTCAAGAATGCTGACCTTAAGGTTCCCAGGTGTCTAATGCAAGTCTGAACAGAAAATGAGTCAAACAAAGCCAATACCAGAAAGAAAGAAAGGAAGAAAGAAAGAAAGAAAGAAAGAAAGAAAGAAAGAAAGAACTGGAATACTGCTGATGATTTCAAACAGTGAAAGTATACCTGTTCCACTATGTGGTAGCAGTTTCTAAACCTTACCAATAACTATAATAAAATATTAAATGGTTAAAACTGGAATATTTTCCATTAACCATCTCTTCAGGATGAGGAAACTCGGTATTATTCAAGACCTATGATCCAAAGTAAGTAGAATCAAAGTTTGCTATAACTATAGAAACACAACAGAAAAACAAAACCTGCCCTCTTAATGAATTGTCAATAATACACTATGAAGACTTCCCAGGGAAGAGATTTTTAGAATGCCCTTTAGAAACTCTCTGTAAACAATGCTTAGCATTTCTTTTATTGATTAAAATTGATCTTTTCCTGCTTGCCTAAAAAAAATATATTTAGAATTATACTATTATACTATAACTATGTTACAGGGTTGTTGTAGATTTTTAGTAATTCCTTCATTCATTTTTTCTCCTATATTTACATGTTATAGTGTTCTAAGAGTTCAGGAATATCATATTGCTTACGGGGACCACATATACTGAAACTGTTACTACTGGAAATTCACAGACTATCTTGAAGTTAACAACAACAACAAAAACAATCCAGTTTAATGCAGCAAGACTGAATTTCCAAGCCTTGACAATTTATTTCCCAACTTACTAAATGCTGCAAGTGACCTTTATATTAAAGTCTAAACTAGATTCAACACAGGAAACATGGGACACAACAGAAAACTCAGTGAAAATATCAACTGTCTGCTATAGCACAGGGGGGAAAGTACTGTGTGACCACATTCTAATTGCATTTGAAAGATAATATTTCCGCTTAA
Source organism: Podarcis pityusensis (assembly GCF_964106645.2). Lineage (NCBI taxonomy): Eukaryota > Metazoa > Chordata > Lepidosauria > Squamata > Lacertidae > Podarcis > Podarcis pityusensis. Next base: position 41,315,855 of record NC_138026.1, on the reverse strand, counting down.
TAAGCCAAGGTACGATCAAGCATTTTGCCCAAGCCTTTTCCCTCTTATCTGGAAAAAGAAGAAAATAGGTGGCATCCAACTAACATGTCCTGTCGGCGCAAGGATTTCCTATAGTGCAACAGAACATCCCACCCACCAGAGCAGATTTGGGGAGGGCATAGGGCATGTGCAGGGGGACAAGGGAGAAAGTTCTGTTGTCCAAGTGCAAATCCTTGTGCTGACCGGATGCATTAGTTAGCTACACAAGTAGGTCTTGCCCCAATGATTCAGTTGCAAGGACTGAAGGTCCCCGCCTTCCCGCCGCCCTATAAAGCTCCTCCTCTCCATGGTATTTCTGAAGCAGTCGCAGACTGCATCTGCATACAACCACTTTCTGCTCTTCCCTTTCCATTTCTCTAGGAGAAATGGGCTGTAGGAGACCAGGAGAGAGGGCAGCTGGTCGCAGAAGGAGGGGGAGTCTCCTTGGATTTTCACCAGCCTGCCTCATCGCTGCCTCTTGGTCCCCCTCTTTTCCAGCCTCCGCTTCTCCCACAGAGTTTGAACCGCTCTCTGACACAGCCTCTTCCTGCTCACTAAACCCTGTTATCTCTTTTGCCTCCGACTGCTCCTCCTCCCTCTCACCACTAATCGTCACCCCACCACCAACCTCCCTGGCTCTCAGCCTTCTTCCCCTGGGGGTTCCCTGGAGGGTTCTCCAGCTAGTGCCTCCCACCACTCCTCTGCCTCCAGCCAGTCCATGACATGGTCACATATTCAAGAATAATTTTTTATTAACCGACCAATCACATCAAATCAAACCAAATTACATAAATTCCAAATTACACAGCCGAATTTTAAATTTTTGTTGGGGGTACCCATATTTCAAGTTCCGAAGGGATCCAATCAACTTCTTGCTTCTTACTGCTATTTTAATGTCCACAAATCTAACCTTATGATGTTCACAGTACTATCCAGTCCTTTCTTATTATTTTTCCGCATCTCTTGTTGTTATTTTTATATATTTTTCCTCTCTCTTTGTGACCTCTGATAGTCTCCGCAAACTGGTTAGAACAGCTTGTAATCCTGCGTGGATATTAATTTTTTTATCCAGTAGCCATATTCAGACGTTTTCCATATAACATCACTTCCATACATCAAAACAGTCTTAGCGTCATTAATCTTCACCAATCTGCCTCCTTTCTCAAAACCTCTGAGGAGATTCACTAGGAATGCAGTCTGAAAACAAATCCGTTCTTCCTCCCAGCTATAAATCCTTTGGCAAGATGGCGACTCTGAATTAATTGCTTCGCCATTCCCAAAAGCTCTCATTGCTTCTCGGTCTCCATAAAGCATACTTTTGGTTAAAGTTTATCTCCACACAGACCTTAATCATCCTGCTTGGATCAGTTCAATCGACGGTTCTAATGAAGAGGGGTTCTTGTAAATCACATAGAAGGAAAGTAAAAAAGGTCCCCCCCCCCATTCAGCCCCGTTGTCAACATACCCCGCCTTTGGTGTATCTTCATCATAAAATATTCCTGTTTCTCCAGCCCGTCGTCTTCTTTCGCAGAGGTCACTTAAATTAGCAGACTTCACTCCCCTTCTTCACTTGAAATATGTGCATTTGCTTCTTTTGTAATTAATTATTCCAAATTGCTGCAACTAGTGCGCGATCAGAGACAGCGTCCAGGAGAGCCGATGTCCATACGGGGGCATTCTGCCTAGGGCCCTCACCCCCTTCTTTCGAATTAGGGGGTGATTTATGGGCTCAGCAGGCAAGGGCAGTGTTCCCCATTTCCTTGGGGCAACAAGGGAGGCTGCCTACTCCCATAACAGCCTCTTAATTACCCCGTGTGGGTAGGAGAGGTGGTATTGTCGGCCATCTTCCAATGCGCCCCCTAGTGGCGACATGGTCACATATTCAGACCCCACTGGCACAACTGCCTTGGCCCTCTACTTTTACATCTCAATACAGTGGTACCTTGAACACTTCAGGTTACAAACACTTTGGGTTACAGACTCCGCTAACGTGGAAGGAGTACCTTTGGTTAAGAACTTTACCTCAGGATGAGAACAGAAATCATGCCATTAGCTAAAGTGGTACCTCAGGTTAAGAACGGTTTCAGGTTAAGAACAGACCTCCGGAACGAATTAAGTTCGTAACCAGAGGTTCCACTGTACAGTATATACAACACAGAATATTATGCTCAATAAGCTTCCTATCACAATAAAGCTTTCCCCCCAGTTTCATCATAAACTTACACTGCCCTTTAGTGTTGCAATATTAGATTAATTCTTACATCCACCCTCACAAGGCAAATTCTCAACATTTCGCTTTCACAGATGGAGAGCACAGCCTGGGGAAAACTGATTTTCCCAAAGTCCCATAATAAAAAACGGTTCTAAGTCTAATGCAATATACAGGGAAAGATTTGGCCCTTGTGGATTTCTCTGCATACCAATTCTTCTCCGGTTCTGCCACTATGCTAATGAACTCAACGAACGGTGGCAACAGAAAATTGGTTTCATGGCAGGCTTTTTAATTATAGTTTTGTTCCTGTTCTATTCATAAATTACAAGCAGAAAATATACCTGCTTTTTAGGTGAAGGCATGGTAGATTATCTTTATAAAGAAAGACAGATGAGGGACAGTTGAGTCAGAGGGCTTATTTACACAAGGTAGATGACTCAGTGTTGTTTTGCTGCTCTTCATATCTGCCCACGCTTATTTGCAATGAATTTCTGATTCAGTCCATTTTTACATGTCCAGTACAGTGACTCTAGTATTGTTCAGATATATTTATCGGCTAATGAAGCATATTATTGAAGCAGACTTTGATGGTGACTTATTCAGCTCAGTCACCCATTAACCCTTTCAAACAAAAAACAAATGTGTTACTCCATGATAGCTACTGATAATATGGTATTAATTTTTAGCCAAATATAATTCCTGGTCCATATGTTCTACAGGTATTTCTCCAAAGCAACAATTTAACAGCCTTTCCTCCTTATTCTCAGCAGATACAATAAGCTGTTATTCCTTACTATAGCTCAGTGGATCGCTTTATATGATCAGAATTATGCTGATACAGGAAGGGATAGGGAGAAAGAGAGGGAGAGAAGAACCAGTTTACTGCCTTTTTAATTCTTCTCCACAATACTCTTAAAAACTAGATTCCGTATTTTGGAAGAAGCATTTTACTCTTAACAACAAGAAATGACATGAATTGTGGCAGGGCTAGCACTGTAGAGCCTCACTGGGGTGGGAGAGTGGGAAAACTTCATCTCGAATTTTGCTTCTGAAATGTATTTTGTTCACAACTGCAGACATCCTTTTGTTAGCAGCAGTCAACCCTGTAGGAATCAAACCTAAAAACAGACTTAAAGAATAAAGAAATCTAAATTCTAGTTTCAGTTAACAAACTCACTGCTCAGTTAAGTAGCCGACTTCTGATTAGGACATAAGCGACAGCATTAGAAACACAGAAACTTTTTCATCATCTCTTCAGAATCATCTTTTAAATTGTTTGGTATGTGTCAAATCTAGATCAATCAACTGTAGCAAGAAGCAATGGGTAGGTATTGTATGTTTCCTCTCCACTCTCTTCCTCTGGTGCAACCACAAGGACATTAGAAGCTTGTGTTTCTGTTTCCAATTAATAGCAGTCTGTTGCTATGTCCATTCTCTGAGAAACAGTGATTAGTCTTAAGTATGGTTTAAACCAGGCATAGGCAAACTCGGCCCTCCAGATGTTTTGGGACTACAACTCCCATCATCCCTAGCTAACAGGACCAGTGGTCAGGGATGATGGGAGTTGTAGTCCCAAAACATCTGGGGGGCTGAGTTTGCCTATGCCTGGTTTAAACTAACTTCAAACCGTGGTTTGTAATCCCAATTTGCTAGTCTAAGCCAGGTATCCCCAAACTCGGCCCTCCATATGTTTTTTGGGACTACAACTCCCATCATCCCTAGCTAACAGGACCAGTGGTCAGGGATGATGGGAACTGTAGTCTCAAAACAGCTGGAGGGCCGAGTTTGGGGATGCCTGGTCTAAGCCATAGGAAAGACTAACAACATTTTGAATTCAGACGTAACACGCTACAATTAGTTGAAAACTGAAATTAAAGCTTCTAATACGCACCTCATGACGCTGGAAGAGCAAATGCATTAGCCCAATGCTTGAGCACTATGGTTTCATGTAACATCTCAACTCAGCCAAAAGACTTCTGTAAACACAATTTCTTCAACACTATGAAAAATTTGACCCGATGTCTAAGCACCACATATATGCATAGCAATTTGCTCCAACTTGTTCTTCCCGAAACTCCTGCCACCATCTTTGAGCAGGCTTCAATATAAGACAATAATATGAAAGCAGAAAGCAAGAAGAACTCAAGACCTGTGCTGTTAATAAGGGCACACAGGAACAGAGATTTCATCAAGCTCCTGCAAGTTTTCCAACAACAAAAACTCCTCAACTATTATTGGCAACAGATCCGAGGAGCATTTTTCTTCCCCTACAGCTGTCTTCTAAAGTAGCCCAATGCTCCATCTTCTCTACTTCATTTTCTGCTGTGCCATATTATTTCTGACAGTAGCACATGACAGTACAGGCAACTTAGATAGAGAGTTGTTGGAGTGAAAGTGGGATGGTCCTTCGCTTAGTCAGAAAAAGATAGCTATATGAAGTTCCACCAGTGATCTGCATGTCTCTGATTTGTATATCTCTGTGTTGTTGTTTTTAAAATGCATGCGATACTGTTTGCACAAATACTTACCATTTAAGATTCTGTTTTCTTCAGATACAATGGGGCAAGATTCTGCAAGTATGCAAGAAGAATGCTGTGATCATGAGAGCAAAAAAACTCCCACAAGTTATGCTACAATATGCAATCATTCTGGACAAAACAAAACGAAACAAAAAAACTGAGGAAAAATAAAGAAGGCTCATCATAGCTGAAGAGAAGAAAAATAAAGCATGCAAAAGAATAAACATCAGTAAACTGAAGAGAAGAATATATCCAAATGTAAATAAATGCAATTATTTGATGGGCTACTGGCATATATGATGAAAAAGTTAGTACAACCTTAGGAATTATATATTTAAAGCCACGGTTTCCCCAGTCTGGATACATTAACTGCATAACATATAAAAGTGACAAATTGAAAACTGGATTTCTTAGAAATGCTGCAAACCATGTTTAGCATTATGCTCCCAACATGTAGGATGCTGTACTGCTAATGACACAACTATCTGCTATATTTTCGGATAATGAAACAATCTCTATGAAAACAACATGGAACTGCCTCATTATGCTACATCATTTATGTGTAGAGACTAGAATGATTTTTTTCCCCTGCATGCCACTGTGCAATGTTTGTGGTAGTGTGAATAAAAGCCACCCAGCTGCTATGGCAAGCCACTGTTTGCCACATGGCAGCACTTGCTGCAAGAAGCAGCTTAAAGCACATTTCATTTAGCGCCCATTTATGTGCACCAGCCCTAGGACTTGCTGCACCAGTGCTGCTTCAAATGGAATGCATTATAACCCTCTCAGTGGCAGTACTCATGGCCTAGGACCCTCGTACTTACGGGACCACCTCTCCCGGTATGCCCCACGGAGAGCCTCAAGGTCCACAAATAGCAACACCCTAGTGGTCCCAGGCCCTAAGGAAGTTAGATTAGCTTCAACCAGAGCCAGGGCCTTTTCAACTCTAGCTCCGGCCTGGTGGAACGCTCTGCCTCATGAGACCAGGGCCCCGCAGGATCTGATTTCTTTCCGCAGGGCCTGTAAGACAGAGTTGTTCTGCCTGGCCTTTGGCTTGGAGCCAATTTGATTCCCTCCCCCTCTTTCTTTTTTCTTTTCCTTTCTCCTCCTGCGATGAGGCTACATTTTAATATTTCAATATTTTAATGTTGTATTTTAATTTTGTTTTTAAGTTGTATTCATTCAACTTGTTTTTATTATTGCTTGTTAGCCCGGCCTTGGCTGGGGAGGGGAGGGTATAAATAAAAATTATTATTATTATTATTACTACTACTCCTCTGGACAAGTCATCTTTGCCCCTTTCACCTGCAAGCAAACTGCAGGAAACACTAGACTAAAGTTTACAACCATTTCTGTAACTAACAGTGCATTTTAATGTTGTCATTCCTAAGTCGGGCCTTTGAAAATGTATAGTACTTTAGAGCTGATGTCTTATCAGCAGACATTTTTAGGAATGGAATGATCTCTATATGGAATACTGAAAGCTTGGGATACTTTGCCCTACTCTTTAAACTTTGGCTACAGCACATTCATTTACATGTTATTTTTTCATAAAGGAAAAAAAATAGATACTTTTCAAATATAGTATCACGTCCCAACAACTGGGGATAAATGAACTGTTTAACTGCTACTTTGTCCTCAAATAATTCAGATAGTCTTCACTCTAAATGTAAGTGTACCAAAAATGCCAACAAACAGCAAACTATGGCCACAAACACAGCTTGCTCGAGTCTCTAGCTGTGCTTTAGGCTTGTAGGTTTTTTGGTGTTTGTTTGTTTTTTCAAATTGCGATCATCTCTGCCACATAAAGACCACCTCTGCTTTTTAATATTTTTAATGGATTTCAAAAGCAGTGGTGAGTGGCAGGCTCTCATTTTTTCAAGAAGCACCACAAGTCCCATGGGATGCATATGTAAGCCCCAGAGATTGCCTAATGAAGGACCTCTGGAGATTGTATCCAAAATTTCCCCCTTAAGATTATTGCTCCCTGTCGTTGTTAGTGTTTGTTCTTAGAGCTAGGAAAGACAAACAGCTAAATTGCTGTACAATGAACTATCTTAAGTAGAAGAAATACTGTAACTATTAATTTAGCTTTGTATATGAAGCTGACTTTTGAAAGGCTGTATTGGAAGGTGATACTCAGTATAATTTAAAAGTGCCAAATAAAATGAAAGGATATTGATCTATGTCTATTACACTGAAAAGGAAATTTTCGTAGTTCTCCTTTATAAGACATTCTAAAGAGCCTCCATTTCCTCGCTGAATCCAGGAGTTCAATATCATTATAGAGTGTGCAACAGAAATTAGAGGAAGAAAACAAGCTTTCAGCATCACACAAGTCAGCAAGAAGTCATGAAGAAGCTACTACCCTGGAGCAAACAGAAGACGTAGAGCAAAAGCTAGCAGAGCTTATGGGAGGCGGGAGATAATGATCATTCACAACCTCAAAATTGCCTAGGATGCCCAATTCTTTAATGCTATTTTAATCACATAAAAGTTATAAACCTGCACCAAGACCATTTGTTTTAAAACCCTGTTCTTGTACTTAAAAGATGCCTTAGCCAATCTGGATTCTACAGATTCTGCTCAACTAGAAGACTACTCTTGGTTACGTTTATACACAGCAGCATCTTACTATAACTCACAGTGTCAGCTACATAGCAACAATAAAACCCAGTCTCCTGAGCTCTCTGTTGTGTTGACACAGCAAGCAAATTAAAACAAGAAGCTAGAACATTGCCTTTTAAAGCTGAACCAACACTTGGCAAGCATTAAAAATAAATTTTAACAAAACTGTGCTACTCAGGAGTATGTATTGAGGGAAGGGAACCATGGCTCTGCAGAGGTAACACAATGAACTAGTTTTGCACATCCAAGAATTCAATCTAACAAACGCCACTTATCATAAGCAAGCCTCAGTTAAATGAATGGGTCTTTAATAACAGGCAGATCATGAGCGCACTAATTTGCCTATGGATTATCATTGCATCCAAACTCAGGTGCTTAACTGGTCAATGCTAAGGGCCTCAACAAAAGACAATTAGGTGTGCACATACACTATAAAGTGTAATGCAGCAATGCGTTTGAAAATTCAGATATCACAGAGGAAGCCAGAATTGGCTACGTCTCTCTGTCAAGTTACACTAGCAAGGGAAATTGATTTTGGAATGGAATGTGTCAATGAACCTTACTCCAACATAAATGGGATTAGGATTGCACCTAGTTTTTTTTAAAAAAAAAAATTAAACAAATTATTATTACACACACACACACACAGAGAGAGAGAGAGAGAGAGAGAGAGAGAGAGAGAGAGTGTATACCTTTCAAAGCAGCAAAAGGTTTGAGTGCCATTCTTCCAACCATACACTCTTTCAGCATCGATTCATAATTAACCCAGCGATGAACCTGCATGTAGAAGAAACCAGGACTATTTTAGAGGATTCGGGCACTTATAATAACACTTGCTTCTAAGCAACTGTAAAGGTATAGTAAAAAAAACAATGAAAACTTGTTACATAGAACTTCTGAATGAAAACAAACAGAAGCAGAGATAGGTCCTGATCCACCATGGAGACAGAGGTACTAATGTGGCATAATATGCTTTTCATTTTTAAGAAATGTAAACTCAAAATAGGAACAATGCAACTAACACATGGAGTAGCACTTAAGCTTCTGATTTAGCTATTTAAGAGGGCACCTTGCTGAAGTTGTACCCAATCGCTTAACAAGTGCATGATATGAATTTTCAGTTTCTTTTTGGAGTGGACTCATGAACTTCTCTCTTTCCTTTCCTCTCACTTGGCCAGGAGGAACACAATGGAAGCTTTTACTTCAAAACAACACATCTTACAACTCAAAACATCAAAAAATTGTTGTTTATCATGATACACACATTATACACAATTAATTTTAAAATATTGTAAATGACAGAATAGTGTCGTCTTCTTCAGGCAGCAGAATACTTTATAGTGTGCAGCTTTCAGATTAAGTTTTGATGAACTGAATATGACCTGTACTCTTTTTACCTGATCAAATAGCTCTGTGCCATCAGCTCCTGCTGCTTTCATCAACTCATCTTCGCCACCAGGGTGATATTCCATATACGGTGTGATATTATACACAAGACCTACAATTTTTGTAAAAAGAATTTTAAAAAATCCAATTAAAACATGCAGCATGCCCTCTATGAAAAAAAATATTAAATATATCCGCATTGCTCCTTTATTATTTTGGCAATACTGAAACAGGAAATTGTACAATGAAAGTGGTTATATTCACAAAAAGGCAGGAATGCCACGCTAGGTAAACCTAAGGCAGAATATTACAGCACATGTGAGAGCTTATGTTCTGGTGACGAGGCATCTGAGAGTCCAGAATCCAGAGTCACATCTATCCTTGCTTCAGAGGAAGTGGTAGATCCAAGCATACATCCCTTCTTATGTGCATGGTTACCCTTTCCCCTAATCAATGGAGATGTAGTCACACTGGGAAGAGCTCTGTGCATGCTCTGCAACATGCAAGGAACCAGGAAAATACATATATTTACTTTTGCAACCAACTACTGAAATAAATATTCATAAATGTATAAACTACATGTCTAAAACACCACAGAAACCCCTCAGAACAAAGTCCTGAAACGATTTTGTCTCTCCCAAACGACCTCAAATATTTCTCTGCAAGGTGAAAGGAAAAGGGGAGCCTCCCCATTGTCCCTTTGCTCACAAATCCTGTCTCAAGGGCACATTTAATATATGAATGGGGTGAGCCTGTGACCTGGATTCAGGGATTGAGTAGTTATTATAACAAAAGAGTGGCCAGGATTCCCAGGTAATCCAATCAGGTAACCTGGCAGACAGGATAAAAACAACTCACTCAGATTTCTGTTGTAGTCCGCCCCTTCTCTGATGTACGTATGATGTATTGGGGGGGGGTCTTGGGCTGCACCCCTTCTGTGATGTATGTATGATGTATGGTGGTCTTGAGCTACAGGGTGGGCAGTTCAAAAGTCTATATAAGGGCTTGCACACCTTTGTCTTGGGTCCTCCTCCTCTCTCCTGCATGTGGGGGAGCACCCTGTTGCAACAGCTTCAATAAAAATCAGGCTTACTAGCTGCTTCACTTCTCAATATTCTCTGGTTGGCCTGTTATTTTCTCTTTCTGATGGAGAACCTACAAAGGACTCTATAAGGGCTTTTGTGGACCCCATAAGGGAAAGAGTTCAGTTTTTGTTTACAACATAGACAAGGGATCCACTCTAAGAAAAGTATTTGCTGATAAATGGGTTAATCAGAACTGTGGGGTTCTCTCTCATTACAGACTTGCAAACTTGCAAAGCTAGAAAGCTACAACAAATCTACTAGGTTTCAAAAATGCCCCAAGACTGTGTGTGCATAACACTGTCTATTTAGCAGTAGCACAAGATACAGAGAATAATGCTTTAGGGACTCATGGACCACTTGTCCAAATATCTTGGCTCAATACAGATGTCACATAACAAAGCCTTTCATCCAATATGCACTCAGAATGCCATCTAGTGTAAAGTACTGAGCACTGCATATCAGAAAAGGTATGTTAACTCTGAAAGTAGATTCAGTCATTTTTTTGTTCATAGGTATCTTTGCAGTGTGTCCTGGGCAGACAGGTGAATTTATAACATCACTGATAAAAAAAAAACAGAAGCGGGTATTTCACCAGTCAGAATGATGTGAGTGCCATTTTAACGCTATCACAATGTAGCTGATGTCATAGAAAGGATCCTAATTTGTTCATAATGCATGGAAATGCTTTTCTTTCTCAAATCATGAGACCCACAGAAAATGTAGGTGATGCCAGCAAGTCAATACATACAAATTTATATAAGGTGTGCTTCCCACTATCATTTACACAAGATTTTAATTATAGGTAGGTAGCTGTGTTGGTCTGCCGTAGTCGAAACAAAACAAAACAAAACAAAATAAAATAATAAAAATTCCTTCCAGTAGCACCAACTAAGATAGTTATTGGTATAAGCTCATAGTTGGTCTCTAAGGTGCTACTGGAAGGATTTTAAAATTTTAATAATAATAATAATAATAATAATAATAATAATTTATTTATACCCTGCCCATCTGGCTGGGCCTCCCCAGCCACTCTGGGCGGCCTCCAAAAAAATATTAAAATACTGTAATACTGTAAATTTTATTTTATTATTTTATTTTGTTTCGACAAGATTTTAAGACTTTGCGGGGGGGGGGGGAGTATGTCAGTTGTACAGTGGCATTTAACAGGTGTGTGTAAATACATATATTACTGCAATTAATGGTACTCTTCATAGCCAGGCAACTCAGTGATTATTTTGGTATATTAGATTCCTTATTCATGTTTCAACCAAGCCCCACAACAAGCAATTTTGCCTTTGCATTTAGTGCTTTCCTAAAGCACAAAGCAATTATAGCTATTACCATGCATTACATCTGTGCAGCTTGGCAAAATACTATCTACTATAGATAAATGTTTCATATTTTCCGGAGCATTAAAACTACAGCTGAGAGAGGAATGAGTTCCAAGCTGGCCAATGCCAGCAATATACTCCACCTGGAGGTATTTTTTTGAAATGAAAAGCAGCATTCAAGAGCACAAAAATAAACAGTGAAAATGGAACAAAGATGTTTACAATGTTTGCCAGACTCTGTTTGTCAAGTCCAAGGCCAACAGGAAAAAAAACACACTGGAAGAAAATTAGAGGTTAGTAGAAGGGAACACATATGGTATTAAGTCTTCCAGGGAAATCTAACAGTGTATTACCTTGAATTCATGAACCATGGCTCTATCAACAGCAATCCACTATGACAACAAATATGTAGAGTCAACATGTACAAAAGCTCTACTTTCAGAGGCATCAAGCCTGTCTCTACTAGAAGCAGAATGCTGGCCCTTGGTTTTCTCCAGCAAGGCAATTAATTTGCCCCACAAACCTCGCAGAAGCATTCTGTAAGCACAGTCTGTGTGTCATTTGGCTCTCAGCCTATTAGTGTACTGGTCAGGACACAACCCGGAATGAAAAGAACAGTCCAGAGAGTCAAATGATGTTACAGAGAAATACAGGAAGCTTCCTTATACCAAGTCAGTCCACTGGGTCCATCTAGCTCAGCATCGTCTACAGACTCTACACTGATTGGCCATGACTCTCCAGGTTTTCAGACAGGGTTCTCTCCCAGATCTACCTGGAGATGCTGGGGAAATGGTGTTGGGACGTTCTGCAGGCAAGGCTAATGCTCTTCCATTGAGCTATGGCCCTCTCCAAATATTATTCTTCCATTTGAGGAAAAACAGGTGTTCGGTGGTTCATATTCTGGTTGTCTCCCTTGTTTCTAGCATAAAAAAGCAAGGACTCAAACCTGAACCAAAACTTTTTTTTCCTGAACCTGAACAGAATTAAAGTCCATTTGATTGCTGATCTCAGGATTCTTATAAGACAGGGCAGACAGTCCAACTTTTCATACCAAGAGGGCCACAAGAGTACTTGAGACAAAGCCTGCGGGCTGTACACTGCCTTGTTGCGTGGGGGAGCAAGCCCAAAATTTCACACACACAGAAGCAAGCTAAGTGAGGTGCTGGACTTTGAAAAGGAGGCACAAGGCTCTGGAAGGGTCCTAGAGCCCCTCCCACAGCTGGGAAAATGCTAACTGGGCTTTGGGAAGGAGGCAGGACGACTCTAGAATGCGGTCAGAGCCCCCATGCCTCCTTTCCAGAGGCCAGCACCTCCTCTCCTGGCTTTGAGAAGGCAGTGTGAGGGCTGTGGAGGGTGTAATCAAATGTTGCCACGGTCACCAAGAGGCCTCGAGGGCCACATGCAGTCCTTGGGTTGTGTGCAGGAGAAAGAGAACCTAGGTCCTGGAGCACATGTACCATCTGCTCCTGACAGAACGATTAATGGTCTGAGAAAACCGCTGGGGCAGATCCTGTCCCACCTTACCTTGGACAACCCTGAAGGAGCCCAGGAAAGGAAGAACACATACCATCAGCTCACAGTTGGCCTGAAATGACTTTGTGACTCTTCATTTTAAATAGAGTGGTACCTCGGGTTACATACGCTTCAGGTTACATACGCTTCAGGTTACAAACTCTGCTAACCCAGAAATAGTGCTTCAGGTTAAGAACTTTGCTTCAGGATAAGAACAGAAATCGTGCTCTGGCGGCGCGGCGGCAGCAGGAGGCCCCATTAGCTAAAGTGGTCTTCAGGTTGATAACAGTTTCAGGTTAAGTACGGACCTCCGGAACAAATTAAGTACTTAACCTGAGGTACCACTGTAACGTATTTGTTTTAATGCTTTAAAATAGTAAACTGCCTTGGGTGCTTTGGCAGAAAGGGAATTGCAGTCCAACAACCTCTGGTCTATTGTCTTTACTAAAGGGGCATCATTTCCCACGTCCCCTAGTGGGCATTAAGTTTCAGAAGCACTCTCCGCACACCCATTGGAAATTCCACAAATCTGTTTCTACTTTGCTTATGACAGAGGATATACATTTGCAGTATATTTCCAGTAAATGAAAGGCAAGGATAACTCTTTGGAAGGTGAGTGAGAAAAAAAAGAATATGCTCAAAGCAAAATTTTGGACAATATAGTTCCAGGTGTTCACTTGCTGCTATCTAAATGCTAAATGGCATTGTTATTAACTAATCTCATTAAAGGTAAAGGGACCCCTGACCATTAGGTCCAGCCGTGACTGACTCTGGGGTTGCGGCGCTCATCTCGCTTTATTGGCCAAGGGAGCCGGCGTACAGCTTCCAGGTCATGTGGCCAGCATGACTAAGCCGCTTCTGGCGAACCAGAGCAGCGCACGGAAACGCCATTTACCTTCCCGCTGCAGCGGTACCTATTTATCTACTTGCACTTGAAGTGCTTTCGAACTGCTAGGTGGGCAGGAGCTGGGACTGAGCAACGGGAGCTCACCCCGTCACGGGGATTCGAACCGCCGACCTTCTGATCGGCAAGTCCTAGGCTCTGTGGTTTAACCCACAGCGCCACCCGCGTCCATTAATCTCATTACCTAAGCTCTAATAAAACTTTAAAACCACTTACACATATTTATTTTGTTATATTTCTTTCCTCTATATAAGAGTGGCTGGGGAAACCCAGCCAGCTGGGCAGGGTATAAATAATTACTATTATTATTATTATTGCATAAAAGCTTTGGGGGAAAATAAGTAGCAATAGCACATTCATAAAAAATGTCAATAGAGCAGCCTACCTCTTATGCATATCCAACAGTCAGTCCTCTTATTATGCTTAGCAAGCTCTTCTTCAGTCACCTCTATTAATCTTCCTTTTAGACCAGTTAGATCTTTCCCACTTTTAGTTAATCGAATCCAGTCCATAAGACTTCGGCCTGGTTTCAAAGGTACCTAGAAAGGAAGATAAGTTTGTGGAGGAAGATAAGTTTATTAAATAATTAGCAACAAAAAGCAGAAGTAGATTGGTTTCTTGCCATCCTTTATGGTGAACAGCAAAAATCCTCATTTAATTCTGGCACACAAAGACAAAGCTATACAAAGCAGAAGAAAATAACCTTCAGACAGAGCCATAGCAGACAATGGTGAGGAAAGTTATCATGCAGGACTGCTTCTGAGGTAAATACAAATATGTAAGCTAATAATCAGAAGAACTGGGGGAGGGGGAGGGAAGTTCAATTTATTCCAGCCAAGTTCTCCTATCCAAACACGTTTCCCTGAACGGACTCTTGGAATGGGGTATAGTTTAAGGTTTTTTCAGGCTGTGTGTGTTGCTGTTATTAATATTCACTTTCTGTATCTTTTTTTTAGATCTTATAATTTATGTGAAAATTGTTTAACTTGGTTGTGCACTTTTGATATTTTAGTTATTATTTACAGCTATTTTTGTTAAGTTCGCAATTAGGGATTTTTTTCATGTTGTTAGCTGCCTTGAACATGACTTGAACTATGGAAATGTGGCATAAAAATAAAAGTATGTATGTAACCAAGCCCCATGAACATCATTATAGCTAATGGTCTAGGCTCTTGAATTAATTTTTTTATCACAATTTCATATCCTGGCTTGTCTGTAAGCCAGTAACTATAGTTTCCTGGTTCTGATGTAGTGGGAAGTTATGGTTAACTCTGGCTTTGTGCCATATTTCACTGCTCATGGGAAGGGAGGAGTAAAGTAACTACTTAATAAGCCAATATTTTATAACATAAAATATTGTCTTTACTTCTATATGAAATTAAATCAGAGACAACATTGGGCCTGGCAGTGGGAGGAGAGAGAGAAGATATACAAACTAGAAAGACAAGCATACAGCAAATCTCGTGGTCAAGGAGACTATGCTTTAAATGCAATTGAGAACATGTAACATAGGGGATTTTAAGGGAGGCTATTGTTTCCCCAACAGAATTTCTATCTCCCTACAATAGGGAGATACTTATGCTGGAAAATACGCAACTTGTGTATGCATGAGGAACACAACATTGCATCAGTTCCTGCTTTTCCTGCATCTTTAGTCACTCTAAATTTCTATTAAACTTCTCCTTAGATCTTCAATATGGGCAGAACTTCACTCCAATTACAACTGTTATTTGTGACACACTTAACAGCTGCGTAGTTTTTAAAGTGCACATTCTTCTCTAAAGCTCAAGCAGCACTGCCTGCAAAAGAGCTGTACCATGAAAAATTCATTGACTCTACTTGTTGAGGACTCTGCAATTTCCACAGCCCACCACATTACTCAACAGGAATCAGCTGACATACCAACACTGTTGCCACATGGCTTCAGCCTTATACATGACAGCCCACTAGTTCCATAATCACAACAATCAGCTTGAAGACACTTCGAAACCAATCTTCCTTTATGCAAATGTTCCCCATACCCTGCCACTATTATAGTTTTAACCAAACACCACACTGGACTTAAGTTGAGTCCCAAACACATGAAAGGAATAGGATGCACAGAAGCATCTATAGTCTTTCCACAGCCCTAAAGAACAAAAAAGCCAGACACCGCCCGTCAGCTATTAGGGCTTCCAGGATAATGAGCGTATTCTGAAAGCAAGCTTGAACCCTGGAGCTCCCTTCTCTTTTAGAAACTACGTGCCCCATAATTACACAACAGTCTTCAGAAAAGAGGATGCATCTGTGCTGCCTTGCAAAACACACACACAACACAAGAAAAGGCAGCACGAACTGCTCTTAACCTAAAAACACCTCTGAACCTCAGTTCCTTAAGGACTGACACCATCCTCTCGCCGGGCAGAACTTTAGGAGCTGCATAACACAGAAACCAAACAGGTACAGCTTTTCTCACTTCCTACATCTCCAGGCCAGGAAAGGCTTCACCCGCCGAGTTTCCGCCTGTAACACCCATCTGGGTTCAAGATCTCTACCCTCAACGAGCAAAGGAAGCGTTAACCCCCATTCCGCCTCTGCAGGTGCCAATGCGCAAGGCGACCCCTCTCACACCGCCAGTTTGCCCTGGGACCCAGTGGCGAGGAGTACCGCAGACCCCCCGGCCCCAGCTCCCGCCGCACCTTGCTGCGCCCTCCCGCGGCCACCCGCTGCTGGGAGCCTGGGGCAGGGAAAGCTTGAGAGGGGACGTTGAGCATCCTGCCGGCCGCAGGACAGCCGCCCCAGCCGCCGCCGCCGCCTCCTCTTCTTCTTCAGAAACTGCAAGCGGACGGAAAGAGCCGCTTCCGGGTCCGGCCCGGCGCCGAAGCAGCCAGTAGCTTAGCTGAAAGGCAGGCGGAGACTTAAAAGGCCGTACTGCGCAGGCGTGAGGTTGAACCGGGGCGGGGCGGGTGGTTGGAGCTCTCTCCACCGACGAGGGCGCGTGCCTAGGCCCCACCCACCTGAGTTGACTGACGGCGGCACAGCAAAAACCCACGGCGGGGGCGGGATCTTCCGCCCACGTGGTCCAGAGACGCTCCTAGCTGGCCGCTTAACCGCTTGCCTGTGTTTTGTTTCGCGCGCTTGGTGCGCGGGGATTTGTTCCTTTAAAATGCTTGCATCCTGCTTTTCGAGTGGCGCTTGCTCCAGGTGGCGGCAGAGGATCGTACAACCATAACATCAATAATAATAACAACAATAATAATTCGAAGTATTATTATTATTATTATTATTATTACCATAGCTGTCAACTTTCCCCTTTTTTAAAGGGAAATTCCCTTATTCCGAATAGGATTCCTCACAAGAAAAGGGAAAAGTTGACAGCTATGATTATTACTAATAATAGTAATGCGAAGTATTAAAATAGACGTCAGTTTTGCATGCCTGGGTATTCCTGCCTCAACAAAAAAGTATTCAGTGCAGTAAAGGTCGCCTGCCTAATCTCTCAGCCTAACCTACCTCACAGGGTTGTTCTGAGGTTGAAATGGAAAGAACCACTTACACCACCTCACCCGTCCCACCCCCATTCCTGCGTTAAGCAGGAAGGTCTGATGAGGGCTACTACACGTGTATAGCAACCCTACTCACGTTTGCATTGCCTATAAAGGCATAACGCCTGAATACAGTTACTGTGGATCTCCATTAGCGTAGCCAGGGTTTTTTTGGGGGGGTGCAGAACCTCAGTTTGCTATGTAAGCTACACCCATGTTGATCTCACTATTTGATAGAGTACAGTTCTGAACTGTTTAGCCCACAGCAGTCCCTTCGAAGTCAATGGAGTTACTTCAGTGGATGAGTAAGCAATCTATGCTGTAGAAAAGTGCTCAGAATTCAGTACATATTATGCTCTTTAGAAAATCTATGTGCACCAATGATTTAGGACTTTTTAATAAAACCCACGTTTCTTATCTGGAAAGTGTCTGTGTTTGGAGATCATACCATGCAACAACATGTTACTACTGCCTGTAAACACACTATTTATTTTGTAGATTTATATTCCACTTTTCAGAGAAACTTTCTTACAAGGCAGCTCACAATAATGTATAAAAACAATCATAACAACGAAATGAAAAAATACAAAAAGAAAGCCTAACTAAAAAAATTGTTTTCACACATCAGGATACACAAATAATCTAATAAGAAGTGTTCCTGAGTAAAAATGTCTTCAGAGTTCACTTAAAGGAGAAAGATTTCCATTACTAAAGCTGAAATTCTATGCAGCTTACTACAAACACACAAGAGCAGTATATGTGCTTGTGTGATTTTCATATACAATGTCCTACAGATGGATCTCACTTTGTTTCCCTATAGGAGCAATTTCTATATATGAACTACTGTATATTCTGAGTGGTTCCAGTTTCACACACATGGAACATTGTTTGAGTTTATGAAGTGTAAATCAGCATTGAGTTAATCCAGTTTATCAAGTCAGATACATTTTGTACTCCAGTTGAGTCTGGTTTTAACTCTTTATGGAGATTTCAGTAATCAAAAAAGGCAATGTTTACTCAAAAGCAGGCCCCATTGTATTCAGTGAGGCATGATATCAGGTAGGATAACTAGATGCAAAAGAGGACGGGGTTTTCCCCACCTTTGATAGTTGTGCAGAATAGGAAATTTCAGCAGGGAGTGCACCTTGCACAACAAGGTACATCTGAAATTCTCTATTCTACACAACTATTGAAGGTGATGGAGCTCTATCCAAGTAAATGTACATAGGATTACAGCCCTACAGTGCAATCCTATACTTGTCTATTCAGAAGTAGGTCTCACTGAGTTCAGTGGGACTTCAGATTAGTGTAGGATTGCAGGCTTAGATCCTTTGTTGACTTAAGAATGGAATAATTTAAGAATGAGCTGCCTCTTTCATTTTCTAAGGGCAGCTTCCAGAATGACAATATTTTCATATGTGATGTCTGACATGCAACACGGAAAACACAAATTCACATTTCTCCCTCATGCCGGTTTGTATGCTTCTCTTTTCAAACCTTGAAAAACAATGCAAGGCTGAAATTCTTACATGAACATCAGTTCCACTGAAATCAATAGGGCTTCTTCTGAATGAATATGTTCAGAATCAGGGTATGGGGCATTAAAAAAATGTTTCTTTTTAAGGGATATATATCTGGATATATATCCAGATTCCAATATGCAAGCTCACCCCCCCTTATTTCTGTCCCCTGCCCCAATGCATCCAACCACCTATGCAGCTGTAATTCTAATCGATTCTGCTGCCCTATGGTACTACCAGCATAAAAGAGTTGCTATTTTCAGAGGAACAGAGGAGAGTAGCAGGCATAAAATGAAACAAAACTCAATATTGTTCCTATAAAAATGTAAAATGCTTGATTTTTAATGAAAAATAACTTACATATAAATTAGTTTAAAATACTATGATAGCATGTTGATATCAATATTAAATTAAGGAATGAATATGAACAGTGGTATTAACATTCATTATAATTAAGAATCCAATTCTGCTCCAGAATCATGTTCCGAGTCATCACTATCTTCCTCATTCTCTGAATCTTCATAGAAGGAAATTGTGGCTTGGACAGGAAAGTTCTTCAGAAGTGCTTCAGCTTCTTGATACAAGTAGTCAAAGCACCTTGATTTGGGCCAGAATAACCTAAAAACACACAGAGACAACCTGTTCTGTTAATTTAATATTTAAGGGATTCATTTCAGTCTAGTTGACCTAGGGTTAATGTGAAATAACTTTTGCTGAAAATTACTTCTTTAGGTTTTAGAGTACACGCGTAAGAGGTAATTGGTGGAGATTGGATACTTCACCTTAAGCAAGTGGATCTTCTTTCGGCTTACATGGTGGGTACCATTGGATGCAAACCAGAGTTAGGAGCTATAATATGTGGCTGCACTCTGATACTCCATTTACTAGAGCTACAAAAGTCCAGCAGGAAATGGAAGTTTAATGAGAAAACAGGCCCTACTTATGCCTAAATGTAATTAGCGGCATTTCACACCTAAAGTTTCCCTACAATTAAATATTAAATGATGCTGCAAACCTTTCTGAATGGTTTGGTACTGGTAATAGCTCTGCTCTTGTACTGCAAAAGGCGTAAATGTACTACATTCTTAGTGATGACACAGAACTTTGGTTCCGCAGCAGCTGCTTAGTGGGCCCATCACTTCAGTCTGCAACCTAGTTCCCCACCCTTGTGAAAATTTCTTGTCCTTGGCCAGAATACTTAAACATACATTCTGCAAAACTCTAGAATTAGTAAAACAGAAGCTATGTAAGCCCTCAAACACAATTATTGTTGTACAAGGTCAAACAGATACCTCTGACAACTCAAACACCAGATATGGTTTGATAGCATCTGATGGGAAATTTAACAATGCAGGTCTGAATTGCTCCTGGGCACATATAGTGAGTAGGACATACACACATACAAGAAAGGTTAGCTTTGCACTGGAACCTTTGCCATGATGCTTGATACTGACAACTCTGCATAGTACATTTTCCCGTTCCCCTGGGTGAAAAAACCAGAAACAGTTATACAACTGAGGGGGTGGGGATGTACAATCCGGTAGAGAGGTTTTCAAACTCATCTCATCCTGCCACACAAACTATGTAGTCCACAGTTCTCTGGTGCAGCGAATGAACTCACCCAGGACTGCAGGGTCGGGAGAGAGAAGAACATCTTTCATGTGGAATTGTAATATACACCATAGGAATCATGGTCTTCAATAGGTGAGCCACGTGCTATTCTATGACCACCAGGAGAAGCAGGTATGCAATACAGGCAGCAACCTCATAAAGCCTTGTGGGTCAGAGGGACAGTGCAATGATGTAGCTGCTGCCTGAAATTAACAAAAAGTGTCCACTGTTCTGCACCATAACCATTTCCACCTGTTGGTATTCTTCTCACTAGGCAGCTGTTAATGATTCCCTGCTAGGAAAAAATAGTGAAAATGGCCCTAACAGAAACTGTAAATAATAATATTAATGCTTACACCTTACCTGACTGGATGTATATACTGTGTGAGTTTTGCTGAGTCTGTCTCAGAAGAGCTGCACAACTAGGAGTAATAAACAGGAGACACAGATCAAAAACAGAATGATTAACAGTATCCAGAAAGGGCAGTTTCAAAAGTAATATAAAAACTATTCCTGAGCATGGAAAATTTGTGGAACGTAAGGAAGCTGATTTCGTTTTAGCCATCTGTGGTCCACCAGATGCTGCTGAACTACAACTCCCATCATCTCTGACCACTGGCCAGGCTAGCTGAGGGTGGATGAGAGTTGGGAATTCAACAACATCTGAAAGGACCACAGGTTCCCCAGCCCTGCCTGACAGGTAGGACATGCATATTCGGGCATCACTTGTGAAAGAAATGTAAAGCAACATTCCAGATATCAAAGAAGAGTGTCATCCTGTTTAATTATTGACTTGGCATTTTTAAATGACCAAAGCTTTATAATGCCTTTATAATGGATTCTTATTTGTATTACTTGGTTGTATTTGCTGTATTTCAATTTTACAGTTTCTGTAACCTGCTTAAAGTAAAGGTAAAGAGGCCCCTGACCATTAGGTCCAGTCGTGGCCGACTCTGGGGTTGCGGCGCTCATCTCACTTTATTGGCCGAGGGAGCCGGCGTACAGCTTCCGGGTCATGTGGCCAGCATGACTAAGCCGCTTCTGGCAAACCAGGGCAGTGCATGGAAACACCGTTTACCTTCCCACCGGAGCGGTACCTATTTATCTACTTGCACTTTGACGTGCTTTCGAACTGCTAGGTTGGCAGGAGCAGGGACCGAGTAACGGGAGCTCACCCTGTCGCGGGGATTAGAACCGCCGACCTTCTGATCGGCAAGTCCTAGACTCTGTGGTTTAACCCACAGCACCATCCACGTCCCTGTCTGTAACCTGCTTAGGGATTTTTATTTTTGCCAAAAACATATATAACTTTTCTAATTAATTAATTAATTAATTAAAGCATGCCATCAAAATAAGCATGACGTTGCCCTCACTATTGCCAACTTGGGCTCTTTGGGAAGAAGGGTGGGATATAAATTGAAGCAGCAGCAGCAAGGACATAAAAATAATGTCAAATCCCAATATGACTTCCTTGGAGGTTTTTGAGCAGAAGTTGGCTGGCCCTCTGTAATGGTTGCGTTGGCTGAGATTCCTGCATTGCAGGGGGTTGGAGTAGATGACCCTCGGAATCCCTTCCGACTCTACAAATCTATGACTTTTCCCGAATTGTGTTTAACTGACAGCCTGAAAAGGAAAGGACGACTTTCCCATTCTGGCTCCTGCACACCCACAAAGTTAACGATTCAAGGACCAGCTTAGTCAGGAGAACACAACTCCCCACTCCAGCCACCCCACGTGGGATTGTTGCCGCTTTAATCAGAATGGACACACTCACCGCCCTGTAGTTTCGCCTGCGCTGCCTTTCTGCATCTTTGGGGGTGGGAATCCAAGGTCTCCAGAATCCTCCGGACCTGTAAAATCAATAGAAGGGAATACAGCTTTGCGTTAGCTGGGCAACACAAAAAAGTGGTCGGTTGTTGGAAAGGAGGGTGGTGGAAAGGAAAGGAAAACACTTGAAGCCTATGATTTCTGGAGCTGGCTGGCCGGCTAGCGGGTCTGGAGGAAAGCGCGGGTTACCTCGCTTGTCCTCTGCAGCAGATCCGGGCGTTGGGCGCGCCAGGTGGAGAAGCACAGAGGCGCAGCCGAGAGCTGTCCATGCTGCGTCGCTGGCAGCCGTCGAGGCAGCCCAAGTGGCGCAGACGCCGCT
The DNA here is from genome assembly GCF_964106645.2 of Podarcis pityusensis. NCBI lineage: Eukaryota > Metazoa > Chordata > Lepidosauria > Squamata > Lacertidae > Podarcis > Podarcis pityusensis. Next base: position 41,293,459 of record NC_138026.1, on the reverse strand, counting down.
GGCGCACCGCTTCCTCTTCCTCCTCCTCTCCTTGTCGTTGTGTCTCCCCTTCGGGGGTTTAGCCTGGCCTGGGTTCTGGTGCGGCTGCCGCCCGAGGGGTTTTTATAGCTCTCGCCGTGCAGGGTCCCAGCCGCTTTCTCTCATTTGCCGGAGAGGTAAACAAAAAGGCTGCGCGTGAAAGGCGCGTCAGGGTAAACAAGGAGCGTGGACGCGTGCGAGCTCCAAATGGCCCAGGGAGAGGTTTGGCGAGGGAGTGTGAATCGCACTTGAGCAGACACATGGCTGTGTTGTCCTTCAGAGGGGAGAGACCACGCTTGGGCTCGGGCTGCGAAGTGGCCAGCGTGAGAAAGCCAGCGTGTGTGTATCTGTGTCCGAGTGTGCTCAGTTTTGCTGGGAGAAATGCCGCTTCCCGCGTTGGAAAATTCCTGCAACTGTATTTTTAGTTCATTCGAATATTTAGTCCTCCCTTTCCCAAAAATCGTGTCCAAAACAACTTGTAATGATTAAACAATCAGATCCAACGCAGGGAAAAAACAATAGAATTGAACAATAAAAACAAATATATAAATTTCATTTTCTCTCTCTCTCTCTCTCTCTCTCTCACACACACACACGGGCGTAGCCAGGATTTTTTTGGGGGGGGGGGCAGGACTTTTGTTAGGGGGCAGAACCAACCAATTTGTCAGTTAAGTATTTCTATTTTTTTACTTTGGGGGGGGCAGCTGTCCCTTCCTGCCCCCCTTGGCTACACACTGACACATGTATGTATATAACAATTTTATATACAAATATATATATAACAATTTAAAATACAACAGCAAGAACAATGAGCTGAAACAAAACACCTGAAATACCTAAAGGCATCCACAGAACACCATAGAAGAAATGACCGAAAGTTTCAATGGAGCACTATCTAGTTTATACATGTTTTCCAGAAATTGCCCACTCCATGTTTATTTTTCACAATGAAGGCCTCCCCACATGGCCTCCACATGGTTGCAGGAAGGAGCACTTGGATCCTGGCCACATTGCATGGGAAGTACATGTGCCAGCACCACAAGCTTTGTGCCACTTACAAAATCATGGATGTTGCTTTAGCTCCTAAAGCTGGTCTGTGGTGTTGCGATAGAAGGCTAGAGTCAAAAGCTTACAGATTTGAAAGCACATTCCATGGGAGTCAAGTGTTTTCCATCAGGGTGCCAATTACATAGACCTAGTTTGTGTTGTTTATGATGCATTTGGCTCCAATTTTCCACATTTATTGGGTCACTAGGAATATTTCATCAGTTCGGGGGTGGCTTATGTTACCTTTGAATTGGAGCTGTTGATTAGCTGCAGGAGGGTTTATGAGCTAAGCACACAGTAAAACAAAATACCACTCAAGGCAAGAGCAGGGGTGATCTATACTGAGGGGAAAGAGTGTTAAAGGTTTGAATAGTGGACTGGGAAACTGGTACTGCATGATAATATGCAGAGGAACTTTAGGAATATTTTATTCATAAGAAAAGTAATACTATTTGAAGTGGTAGTTGTCACTTCAATTATTTAAAGCAGGCTGAACAGTGCACACAATGTGTGCACACCTATAGAATGCCTATAGGTGTCATGGGAAGAAGGAAGAATGCACAGTGAAAAGCTGTGTACCAGATATTAGTATGGTCATAAGCCAAGCAAATAGCAACTCTCCCCCTGCCAAGGTAGAACAATATCATATAGTTAATGCACAGTGTTTTTCATGGTCTTAAAATGATCATTATTATGACTGGTAGGGCATATGTGAAGGAAGGGCTTGTATATTACAGGGTCCCCTCTGCAAGTTTAGTGTATGTGTGGTTACTGTTCCATGTGCAGAATGTACAGAGACACATCTGCCAAGATAGGCTTGTCCATGTAATAGATTTCCATAGGAAGTCTAGCCTCCTGGTGAAGTGATAACCTGGGTGATGAGCCATTAAGTAGTCCACATTGTTGCATGTCAATCCAATCTCTGAGCGGTGCAAAATTCCAGGGTTTCCAGGCACGCTTACCCAGGGTTTGTGTTTCCTTCAGGAATGCAGCACAGTGGAGACTGTGGTGTATTTATGGTATATGGTTTATTTACATACATATGTACAATGTGAGACTACACTGGAGGGTTCATCAACACCCCAAGAGCGTTTTGCTTCCCCCATCATCAGAGCCTTGGATTCAAACAGAAATCATACATTGCTCTCAAATGTTTCTCTGACTCTCTCTTTCCAGTTTGCTGCTTTAGTTCTGGTCCACAGCACTGCAAAAAACTCTATTCCGGCTTTGTCTGTTGAGGAAGAGGCTCCACCCATTTGCTTTCTCACACTGAGCTCGTTAATCCCCTAATGGCTCATCACCCAGGTTATCACCTCACCAGGAAGCTAGCCTGGCTATTCCAAGAATTAGAAGCCTTGATTAAATTCTAACACTTGCTGGATCCAGGGATTAGAGGGGTCTGCCATATACATAGCTTAGCACCTCAAACTCATAGAGTGCACATGCAGCAGCAGAACTTCAGTTAAATGAATCATTGCTTGGAGCACACGTTGGGTTGTAAAGTATTCAGACTGAGACTTGGTACAAAATTAAAAGTTTATATTTATTAAAGGAAGAACATTTTTGATATACCTAACTAGCTAGTAGGGATGCGGGTGGCGCTGTGGGTTAAACCACAGAGCCTAGGGCTTGCCGATCAGAAGGTCGGCGGTTCGAATCCCCGCAACAGAGTGAGCTCCCGTTGCTTGGTCCCTGCTCCTGCCAACCTAGCAGTTCGAAAGCACGCAATGCAAGTAGATAAATAGGTACCGCTCCGGCGGGAAGCTGCTCTGGTTCCATGCGCTGCTGGCCACATGACCCGGAAGCTGTATGCCGGCTCCCTCGGCCAATAAAGCGAGATGAGCGCTGCAACCCCAGAGTCGGTCACAACTGGACCTAATAGTCAGGGGTCCCTTTACGATTAACTAGCTAGTTGGAGAAACAAAGACGTTCTACTTGCCTTTTTGTTCTTAGAAGGTAGATCAAGATGGCCTTTCACTTTTAGGTCCTGTAAAAGTGTGAGGAGGAACAAGTTGTAAACAGGATGCAACCTAAGATGTATCAGTCTAAACTGAGCAACAAGTCAGCATAGAGATAAAGGTAGAGGGATAGTCTAGGAATCCTGAAGTTCATCAAGCTATCCGTGCAAACCCCATGCAAACTTCACTCATTAAGCTGAGTTGCACCCGAATTTCCAACAGGAAAGTCATTACTGACAGCAATTTCCACTTTGATGACACAGAAGATGCATAGTTTGGTGTGAAAAGATATTGAGTAGACAGCAGATGCAGTTGGCATACGTCTGCTCCAGCCGTTCTCCAAAATGGCCTGCAACCATCCTCTTGCAGCACTTATCCCATCAAACATGACTCCTCCATTCATAAAAAGTACATCAAACTACAAGTTTGGGGGTGATTTAATACCAGCCCATTCCATTCTACTCCATTCCATTCCATTCACTGCATTCCTTTGCTATATTGCCAATAAGAACCAAAATATGTGGAATAAGGAAGGAAAGAAGCCTTGAGCTACCGCAAATGACATACATGCACCTCCCAGAGAGTGTCCTCCCTGAGATGGCCCCGAATCACATCTGTCCCAGTGCTTTGTTTACGCACAAACACTGCCAAGGATTGTGCCCTAAAGCCATTAATAGGCAACAGTTATAGAACAGAATAAGATAGTGGAGTTGTGCACTCCAAAATAATCTTGGGGTCACTACAAATGACACACCCACTCCTGCAGGACAGTATCCTCTGGAAGTTGATGTTGAATCACATCTAACACAGTGCTTAGTTTAGGTGCAGGTCATGTGCCTCCAATGCAATAATAGTTAAAACTATTTACTATGAGTAAGATGAGTAACTAGGGATGCACATCCCAAAATAAGCTTCGTACCATTACAGATCATACAGTCATATCGGAGAGTGTTGTCCACGAGGTGACAGTGAATTGTGACCTGTCCAACACTTTGGGTGCAAGACACTGACAAAATGTGCTTAAAGGTAGAAGAAATAAGTGGGGATGTGCAGCTCACAGTAACCTTTGTGGTACCTCAAATGATGCACCCAAATGTTGAGGAGAGTATGGCCTATGAGAAGCCATACAATCATGTCTGACCCAATGCAGGGTAGGTGCACATGATGCTGACAGGTGTGTGTGCCCCAGCCAATATTAAGACAAGATTTCTATAAATGAATAATGAACTGGGGGTAAACTTTGGACCACCCCAAATTTTATCTCTAAGAATGAATTCATATATATAGGCAATTGTTGCAACAATCAATGGAGTTGGGGCTACCCAATATCAAACTGAAGGGCAGATTATTTAAAACCTCACTGCCACTGTATTCCCAGGTGTAACACTTTCCTTTTCTCCCTTAAGAGTAAATGGCATCCATAAACTTATATGGAAGAAACAAAAGGGGTGAATGTAGGGTTGTGGTTGACTATTTAAAGTGGTATATTACTGCTTTCAACGCCTGGTGCAGATGAAGCCAAGGCCACTCTGCAGTTTGACAAAATGTTGGGAATTATATACCGTAGATTCCGGCGTATAAGACAACTTTTTAACCCCGGAAAATCCTCTAAAAAGTCGGGGGCCGACTTATACGCTGGGTATGGGCTCGCTGGGCAGTGGCAGTGGGCGGCAGGCTCCACGCCGGGAGGCAGCTGCCCAGCGATGCTAAGCCGGTTTTGCTGGGCAGCTGCCTCCCGGCGCGGAGCCCGCCGCCCACTGCTGCTGCCCAGCAAAGCTGCCACGTATAAGACTGGGCGTATAAGTCGACCCCCCAAATTGGCATCTGCCAATTTGGGGGGGTCGTCTTATACGCCCAGTCGCCTAATACGCCGGAATCTACGGTACTTTATGAGTGTTAAAATATTTATTTGTGGTATTACAACTTACAACAGTTCTGCTATCGTATCCAGTACTGATGATCACACACACACACACACAGCCAAATATATAAAAAGTATAAATTTTGCTTATCCGCCTCTTTGTGTACATATGCTGCAGTTAATGTCCAAAGTTAAATGAATATTGAAGCTGACAATTCTAGACACGCTTTGTAAATGTCTAAAGAAAGATAGATATAGATACTAGATATATGCACACATTTGGGAGACTGTCAATTTGGACATTTAGGGGATTAATTTGGAATTGAGCTATTTTTGAACATTTGGCTTAATATATTAATTGCAGCTTTATCACTTAAGTAACCAGGCATTTGGACTGAATCCGTCTTAAGAAATGTTTTCATTGTCCACAGTGCAACACTGGGAGACAATGTGGTATAACATGGACACACAAGAGTAAGCACTGAGATCTGGGCAAACCTGAGTGTGTTAATCCAAACAAGAAGGGTGTTCACAGATGGCTCAGGGTGAGATTTGGCAGGGTGGTGCTAATGACACTTTTACATGGGAATATCTGGATGGAAAACATTCCACTCTTCATTTTTACCTCTGAGTTAACAAAGTTTGAACAGAGCTCTTGCTATCACTGGAACAATGCTGCATTGTGGACCTTCTATTTGTAAACAATAAGCAGAATTATATCTCTATTTTACATATGCAATGTTAAGGGCTCAGTGTGTGTTACAGATCTTACTTTTACAGCCAGGATTCTGTTCTGCTTCACTACGGATGACAGGAAAACACCCAAGGTAATTAGTTTGTCACCTCTTTATCACTAATGACTTTCTGAGGTTGAGAACCTCTTATTACAGGAGATTCCACGGTCTTGAAAACTTGAAGACAGAACCAGTCCACAGGATTATTTTTTTTAATGTGATGTAGTCAATCTGAGTTGACTCATCCAATACATATTAGCTAGGTGTTGAGTTGGACTTCTGAATATTTAGCATAGGATGAGCTGCAATCTGGACACACTCGGGGCTGCTACAAACATGGCAAAATTCCAACAGAGAAAGCTCATCTGTGTAGGAAATAGCATTACTGCATGAACTGAACATTAGTGTGATTGCATAAAGCAGTTCACCGCTGGGAAATAAAATGTTACTGAAATTATGGGGAATGGGGCCTGATGTAACTGTTATCATAGATTCATTTCACAACTAGTGACTCTGCATATAGAATGCTGGTCAGGTAGATAATTTCTCTGGGAATAATCTCTGATGGGTGCAACTGCTACGTGTCCTCCAAAATACTTTTGCACATTGAAAAGTTTAATACTGCAATCACTACTAATTGCACCAGCAGTACCACCAGCCAAGAAAAAGAGAAATAACACTGTTAAGAAAAGCAATTCAAACAGCCCAATTTAGTAATCATCTCAATAGTAGTTTTTATCATTTTTGGTGTTTCAATCCAATGGTAAGACTTTGTATTTAGACTGCAGTTCTATGAACACTTCTTTAAGAAAAAAAACCTTTTGGAATTTAATGCAAGGTACTTCTGAGTATATGCCTATGATGGGCTGCATATTTCTGAGTACTGAGGAACTGTGAACATCATTCAGATGAACAAAACAATGTGGTTATTCCAACTGTAAACAAGGAAATAATTTTTTTAATCAAAATATACTGATTTTCTATTTTGATATGAGGAAGGGTTTTGGATTATAAATTGAAAGTAATGAATCCTTTTAGAAGAAACACTACTACTAAAAAAAAAAAAATTCTCAGCAAGCTAATTTTACTATATAAAAAAGGTAAAGGGACCCCTGACCATTAGGTCCAGTTGTGACCGACTCTGGGGTTGCGGCGCTCATCTTGCTTTATTGGTCGAGGGAGCCAGCGTACAGCTTCTGGGTCATGTGGCCAGCATGGCTAAGCCGCTTCTGGCGAACCAGAGCAGCGCACGGAAACGCCGTTTACCTTCCCGCCGGAGCGGTACCTATTTATCTACTTGCACTTAGACGTGCTTTCGAACTGCTAGGTTGGCAGGAGCAGGGACCGAGCAACAGGAGCTCACCCCATTGTGGGGATTCGAACTGCCGACCTTCTGATCGGCAAGTCCTAGGCTCTGTGGTTTAACCCACAGCGCCACCCGCATCCCAATTTTACTATATAAGCAGAAGGAAAATGTTCGTACTGAAAAAATGAGTTCTATCATACTGTAGTTCCATTAGCAAAACTATTTTTTAAAGGGGTTGTTCGCTCTGAAACAAATCTCATGTGTATGTTACATTTATTACATTTTAGAAAATGTAATTATGAAATGCTACAATCCCATACATGCAGAATTTAGTAAGAATGTCACAGTGTATGCCCATGAATGTCCATTCAGAAGTAAGGAAACCTGCCTGCCAGTTCTGATCTTCTTTGCTTACATCCTACTAACATTTGAAATGGGTTTGGTTGGGATGCAGGAAAAGACATCTTCCATAGCCATGCCTACACCTTGGAACACTCAGCCAATGGAGGCCCATGTCACTTCTCAGATGGCCCTTCTGCCCCTGTGCAAAGACATTTATTTTCCAGCAGGCATTTGGCCTGTCAAGGTGTTAATTTTAATCTCCCCGATTTGTTAACTGGAAATGTTTTATTGGCTTCCTCTTTTATGGTCAATTTATTTATTGTTTTTCACATTTATTTCATTTTATTTGTCTAATGACCTTCTACCTGTCCTTCCAGAAAATTTCTCGTGAGGCAGCAAACATTAATATGTGAGTTAAACCAACACATAGGGTAACATCTAGAGTGCCTATCTGCTAGCACAATATACTTGTGCTATGTGCAACAAGGAACTCTCCATCCTCTTCTAGCTTCCTGTACACCCCCAAAATCTGCTCTGGGGTGGTGAACCCTCTTAAGAAAATGGGGGTGGGGGTTGCAGGAGGCTGCAGGGGGAAGAAAGGGAGGGAAAGTTTCCCTGTGCCAATGACGTCTGCTTGTACAATGTGGATATCTCCCATAATAATAAAGCACAGAAAATCAGTACAAAATGCCTATAAGTATAATATCAAGTACCAAAAAAAAAACCCCCCAAGTAGGCAGCTCCAAGATTACAAAGATATAGCTAACCCAAACATGTTGATAATAAGATTGGAAACTGCCTTCAGCATGTCTTTTTAATGAATAAATATGCTTGTAAAAGAAAATGAAGCCCTACTGAGTTCAGTGGGATGTACTCTGGCTGTAAGTGAGTTAAGATGGCAGCATCAATTTGAGAGGCAGTGTGAGTCAAAACAGGTTCCCACCTCTTAAGCAGTACCACTTCAGCTCACTAAAAATTAACACCTCTCTCTTAACTCTGAACAAACAAGGATCTTCCTTCATTGCAGACAAACCTTTCAGAATACAACTGAAAATGGCAGCTGAACTCTCTTTCCATTGTCCTCCAACTCAATGACTATGAAACATTTCTAACCAGGCAGTGTTGATTGCACTTCTTATTTGGGAAAACTGTGTTCTGCCTCACTACAATTGTTAATATAATTGCAGCTATGTATCCTGTTCAAACGCATTGGTGCACTTATTTTTTATTCAAAAAAGCACTTTTTGTATTTTCCTATGGTGGAATCTTATAAATGATGATGATGATGATGATATCTTAGTAATTGAACTAATAGGTCACATAATTTAAGGCAGTTTCCATGCATCAAAAATATACAGATTTAAAAACCAATAAAACAAGTACTGTACTGTAGATAACAGACCATTAAAAACAAACTAACTAGGGTAGACAAGACAAAAAATGAAACACACAGAGGAGACCAGTAATTATAAAGCATCCACACACACACACACCCTAAAGCAGCCAGCAAAATTGTCATGGCAGGCTGCCAGGAAAATCAGAGCATTGATGTCTGGGCCAGATGACAAAAGTCCATTCACCACATGGAAAAGCTCTGTGCACACTTTCTTCACTGCTACCATTGCCACATAATAGGTGCAATAATGCATGTTCGGTCAGATTTGCACCACCTACCCTTTTTCCCGTTTCATCGCATGCAGGTCACTAAAGGACCAAGGTGACCTACACACTCCACAGCATTGGCAAAGGAGGATGGAGGTGCGCATGTGTGTTGTGTGTACAAACTTTTTGCTTAACTGGAATGTAGTATGCTGTGCAAAGAGTCACATCCCTTGCTCCATGCTCTTTTGTGACTTGTTAAGGTATTGGGTAGAATCCTAGTCATCAATTCTAGTCCCAAACCATCAGCAGATTCTACCCTGATAGAAGAGTCTTGGTGGAAGTCTTTGTCCAGAAGCCATAGAGCTTCTAGCGGTAGCTTTAGGATAGCCACCTCTGTAGATCAGCATCTTCGGGGGCCATAATCCTTGGCATGACTCTGAAATGGTTTCAGCCCTCTGGCAGGAGGCTGGAACACATACACATCCAATGCCTGAGCCAAAGTACTATCTATGTTTGTTATCAATAAAGTTGTGGCCATTTTTAATGCAGATCGTTGTCTGTTTGAGTTCATCTCATCACCCCTTAATTTAACCACTGCCAGGGTGTGGGTGACACTGCAACTGGGACCACAAAGAGTCACATCCCTTGCTCCATGCTCTTTTGTGACTTGTCATGCTCACTTTTGCCTCCAACTCCACCTACTACAGCTCTCGAAAATTGCCCACAATAGTATGCGGCTCTTGGGCTGGAAAGAGTTATCCCTCTGCCCCACCCCTCTAAGCCATGAAGAGATTAAAAATGCTAAAGTGAAATGTTTATGTGGAAGCTTATCACAAAGGCACAAGAGAACTTATATAATCATTTCTACCTCTTTCAAATTGGAACCAGTGAAGGCGGTGAAGGTCCTGTGTGAGTGTCTGGAGGCAGTTGGAGGATGGATGGCAGCTAATGGATTGAAGTTGAATCCTGACAAGACAGAAGTACTGTTTTTGGGGGACAGGTGTGGGTGGGTGTGGAGGATTTCCTGGTCCTGAATGGGGCAACTGTGCCCGTGAAGGACCAGGTGCGCAACCTGGGAGTCATTTTGGACTCACAGCTGTCCATGGAGGCACAGGTCAATTCTGTGTCCAGGGCAGCTGTCTACCAGCTCCATCTGGTACGCAGGCTGAGGCCGTACCTTGCCAGAGTGCTGCATGCTCTGGTTATCTCCCACTTGGACTACTGCAATGCGCTCTACGTGGGGCTACCTTTGAAGGTGACCCAGAAACTACAACTAATCCAGAACGCGGCAGCTAGACTGGTGACTGGGAGTGGCCGCCGAGACCACATAACACTGGTCTTGAAAGACCTACACTGTCTCCCAGTACATTTCCAAGCACAATTCAAAGTGTCGGTGCTGACCTTTAAAGTCCTAAATGTCCTCAGACCAGCATACCTGAAGGAACATCTCCACCCCCATCGTTCAACCTGGACACTGAGGTCCAGCACTGAGGGCCTTCTGGCGGTCCCCTCACTGTGAGAAGCAAAGCAGGCAGAGGGCCTTCTCGGCAGTGGCGCCCACCCTGTGGAACGCACTCCCATCAGATGTCAAAGAAATAAACAACCATATGACATTTAGAAAACATCTGGAAGCCCTGTTTAGGGAAGTTTTTAATTACTGATGTTTTAATGTATTTTAATCTTTTGTTGCTGCCCAGAGTGGCTGAGGAAAGAAATAATAAATTATTATTATTATTTTGTAAAAAAAGGGGGGGGGAGTCTCACTTCCATCAGTATGTCATTCCAATATTGCTACCATTTTGTTGACCAAGAATAACACAGTTGCTTGGTGGGGTGGGAGTGGGGGGGGTGTGGAGAATAGATAAAGATATGTCACTTCGTTAATTAGGCATGGTAGGCATCATGGGGTTCTGCATCAATATGCTAACTGGTTAGAAGCACACATCAGAATCATCACCACCATACCACTGTCGACCCTTCTCAACTAGGTATTTTCAAGACAATGTGGCTTTTGCTGTCATTAAACAATGGATTAGGCCTATAATTCTGCAGCCACTGAAACTGATTAAATTTAGGCAGAGTCAGTTGCAATCTTATTGTACAAATAACTGTGCAGTTGGGTAATCTTAGGCTCTGGACTTAATAGTCTTATGGAGGGCTGTGTGGTACTTCACTTATTTCAAAGTGCAGATACTAATTCCTGCTGCATTTGGGGATTCTAATTTTTGTCTGAGTGAGCAGAAGCACTTCAAAGTTCTGCCTGGGCAGGCAGCACTGACTGCACTCATAAGCATAGTTTCTTGGAAGTATGTGCCAACACAGCTTATTTTTGAAGAAACATGTCTAAGATCAGAATTTTCATTTGGTCCAGCTTTTGTTCACCCCTTTCCTACTCTTTATATTTTACAATCCTGTCATCTGTTTGACAATTGTATCGAACTTTTGTGGGCAGCATATCCCCAGAAGATTAGCAAAATTGTGACTAGTAAACCTTATTGTTGCAACCAAAATAACTCTGACTTGCTATTGGAAAAAAGCATTTTCTTCCTACAATGAAAAAGTGTTACTTCCAGAACTAAGTTCTGGAAGTAACAGACATGGACAAGCTGATATGTATAGTTCATCAGATAAATGGACTGATAGATTGGACTTAACTTTCTTATTTAGTATTAAAATCAAAATACTTTGGGCAACATCAACATCTTCTATTTGTGTGATGAAACTTTCCTCTCCTCTCCTCTCCCTTGCAGTCCCCCCCCCCTTAAAATCTGTTCCAGAGGGTCTCCCAACCCTCTGAAACAGATTTTGGGAGGCTGAGGGCCTGCAGAGGGAGAAAGAAGCAATCGATTCCACTGGTGGATGGACAACTTTGGGTTTCCCCCTTTGTATTTATGAAAATGTCTCTCTTCTGTGTGCGCCCCTCCCCTTTAAGCATTAACTTCTGCTAAAATACCCCAGGACTCTTGCTTGCTTTTGGTCTAGAGTTATAGGGCCTCTACTTGGTGATTCCAGCTACTTGGTGTGCATATAAAATGCAGAACAACTCATTTATATTTCCCATCCCAATATAATTATTTCGCATGATTTACTTTATATTCACTTTGAATGCTGAGCAAAAATAAGTAGCCTTCTTTGGTTCTCATGAGCTCACCAAGAGCAATTGCAACGAGCCCAAATTGAGCTACATGCTGAATATATATGTTTCACAGGCATTGTTAAAATGCTCAGCTTTCTAGAAACTTGAGCAGAAATCTCAATAGTCTTAATGTCTTCCCTACTTGCCTATGACAATTTAATTACATTATACATTATCCCATTCAAGATTTCCCCTCACAGTACTCTGGTGAAAGGAATAACACTTACAGATTGTTAGGTTTATACATTAAGCTCATACAAAACACAATGGATCTTTCCTATCCATATTTAATTGTGCAAGAGAACAATGATGCATAATAAGGAAGAAATAAACAAATAATAATACCTATATTTCCTAGTTGAATAATTTTCCTGATGCTTCGCAACAAGTTGATTCTGATAGCCAAATGACAGCATTGTGGTAATATTTTCCCATTTAATCAGTGAATGCCTAGAAAATCTGTAATTGTTACTGTCAAGGGAGGGATTCTGGTTAGCATCCAACTAAGAACAGAGGGACGTGGGTGGCGCTGTGGGTTAAACCACAGAGCCTAGGACTTGTCGATCAAAAGGTCAGCGGTTCAAATCCCCGTGACGGGGTGAGCTCCCGTTGTTCGGTCCCTGCTCCTGCCAACCTAGCAGTTCGAAAGCACATAAAAGTGCAAGTAGATAAATAGGTACGGCTCCGGTGGGAAGGTAAACGGTGTTTCCGTGCGCTGCTCTGGTTCGCCAGAAGCGGCTTAGTCATGCTGGCCACATGACCCGGAAGCTGTACGCCGGCTTCCTTGGCCAGTAAAGCGAGATGAGCGCCGCAACCCCAGAGTCGGTCATGACTGGACCTAATGGTCAGGGGTCCCCTTTACCCCTTTAAGAACAGAGGAGCCCTTCAATGGCAGCTATACAGTGACATATAAAGGACTAAGGGCTGTGGCTCAGTTGCAGGGCATCTATTTGCATGCTAAAAGTCCCTGGTTCAATCCTTGGCATCTCTAGGTAGGGCTTGGAGAGACGTGTATCCTGAAACCCTGGAGAGCAGCTGCTAGTCAGTGTAGACAATGCTGAATTAGATGGACCTATGTTTTCTGAGTTGACACATCTTTGATTCTCTGGCAAAGTAATGGAACACCAAGTTGTTTGGATCTCCAAAAGAGTGAAGCTACACAAATAGCCTCCACTTCATTTACTAACATACTATCTAGAATAAGGTTACCAGATGTCCCCGTTTCCCGGGGACAGTCCCCGGATTTACAAATCAGTCCCCATACAAAATCCATTGAAGTTGAAAAGTGTCCCTGGATTCACTGAAAAAAATCTGGTAACCTTAATCTAGAACTGTGTGTGTAGGTTCTCAAGCTTTAACTACAGACTCATAGTCTCTTCCTGTTCTTTCATATCAACAATCTAGTTTTCAACCAGATTGTACATAAAGCCTCCTGAACTCTTAAATCAACACTTCTATCCAGGGTAGGTCACCATTTAATTAAGGCCTCTAAAAAAAAAAATCCTCAGTACTGGGGATATTGTGCTATTAATTATACACACTGGGTTCATGTTTAGTTTTTCCCACTAGTATTATATAATGTCTTCAAGACTGCTGGGTTCCTTAATGGGAGAGAGAGATTATACATGACTGCTTTCTTACGCTGAAAATGGGCTAACCCCACGTCCTGCAGGATTACAACATTTAAATTATGTTAATTTAATTAAAAGGACAGTGTCAGGTACTTTAGGACCCAAGTGCAGATTTTATTAATGTAGCACCATCATTTAATCAATCTGATTACATCATCTTCTAACAACTGGGCAACTGAGACTGTATGCATTGTTATGGGGTTAGGGTTGGACCAGATGTCCTCTTGGGATCTCGAATAGCCTTGTGATTCTTGACTGTAATATTGGGGCTGGGGTGGTTAATAGAACCAGAAAGACCAGTAGACAATATCTTTATCATTCTGGCAAATGGCCAAGCATCCTCCTTTTGTTTTTGTTTTTTTATAAGATATTTATTAAAGTTTCAACATAATACAAAAATAAGTGAAAAAAGGAAGAAAAAGAGAAAAAAAATAGAAAATGAAAATACAAAATAAAAACAGTTAAAAAAACAGATTAGTCTTTCCATATCTTAACTTTCCTTTGCTTGTTTCCCCGACCTCCTCACACCTCCCTTTTTTGTATTCCAGTTCAAATTAGTTAATTCAGCAAATCCTTTCCCTCTTTGATTCTATCCTAATCTTTTATCTTAATATATTGTAACTTTAGATTATCACCTGTTAACAATCCACTTTTACATATTCCTTTATAACATTGCTGCTAGAAACCATTTAACTTCAATCCAACATCATTCTAACATTCATTAATTTTGCAGTATTTCTGTAGATAGTCTTTAAATTTTTTCCAATCTTCTTCCACCAACTCTTCTCCCTGGTCTCGGATTCTGCCAGTCATTTCCGCCAGTTCCATATAGTCCATCACCTTCATCTGCCATTCTTCCAGAGTGGGTAAATCTTGTGTCTTCCAGTACTTTGTAATAAGAATTCTTGCTGCTGTTGTAGCATACATAAAGAAAGTTCTGTTCTTCTTCGGCACCAATTGGCCGACTATGCCCAGGAGAAAGGCCTCTGGTTTCTTCAGGAAGGTATATTTAAATACCTTTTTCATTTCATTATAGATCATCTCCCAGAAAGCCTTAATCCTTGGGCACGTCCACCAAAGGTGAAAGAATGTACCTTCAGTTTCTTTACATTTCCAACATTTATTATCGGGCAAATGATAGATTTTTGCAAGCTTGACTGGTGTCATGTACCACCTGTATATCATTTTCATAATATTCTCTCTTAAGGCATTACATGCCGTAAACTTCATACCTGTGGTCCATAACTGTTCCCAGTCAGCCATCATTATGTTATGTCCAACATCTTGTGCCCATTTAATCATAGCAGATTTCACCGTTTCATCCTGCGTATTCCATTTCAACAGCAAGTTATACATCTTTGACAAAATCTTGGTTTTGGGTTCTAACAGTTCTGTTTCCAATTTTGATTTTTCCACCTGGAAGCCAATTTTCTTGTCCAAATTATATGCCTCCATTATCTGATAATAATGAAGCCAATCTCGCACTTTATTTTTTAGTTTTTCAAAACTCTGCAATTTCAATCTGTCTCCCTCTTGTTCCAAAATTTCCCAATATTTCGGCCATTTGGCCTCCATATTGAGCTTTTTCTGAGCCTTCGCTTCCATCGGTGACAACCACCTTGGGGTTTTATTTTCAAGTAGGTCCTTGTATATTATCCAGACATGCATCCTCCTTTAGTTAGGGATATTGGGGGCCTTTAACAATAGCCAGAGACTGTTAGGGAAGGGGGCATGTCTTTCTCTCTTCTAAGGAATATTGTGGTCCAGGTGTTTGTGTGAAGAAAATGAAGACAGAGTTCAGACTGACAGCAAGACAGACTAGGGATCTCTAGAACGCAGCGGGAGTTGAGGAAGCACTGAGCTTTGGGGATATTTCTTAGCGTGTTTAAGCCAATATTACAAAATACCAACAACCCTCCAGTGAGCTCATTCAGTGGAAACCAAAACTAGAGGGTTGTATCCAGTATCTTAGCACAGTAGACCCACTGAAATGAAAGGAACTAAATTAGTCATTGTGATGGGTCTGCTCTGAGTAGGACTTGCACTGAATACAACCCAGTCTAGACACTGAACTCCTGAAATCTCTCACCACTCAAAGAATTGGCGTGAATGCATTACAGTACGATCATAATACTGGTAAAACAAGCAACAGCCATTTCTGGACCGCAATGGCCTGGCCACTTTCATCCTTGCACTGGTAACCTCCAGGGAGAATTACTTCAGTGTGCTCAGTATAGGACACAAAAAAGGAATCCTTTGGCCTGCAGTGCTCAAGACAGGGGTCAGCAGGGTTGTTGAAAAGACGCCTAAGCCCACACAATACAACCATATACAACCAGAATATTGGGGGAAGGTGTCAAAGTGGCCTCTGCCTTTAACCATGCAACCTGACTGCTGCCAGGCAGGAAAAGTTTAGCCCTTTAAATGCTATTCTGCAACTAAAATTATTCATACAGCCAAAGAGGGAGTCACTATAGTTTATGGATAGACTCTACATAGTATGTACATTGACCTGAATCTGGCTCTGTGTGTAGTGGCAACCTTCCATGTGCAGAGCTTATGTTTTCAGAATGCAAACCATAGGAAACCTCCTGGGACGTTGCCAGATTCTGCTGGGTGCAAGCACAATATCCTGTTTCAGATTGAGATGCACAAGGAGTGCCTAGGCAGCTCAATCGGAGTCCAAGCAGGACCACGGTCATCTCAGTGTGGAGCTGGGTAGATGCAGGCTAGCTAGATGCACATTAACCAAGAATTTGTAGATTGTAGATTGTACTCCAGCAAAATTTGGAATTAAGTGAGACTTACGTCAGGGGGAGCCAATGTAGTGCTGCCCAGATGCTGGGCGCCATTCTCCATCAGCCCTAGTCAGCATGGCCAGAGGTCAAGGCTGATGGGAGCTGTAGTATGTCAAAACAAATTCAATACCTTACTATGCAAATACAGTAATCACAATACACAAAGCGCACCAGGCTGAATAATAATAACTGTAAACTGTATTTTTTTCTTCTTGTAAGTTCCTGTATAACACAATCCTTAGGTAAAAATAGAAAAGTCCTCAAGGTAACGAGAACAACACAGCTGATGTAGACTGATGTAGAATAAACAATAAGAAAAGGTAAGAAAAGATGAGAGCTGGACCATAAAGAAGGCTGATCGCCGAAGAACTGATGCTTTTGAATTATGGTGCTGGAGGAGACTCCATGAGAGTCTCATGGACAGCAAGAAGATCAAACTTTTCAATTCTTAAGGAAATCAGCCCTGAGTGCTCACTGGAAGGACAGATCCTGAAGCTGAGGCTCCAATACTTTGGCCACCTCATGAGAAGAGAAGAGAAGACTCACTGGAAAAGACCCTGATGTTGGGAAAGATGGAGGGCACAAGGAGAAGGGGACGACAAAGGATGAGATGGTTGGATAGTGTTCTCGAAGCTACCAGCATGAGTTTGACCAAACTGCGGGAGGCAGTGGAAGACAGGAGTGCCTGGCGTGCTCTGGTCCATGGGGTCATGAAGAGTCAGACACGACTAAACAACAACAACAACAACGACTGTTTAAAATGGTATTGTAGTCCATTGTATGGTGTGAATGTGGCCTATGTTTCTTGCTGCTTTTTATGACTAAATAATCTGAGTATTAGAAATGATATATAAAAGGAGGGCACAATGGATGTAATATTAATTATATGGAAAGTTTGTCAAATACCAGTTTGCAACTCCACCTCACCCTTTCTGCTTCTTTTGGCAATTAGGAGGCAAATGTATCAATGTGACATGAAAAGGATTAACTGAAAAAAGGTGCAGCTGCAGGTCAAACAAAACCACCAGAGCGCTGAATGATACGAGAATCAAATGGCTTCTGATATCTGATACGCACAGCCATCCTAAGCATCAATGGACAATTTATTCCAGGAAAATATATCAGTGGCACTGCCCAACTGTCATTGACTCAGCCATTTAGATCTTTTCTGATATTTAAATAATCCATCCCAATAAATCCAGTTAAATTGTTTTAGATAAGGGCTGCAAATTAATGACTATTGTCTAGTGAGTTTCCAAAAGCAAGGCTTCCAAAAGCCTTGATGATGAGATAAATGCTGCTATGTCTCTCCAGAGGAAGGAGCAGGAATATATAGGCTCAGTTTGACTGGCATTACAACCGTAATGAATAATAGCTATGGCTCTGTGGGGAAACTGGAAGACAGACTGAATACGAGACACAGCAAATGCATGGCAGCGCCATCCAACTGTGTGTAGGTTAATGGCGGGACTCATTGGCATTTTCTGAGGGGAACAAAAAGCCACAACCCCCTCTCCTTTACCAAACATACATGTAGGGAACACGGGTGCTTAACTGGAGAAACAAAAATATATCTCATTCTCCAGTGGGTTTTTAAAAAAGAAAATATTGCTATTTCTGATATCATTTTGAGCATGAGCAGTTCTTTTTTTGGGGGGATGGGGACTAGGGAGAACAACCACTGCAGAAAGCTCTACAAAGGGGTTGGGAAACCATCCTGATTCCTGAGGGCTGCATTTCCTTCTGGGCAAACTTCTGAGGGCCACATGTCAATGGTGGATGGGGCCAGAGTCAAAAGTAGAAGAGCCACAAATATAATTTTTACCTATGTTTCTTAGGCTAGTTGCTACAGGTACTCATACACCCCTCTCTATCTTGCATCCAGGCAAGCAAGAGTCATGATCAGAGTTCAAGGATGCATTCTCCCCCTCACGAAATTAGATATGCCCAATAGAATATGTTGTGGCATGTGCTTGGTTGAGGCGCATGTGTGGTGCCTGCAACAGTTTTTCCTGTACGCAAATGTGGCCACAGGCTGGCAAGCTCTCCCCTACGGATTGCAGATTGGCCGAGTTAAACCAATGTCACAGTGGAGAAAAGGAGGCAGGTAGGCCTCTGGCTGCCACAAACTGAGGGCCTCAGATCCCAAGAGGGGACAGCAAGGTTTAGGAGGTAGAGAGGCAGGGTACTGAGATGGTTAGAGAAAGCGAAGGTGGGGTGGGGTGGAGGACAGCCTAGGAAAAGGGGCTGGGGAAGTGAGTAGCCCAGAAGCAGTCTTCTCTGCTCTGGTGCCCTCCAGGTGCCCCCCCCAGCTCCCACCAGTCCCAGCCAGTATGACCACTGGTGGTCAGGGAAGAGGGAAGTAGTTGTTCAAAAACATCAGGAGGCCACGAGGTTGGGGGAGGTGAGCTCAAAGGAACATAGAGGAAACTAGAGGGAGAAAATACCTTGTAGTCTAGTTGGCCTCTCAGCAGTTGTTCTGGGTGGGGGGGGGGAATAACAGCAAGCAACACTTTGTATTTGGGAAGATGCCAGCACAAATACATTATATAGTGTAATAGTATATAAGGAGACATTAAGTAGATAATGTAGAACAAACAACATGCTGCAAAGGGGAATACGGCTTCAGAAGATTTATGGTAACTGTGGTATTTCTGATACATATAACTGCACCTTAGATCTGAACGGTAATGCAGTGGACTTAATGCGTACTACACACTCCATTTGATATTTTCAGCACCATTATAAAAAAGGATGTAATTTCTCTAATGGATATTTGGCGCCATCTATAGATAACAACTGATAACAAAACAGTATCCCTTTGCTGTAAATTATATGCAGCCATTGTGACTTTTAGAAATCATGTGCCAAACTGTATCAAAACGTTAGGGTTGTTATCTACCTACATTCTACTCAGAGTAGACCCGCTGAAATTTACAGACTGAAGTTAGTCATGTCCATGAATTCCAGTGTGTCTACTTTGAGTAGCCTAGCACTGGATTACGATTACAACCCATAACCAGGCTAAAAAGGGCCCTTGAACTCTGATAATGTTTCTTGATTGTCTGGATGGAGAATAGAGAGGAATATGTGAATAAATTAACATTTGTTGCTCTACACAATTTTGCTTCTGGCCCTGCATCTGGTTTCTAGAATATGACCCTTGGGGTGAAAAGGGTTCCCAACCCCTTCTGTGTTGGAATGCAGCCTAATACATTTTTTTGCAGGGCTGACATTTTGAAGAACTGTGGATTTTAGGCTGTGATCCTATGCACATTTACCTGTGAGTACATTGCACTGAACACTGTGCTACCTGCTAATCCTATACATGCATAGGATTGCACTGAGGAGAACTTAGGCACCCCCATGCTGTCACAGTTGATATATACACCAATAGACAGCTAGATAGACAAAGATATATAGATAGATGATATAGATATAGATATATAGATATAGATATAGATATAGATATAGAGATAGAGATAGAGATAGAGATAGAGATATAGATATAGATATAGATATAGATATAGATATAGATATAGATATAGATATAGATATAGATATAGATGATATAGATATAGATATAGATATAGATAGATATGGAGATATAGATATAGATATAGATATAGATATAGATATAACTGTGGGAGGCAGTGGAAGACAGGAGTGCCTGGCGTGCTCTGGTCCATGGGGTCATGAAGAGTCGGACACGACTAAACAACTAAACAACAACAATAGATAGATATAGATATAGATATAGATATAGATATAGATATAGATATAGATATAGATATAGATATAGATATAGATATGTGAGAAGAATGTCTTGGCTGTCAATAAAAATCCCAAGATTAACTTGTCCAGAGTATTTAAAAGGGAAGAAATATGATAAGAAATCCCATCATCTACAACTCAATTAGCCACATTTAATTTCTAAACAGCCCTTCATCCAAGAATCACAGGGTGGTTTACAATATAAAAACACCAAATTACATACCATAGTAACAAACAATACCTTCCCACACACAGTTTAAACGGCCATAGATTGTTGAATTAACCAAAGGCCTGGGAGAAGAGGGATGTTTTTGCTTGGCGCCTAAAGATATGCAACGAAGGCGCCAGGCGAGCTTCCTTGGGGAGAGCATTCCACAAGTGGGGAGCCACCACAACAAAAACAATTGCCATTTTTTAGTATCTTAGATTATTCAAAGTACTTTATATAAAGATCCAGGGTGACCTACCTCACAGGGTTGTTATGAGGATTAAATAGGTAGGTAGGGAACCATATGTGCCCCCTTGGTCTGCCTGGAAGAAAGGTGGGATATAAATGTGATAAATAAATAGATAAATAGATGCATCACCTCAGTAACCTGTAGAACAACCCCATAAGGCAGATGACACTTATTATATGTGGAACCTACAATAAAATGTTGCACTTCTACCTATTCAGGGTCTACTTGGTCATTCCCTCCTGTTGGAACATTCCATTCTACTCCTCTTCCCTTTCTAGTGTTCCATTCTTCTTTTCCAACTCTCATTCCACATTGTGTAGCTGCTGAGCATGCTAAATCTTCAATTGGCTGGGCTTTTTTTGGTGGTGAGGTAGAGTTCCATCTTCACACCTTGGAGTCCTGCACATCTTGGAGTTCTATAAAGCATGGGAATAGTTCCCTATTGTTTTACGTGGCCCCATTTTGAATACTCACCACCACCTGAGCAATGAGGTAAAGGTAAAGGGACCCCTGACCATTAGGTCCAGTCGTGGCTGACTCCGGGGTTGCAGTGCTCATCTCGCTTTACTGGCCGAGGGAGCCTGCGTACAGCTTCCGGGTCATGTGGCCAGCATGACTAAGCATGGAGCTCTCGCATGTAGAGCTTCTCCCAGCTAACCCTGCCACCGCAGAGACCTATATAGGAACATAGGAAGCTGCCCCACACTGAGCCAGACCACTAGCTGAGGGATGAGGAAACTTTGGCCCCAGCCAGCGTCGCTAATAGACTGAGGGGAGTTGTAGTCCAGCAACATCTGGAGAGCCAAAGATTCCCCACCCTGGAACACATCCATCTGCCTTGCTATAATCTACCTTGACTGGCATCAGCTCTCCAGGGTTTGGGGCAGGTGGGAAGCCTGTTGGGGCAGGGATCTCTCCCAGTTCTACACAGAGACACCAGGGATTGAACCTGGGAGCTTCTGCATGCAGAGCAGATGCCATGGCCTTCCCAGTTTTGCATATGTGTGCAACCTTCACAAATGACAAGAGTGCTTACTGTATTTCTATTCCACATACAAAACAATTGCATGAGTTCCTTCCATCTTAGAAATGGGCTTTCTTTTGTACAGATTAATTCAAGCACCCTGTCTCTGGAAGATGCCACTTTGGGTGAAGATGCTTCTTTTTGTGCAAATGGATTTTTTCTCTGTCAAAAAAGAGAGGCACATTTGCAGACATGCAACATTTAAATGTGACTCTATTAAACAAAAGTAGTCCACAGCCAGAAGCTGCTCTGCTGGCAAAGCATCGAAATTCAGCTTTGCTAGTATGCCAGTATCTGAATTTAAAGCAGTAGTCAACTGTACTGAAGCGAAAGAGTCTATCATTTCATTTGGCTCTCTGACAAAGATGCAGTCATAAATGAAGTCTAGAATCATCCGGTTTATTATTCCTGTTTGTTTCTGCCAATGATGTCCTTTTTCTGCAGCACTCACACTGTGGCTCTCAAGTCCTGAATGCATTTCTTTTAAAGATAACGAATGATGCCATCCTGTATGGCAATTTCCTCTCTTATTCCCCTCTGAAATTTAGGGGGAAAGAGTAAGATGACTTATACATCAGCTGACTTATGCATCCAGCAATGATTTGAGTACTGGGCTAGAGAGATATTTGTCACAAGTGTGTTATAATTAGAACAAGCCACACAGATGTGCTTCAATATGGGTGAGCAGTTCTGACTTCAGAAATCATAGTTAGCATGATATACCAAATCCTTCACTACAGATCCTTTTGTTGTGCCGTAATGTTCTTCACTGCTGGGAAAAGAGCCATACAGCCCCTTCTTCAAAGGTTATAAAGCACAGGAAAATAGGAATCTGCCTTACACCGAGGCAGACCAATGCTCTTTGTAGCTCAGTACTGTCTACACTGACTGGCAGTGATTCTTCAAGGCAGCGTTTTCTCCCAGTCCAACTGGAGATGCTGGGGATTGTACCTGGGACCTTCTGCATGCAAGACTGATGCTCTACCACTGAGCTACGGCCTTCTGCAAGTCAGGTATGGGGAGTTTGTTGCCCTCCTGGTGTTGGACTACAACTCAAGTAATCCACGATCCTTAGCCATGCTGGATGAGGCAGATTCCCCATGCCTACTATGAGGCCTCAGCCCTGCAGGTGTACTTCAGCACATGTGAACACAAACATGCACACATGCACAACTTTGCCCCTTAGTCCTGAAAGAGGAGTTAATTGCAGCTAGCCAACCTAGCAGTTCAAAAGCATGTCAAAGTGCAAGTAGATAAATAGGTACCGCTCTGGTGGGAAGGTAAACAGTGTTTCTGTGAACTGCTCTGGTTTGCCAGAAGCGGCTTAGTCATGCTGGCCACATGACCCAGAAGCTGTACACCAGCTCCCTCGGCCAATAAAGCGAGATGAGCGCCGCAACCTCAGAGTCGGTCACGACTTTACCTTTACCTTTTTATATAGGAAGCAGGGATGTGGGTGGTCTAAACCACTGAACCTCTTGAGCTTGCCGATCAGAAGGTTGGTGGTTCAAATCCCTGCAACGGGGTGAGCTCCCATTGCACTGTCCCAGCTCCTGCTAACCTAGATAGCAAGCACAGGGTATCAAAAAGGGGCTCTGCACTTTTGAATTTGCCACTGCGCTACTGAGTCAAACCATTGGCTTAATGCTAGCTCAGCACTGTTTACAAACAATGCAAACCCAAGCGCTACCCTCCATCTCCAGGATTTCAGCCCTACCTGGAGATGCCAGGAACTTTTACATTGCTCTGTTACTGTACAGGCGTCTCCCCACTTACACGCATTTAACTCACACACAGCGCAGGGTAGTAATTAAATAAACTGATTTAAACTATAAATAAAGTGCAAAAAGGGCCTCGAAACAGCAGGAAAACTGCGAAAATGAGGGGAAAACAGCAGGAAAACAGCTGGCAATCCTAGGAGCCTTTGCAACTGCAACCCCATGAGGTTTATAAGGTGTTTACAGGCCTTTTAGATGGTGTTACTATATGCAATTTCACGTAAATGTGCGGTAACCCCGGGAATGTAACCTCTGTATAAGTGGGGAGATGCTTGTACTATGCCTCTTCCCCATACCATAAGGATTAAGTGTGTGCTACCAGCTTGGAGAGAAAATGCTTCTGGTAACTTTAAGTTTCTGCATCTATCTCTCTCTGTGTCTCCCCCCCCCCCCAGCAAATACTTCACAAAGCCAAATGCCCAGCCAATGGCAAATAGTACTTATTGACTTAAGTAAAATGGTGCCCATTTACCCCAGCTTAGAATCCCTTTTTTC
This sequence comes from Podarcis pityusensis, assembly GCF_964106645.2. Classification (NCBI taxonomy): domain Eukaryota; kingdom Metazoa; phylum Chordata; class Lepidosauria; order Squamata; family Lacertidae; genus Podarcis; species Podarcis pityusensis. The sequence goes on along the minus strand of NC_138026.1, from coordinate 41,269,497 downwards.
AAGCAAGATGCATCCGTGAAAGAGAAACTTACAAATCCATTAAAGAAACAAGTCAGTGATGTTAAGGAACACACGAGCTTTGAACTGTTTCCTAATCAGTATTTGAGTTGTAGCGATTTCCCAGTTAATTATTAGACCCTTTTTATTAAAGGTTTGTTACACAGGGGACATACAAGCTCTTTTCCTTTTAATTTTTTTTTTAGGACACAGCCATTTCCCCTAGCGGCATTTCCTAGTGGCATTCACTTTCAGAATCTGTTCTCGAAGCTTTCCAGCAACAGATTTTTTGCAGTGTATGTTCTCTCCTGGCCTCTAGCTCAGGGTTCAAACCAGCCATTTTCTCCAAGTATGTAGGCCATTTTATCCCTTTCTTATTATCACTCTACATTCCATGCTAACCAAGCATGTTCAGTCCTTATTGGGCTGCTTTTGGTGGGGATGGGTCAGTTGCCACGATTTAAAAAATAACTGTGTTTATTGAGAACGAATGCTGATATTTCCCTCTTCTCAAATTTGGTTGCAATCCTTGTGGTACTCACCACCTGTATTTTTTATTGCAAGGGGAGAATGTAAATCCTTACTGATAACCAGTTAAATAGAAAGCTTTTCCTGGGGGATTCTGTCTGAACATTCAGCCGGAATGTGTTGACTCAGGCACCGCCACACACATGTGACTTTGGAATAAAACAGTATTTGGATCATTCTTGCTTTCCAAGAGCCAACTGTTGCAAGGTCTTCAAGGCATATAGTGGGGGGGGGGGGGAGAGAAACCCAGATAGAATGTAAATTACACGACTAAAAAGATTTTCTCGCTTGTTATTAATTGAATCACTGTATCACCTTTGTTCTAGCATCAAAGTCAGGTTGCGTAAATATGTGTCAGATGAGTAGGACGGCTTTTTAAACTGACAGCTGGGGTTTAGTAGAACATTGCAATTATGGCTTTGCCTGTCACTTCATCCAACTGGTGAAGGAACTAGTCCAAGCTATAGCTGTTTTTACAGCATTTGTACTTTGCAAATGGTTTTACTCACTGAACGGTCTTCATTCATGAGTATATCTGCATTTAAACTGGTGGAGATAGAGAAACAGCAGAGTGGGCTGTAGCATTTTGATACCCCCACAATGCATAAACACTTGGAATCACACAAACAAACTTTCTGATTAGCTTAACAGAAAATGAATAATAAATATAGCAACAATAACCATCATCATAATAGTGTGATTTTAAAGGAAAGATGTAATTGAAGGATGTACCAGTTTAATGGAGATTCCACAGATCTCCACAGATTCAGTTTCTAGCAACACATTTGTCCCATATGCTTAGGAAATGCCCAGTCATTCTGGGTAAAAATTAAACAGACTCTCTGTTCCTGACAAAATTAAACAGAATCCATCTTGTGTAATTTTGGATAAGATAAGATGAAAAATGATAAGAAGAGGTCCCCGCTCTGGTTCCCAGATGCTGAACTTGCTGATTTAATAGAGCTCTACTGCAGAAACATATTCTGTCAGATGTTACCGCAATTCATTCCCCTGAAACACCCGCTCCCTCCCAGTCAACAACAAATCCTGCCAACTGAAGCAAGCAGGTGCTCCATACCTGAGACAGGAGCTAACTGGCAACTCATAATAATTGAAAGGTTGGTTATCCCATAAATGAATAGGATGGTGACAAAGGAATCTCAAAATAGCATGACAGTGAACCAACATTACACAACTGGTCACTGAGCTTGAATTTTACAACACATATGCCTCATCTGTGTTGGCTGCTATTCAGGTGATGCCCCCATAAATTATTAACATTTACAGTTATTTGCAGCTGAGGGTACAATCTATACTGGAGCTATGTCGGCTTTACACTGGGCTGCTGGCAAGGCAACTACACTGGTGGAATCAGGAGCAAATAGGACCATACTAGGTTTCCAGGAAGTGTTTGCTCTCCATCCTAGTAGAAAGCAGAAGGAAAAGGGGACAGGAGCAAAGGAGAAGGAACAAGGAGGGGATAAAGGAAGAGGAAGGGGGGAAGATACAGACCATGAAGGGGAAATGGGCTGCCCCATTGGGGATTGGAACCAGGAAAGGAAGGAGCAGAAAGAAGTCTGGTAATCTCAGTGCTAAAATATTACAAAAGACAAAAAAAGGACATACTCCTTCTGTCTTTTACGCTGCAAATAATGGGTTGTCTTAAAATTTGGTTACATCAATCTGTTAAAAACACCTCCCATTACTGGCCAAGCAGAGTGAGGCATTTGGTTTAACTCATTCATTTGGCATTCCATTTGGTTGCAACACTTGTTTGCTTATAATGCAATAACTCAGGTGCACATTGAGATATCAGAATGAAGTTCAAAACACACGTTCAGGTCATAACTACATTTTAAGTCTAAATACTGGCTTGTACAGAATTGATTGTAATGAGGCATTTGAAGTGGGGCATCTTAGACAATAGTATATGCTTGATGACATAGACCTGTGAAGACAATGTATGTGGTTTTTCAAAATGGCTCTTGAGTGGGAAAGATGTGTTCCCCACTCCGATTTTCAAAGTCAAATATATTAAAGGTCTATTTAGAAATCTTCCTTTTATTCAGTTAACATAGCTGAAAACAATTTAAAAAACAATGTAATTCTGTTTATAAACTATCCTTATTAGCTACAGGATTCCCCATGCAGAAATGATTGCAGTTTTATCATACACAAGGGTCATAGCTGTCAATGTTTCCCTTTTTTAAAGGGAAATTCCCTTATTCCGAATAGGATTCCTCGCAAGAAAAGGGAAAAGTTGACAGCTATGACAAGAGTATCAACCATAAAAAGCCCCACTCAGATAATAGCCAGACTTCCAAGACCACAATGCAAAGAATTATTTGTATACAACTGTTTGTGGCATTCTTCATGTCCTTTCCAGTCATTGATTGAGCTGCTGTGATTTCACAGTATGTTAATGATCATTCTAACAACTGTGGCAGAATATGACCTGCAGATTACTTATACAGGGTCTTATTTGGGGCTGCACCATTACAGCTGTTGCCAACATTCACATTCTGAAGCCCCTGAAGACGTATATGTTTTGGCCTTTGTAGGGGATTAATGCAATGTGGGCAACTATATGATGATGATGATATTTATTACACACACACATGCACATACACTTTATGTATCAGAAGATCTCCAGGCAGTGTACAACATTAAAAACAAATCACAAAACATCAATGATAAAAACATAATAAAAGCATACTGACAAACAGCCTAATAATAAAATAGCCATCATAATAACAGTCCTTTCCCAAACACTATATATTTCCTACAGTATTGTTATGATTATTTTAAAATGTTATTTGATGTTATAATTTGTATATTGCAATGCTCTCGGCAATTTAGATCTGTTAGCTGCCCTAATGGCATCACAGATCACTGAAGGACATGTTAGAAATATACATAATAAAGACATATAAATGCATACATATTGCAAATTACAAAATGCATGCTAAATCATTAGGAAAGAGATCAATGCCTTTTTACAAATCAATGGTGTACGGTTCCAAGTGTGGCACTCAAGGACTTAACTGGTAGGATGTTCTGTTTCTTACTGTATTTTTAATATACTGTTACATGCTACCTCACTCTCTAAGTCAGGCATGGCCAAACTTGGCCCTCCAGCTGTTTTGGGACTACAATTCCCATCATCCGTGGCCACTGGTCCTATTAGCTAGGGATGATGGAAGTTGTAGTCCCAAAACAGCTGGAGGAGCAAGTTTGGCCATGCCTGCTCTAAGTGGTGTGAGATTCCAGGGGTTCCAGGCACTTTGTGCTTCATTTTGGAAATGAGCCACAATAGAGACTGTGGTGGCTTTATGATATATGGTTTATTTATATATGGTCTTGTTTCTCCCATAGCCACAGCTTTGGAGTCAAACAGAAATCAAACATTGTTCTGACACTCTCTCCAGCTTGCCATTTCTCTTCTGGCCCACATTACTGCAACTTCCAACTCCTAACTCAGGCTTTGTCCTTCTAACCATATATGAGTTGAAGAAGGAACACCACCATTTGCCCATCTCTCACAAAGCCCCCTTCCCTTTCCCTGCCTTTAATGGCCCATCACCAAAGCTATCACCTCAACACAGGAAGCTAGCCTGCCTTAACACTTGCTGGATCCAGGAGTTAGAAGAGTTTCGCACACAGCCTACTTCCTGCCCCAGAACAATTCATATGTATTTCTATTAATTGTGTTCTTACTCCTAGGTGCAAATGGCTTCAAGACTTTTTATAGTGTGGAGTAATGTAGAAATTTAATAAACCAGACCTAATCAGCTGCTGGTGGTGGGAAAACCTGCCTTTTCCATCCCAGCACTAGAAGAACAGCCTCATGTTCTAGCTTTGCACTTCTCAGCGGAATAGGATTTCTCCTTGCAATATGACTTCACCTCACACCTCAGCTCCTGCTCATTATAAGGACTGGTATTTTGCTAGTTTGTAAAATTAAGAGGCCACTGCAACTGTAAAATAATTCAACATTTACTGTTATCTTATAAGCAAGCTGTACATCCTGAAACCAAGAACTCTAGAGCTGAAGGATACCATCTCTGGATTAAATTCAAAGTGACTATTCAAGAGCAAAATTGTTTTGGGATTTTCAGACAACATTAGGGGGCCTATCCAGGATAAAGTAAGCAAAAATAAACCACTGCAACTGGTACCAGACTGACTCAGGTCTATTTAATAACATGACTAATGAGATGCATCCACATCTTTCCAACATGCCTCCCTTCCGCAGCACCGCTTCACTCATGACTTACGAGCTCTTATTGCTGCTCAATTTGTCATTACGGGGAAAGATGAAATGTAGCATCATGATAGTGCAATTTCAGTTTCTGAGTTCTTAAAATACAGCAATTTTCTGAGTTTAACTACAATTGCAGGTGATTACAAAAGCAAAGACATTTGAAAATAATGAGGAACTCTGTCATTATTATAATACAATTTGAAGTACAACTTAAGTGGCTAGAAAGCATTTATAGTTGCACTGGAAGTTATAATTTGAAGCTGTTTCATATGAGAACTATTTATGAACATACCTGCAGCGCCATTCTAAGCACCTTTACCCAGTCTGAAGCGATTCCCATGGAGCTCAATGAGTCCTATAGCAAGCAGCACACTTAGGACTGCAGCTTTATGTTAATTGTTCATCCATCTGGTTACACAGCTAATAATGTTTATCTGTAATGGCAACAAAGAAGATGAAATGTGAAGGAGCCTGGTAGAGTCAGGCAAATCAGATATTAGCTCTTTATTTTTATTTTATTAAAGATTTTCTTGATTTACAAAAGTGTGTGCAATGTCTCTCTTGTATTTCCTCCATGTAACTTTTTTTACAAATCAGTTTCATTTGTTGAGACATTAGGAAGAAAAGGGGGAAAGAGGTGGAGGGGGGAAGATGGGTGGGGTTGGGGTTGGGTGGCATGTTTCTATTTTACTTACTATATGTAGCGTTTGGTGTCAGCGTTGCTTGTGCAGGTTCTTTGCTGTTCACTTGTGTTCCTTTGGCTCTTTACAAAATGGTTTGATAATATGCTAACTTAATTAGAAATAATACAGTCCAAAGGGGAGAGATCTTGCTATATTTTCACATATTTGAAGTGAAAGGTACCCCCAAACAAAAATACAGGTATGCTGAATAACACCGATGTACGTACAGTATATAGTAAAACTATTGGGCTGGTGGTGGGGAAGGAAGAGGGGCGCCGCCACCCCGGTTTCTCAACAGTCAGCAGCTGCCCTTCCCACGACTGGGCGCGCGGTTTTTTCCAAGGCGGGGAGATTCCCACCGCGCGGCCCGCGAGGGGTGTCCCTTTTAAGAGCGCGGGGGGTGTTGGGGGGGGGAGGCCTTATCCGGTTCTTACGGCCCCCTAGAGGGCTGTCCGCTTCGTCTGCTCCGAGTCACCTGACTCCGAAGAAGCCACAAACCTGCGAGGCCCCGTGAGGAACGAGCAAGAAGAGCCGGCAAGAAAAGGCAAGGAGGGAGCGAGGTGTGTGCGCGCGCGCAGACACACACACAGACACACACACACACACACACACACACGAGAGAGAGGGAGAGAGAGGGGGGGGGGGCGCGCGTCGGGGGTTGCGTATTGCACGCATACATGCATCCTAGCAGTGGCACCACAGGGAAGGTTTGTGGCCGCAACCGGGGATTAGGCAACCGGGGATTAGGCTAGAAATAGCGGCGGTGGCGGCGGCGGCGGCGGGCGTGGAGAGCTCCCCCGGCACCCGCTCCGGCCTTAGCGCATCCCTGCTCTCCCTGCACCTGAGGGCGCGGCGTGTGCGCCCAGGGCGCGCCTTTCCCGCGCTCTGGAGCAAAGGGGGCCCCCGGTGCGGACGGAGGGGGGCTCGGCGCAGCTGCGAGCGGGCGGGGGCGAGAGAGGTTAGCGTGTTGGGTGGAGGGGGGGGGACAAGCGGAGGAGGAGAGACCGTGGCCTCCTCGCGAGCAGGAGGCAGCGCCAGCAGCACCGCGAGGGGCAGAGCAGAGGCGCGGCAGTCGCCAGAAGGACGCGGACGCACTGACAGGTTTGCTGCTGCTGCTGCTGCTGCCGCCGCCGCCTCGGGCACTTCCACATTCTCCGGGGAGGGGACGGGGAGAGCAGGCCTGGCTAGGCGCTGCTTGGTAATCCCCGAGGCGAGGTGGGGGGACGGGAGGGAGGGAGGGAGAGATGCAGATATGCAAGACTACTAGCCAAACGCCGCCGCCGCCTCTGCTGTCGTTCCTCCCCCCCCCCCCGAAAAAGGGGAGGGTTGCATTGCAGAGGGCGAGGAGAAGGAGACAAGCGGCTTGGAGAGGGTAGGGGGAAGAGGAGGGGAAGCGGGGGGCTGCGGGGTGTGAGAGATCGCCAGGGTGGGGTGGTTTGAGGTTGGGAACCGGCGGCCTGCGGTTGTCTTCAAGACAGAGCTGGCTGGGGGAAAGGCACCGAGAGGGCATAACATGGCGCAATGATATGATAATCTCCCACCAAAGAGAGAGAGAGAGAGAGAGAGGTAGAAACGCAGGGAGGAAGGCGAGAGAATCCCGTTGCTGCAGTAAGAAGCCCCGCCAGCAGCAGGAGGGAGCGGTGGTGACAGGGCCGTGTTGGAGACTGGCTCGATAATTCAGTCCCTGGGCCCTCTTGGGGCTCTGTCAGGAAGGCCAGGGCTGGGGGATCTTCTGAGAGGTTGCGGAGAGGGGAGGGAGAAAGCTTCATTTATTCCCCACCCCCCATAAACAAGAGAGATGAGATACATAGTGGTTTGCAGGAACCGCCATCATACTCAAGGGAGGCAGGCAAGGGAAAGAACACCCCCCCACACACACACACTAACCCTCGGAATTCATATACAGCATTATTATGTGGGCATATTTCTGTTTCGTCTACAATGCCCCCAGAATCTCTCGGATATAGTTGCAATGCAAACACTTACACAACAGAGGAGGTGGCGTGGGAGAAAGGAGGGAACCTGGAATGAGCCAGGATTTAGAAATCAGCTTTTGCTAGTTAAATAATTGTGCATATATATATATATATATATATATATCCTTTTTAAAAAGATTATCCTCCCCTCAGTTGTTTTTCTTCCCCCCTCCCCTTGTAGAAGTGGTAGCAGTCCTAGAATTAGCCGAAGATGTCGGGTCAGACGCTGACAGATCGCATCGCAGCTGCTCAGTACAGCGTTACAGGATCAGCTGTAGCTAGAGCCGTCTGCAAAGCAACCACACATGAAGTAATGGGGCCCAAGAAAAAACACCTGGACTGTAAGCATCTTTTTATATAAGTGGTTCATGTGTGGAGGGCTAGGGAATCTTGTGTGGTTCTGTGCTCCTGGGGTCCATTGCCCTCTGGGTAATCAGTTTCTTCTGCCATAAGAATTAAATGAAGTGCTTAAAAAATGAACTTTTTATTGTAGCAATATAACACCTCAGAAATGACTTAGTCCCCTTATTTTGCTTCATTTTGACCTTCAGGTTTTAGGACAGGTGCATGTATCAGAGAGAGAATGGAAGGCCTGTGACTATTTGGAAACTGCAAAAGTATTCTGGCCATGCTTTGGGCGAATGAGTTTAGATGAGGGTGGATGTTGACTTGAGTTGCTGTAATGTGGAGATTATCTCTACAGAGAGGTTGGTTTGATCTTGGCAAAACTGAATGATTCTTGTTCATTGTAATAGTTCCATTGTGTATCGTTAATGAAGGGTAGGAAAGATGAAAATTTTAAAGTATGTCACATGCACCACTCATCCCAAATGAAATCGCTGTAGTGCTCTTAGTTGTGTTATTTTGTGCAGCCATCCTTAATTGTGTTAGATCTTCATTTTGCATTCATTTGGCCTTCATTCTATATTGCAGGGAGTGGTAGTCAAAATGGCTAGACCATGGTTGGGCCATCTAATCCTACTTTATGGCCCTCATATTACAGTTTGTAATCCTAAATACTGCGAGCAGCAAAGGACAGAGTAGTTCTGATCTTCTGTACTCAACACAGCAAAATAGAAACCTAAACAACACCAGTAGAAATGAGAAGGTCCACAGACATCAACCTGCACACAACATCTCTAGGAACTCCTCCCATCATCCGTAATGAAGTTGCTCATCAGTACTGCCATAGAACCCGCACAGAGAAGGCACCAACAATAAATGTGAATGGAAGGGATACCATGATGACATCACAGGGCCCTGTTACATCTTCTTGTGCACATTGCACAGGTGCATTCTGTAACTGCTGGCTGGGACTGATGGGAGCTGTGGTCCAAGACATTTGGGGGGCACCAGGTTAATGAAGGCTGGGTTAGGAGGACAAGCAAGCACACACACCTGCAGCCGCAAGTTCTAGTACAGGGTCAGGAGTTCAGATGCCTTGGCAGCTGGTGGCAGACTGCAGATAACTCTTTTAAGAGGGACAATGTCATGGTTAAATGTGTCCCCTTCCATTCACACTTGCCACACTCTATAGGGCTGAAGGAGGTAGGATCTGTAGAGCACAAGCTTCTCAGGGCAAAATATTCTGTTGCTGAGATGGATAAGTGTTATGACTCTTCACTTCCTTCTTTATTGTTGATTTTGCATAGCTGTCTGTGCAGGCCCTTCCTTTAAGTAATGAGCTGTGATAGAAAGAGAGCACTGTACACAAAGTCTTCCAGATGTACATTTGTATCCAAGCAGGTCTCACTATCTGAACACAATGAATTCTCCAAGAATCGTTTGTTAGGTGAGCGTTCTTTTAATGAGAAGATGATTTCCATTGATTCCTATGGGGGAATTTTATCATGCATTCCGACCATGGAATTCTGACCCCAAAATGACAAACAAAACAAAAAACAAAAACAAAACTGGGAAACCCAGGACAACCCTCTGAAAAAAGATTTGTCTGATTTCTCCCACTTCCCACCATGGTTTCTGGTGAAACACCTGCTGCAAACCAGCAAAACATAAGGCTGCTTATTTGTTTACAGTACTACACATAAGTCTGGCTGTTTGGATATCTGAATCTGTGGTGTGTATAATGAGGTTTGGGTACTAATTCCTCATGTGAATGTTTCAATAACATGTGAATGTTTCAATAGCAAGTGTTTGGATAGTGGGACCTGTGTGTATTTTGATTCTTTGGGCAGAACAACATAAAACTTGTGCCATGCTTGTTATGTGATTGGTATTCATTTGCTAGGGCTCATATAAGTATATTATTATTATTATTATTATTATTATTATTATTATTATATTATTATTATTATTATTATTATTATTATTATTATTTATTAATTATAATAATAATAATAATTTTGTTATTATGATTATCTGTCTTCCACAAATGTCACAAGGCTATGTAGAAAATATGATAAGAATGGCTAAAACAGCATAGAAACTGGCAGAAGATGAAATTAAAAACAATACAAAGCAGAGACCCCTTCATCCAGCTGGGAAAGCTTGTCAGAACAAAAAATGACTTTTTTCTGGAAAGTGCAGATAGTGGGTGTCTGTTGCATATTGACAGGAATGCTGTTTGACAGAACAGGGGGCAGCCACATTGAAAGCCCTGCTCTAAGTTATTGTGGAGTGAACTTCTGATACATAGGAAGATGCCTTATGCCAAGTCAGGACCATTGGTTTCTCTAAATCGGCGTTTCCCAAACTTGCAGTCACTGGCAGCCAGAGTGGACAGTATGCATTTAGAGCAGTGTTTCCCAAACTTGGGTCTACAGCAGTTTTTTGGACTACAGCTCCCATCATCCCTAGCTAGAAGGACCAGTGGTCAGGGATGATGGGAATTGTAGTCCAAAAACAGCTAGAGACCCACATTTGGGCTCTAAATCCATACTGTCCACTCTGGCTGCCAGTGACTCTCCAAGTTTTGAGATAGACTTACCTGGAGATGGCAGGGTTTAAACCTGGCATCTCCTGCATGTAAGGCATGCGCTTGGCTCCTGAGCTACAGCTGTTCCCTGTGCCACATTCTGTTCTCTAATATGGGATGGGTGAGGGAAATAGGGGTTTGCATGCCTATTTCTGGGTCTCCATTGACTTGAAGTGTGTTTTCTTGTGGAGCTGATAGCATTATGAAATCTCTAGAAGTGAGACTAAATTATGCATTTTCCTAGAATAGTACAACACTTCTCACCATGCCCCTGACTCCAGCCAGACTTTCTCTGTGCAGCATAGGGTCATGCTGGTGTAAATTCACTACACTGGAATAGCATCACCTTCTCTGGGTGCAGCGGAATATGCAGTAGCAATCCTATCCTCACTTAGCAGAATAGGATTGCACTGTTACTCTTTGGCATCCAACTGGGTTTTGTTTAGCTCCCTTGATGTAATCACTTTGTATAGAAAAGCTGCATAGTTTAATGATTAGCCTGACATTGTTTAAAAACTTCAAATATTGGACCTAAAAAGCAGGGGCATAGTAGAAATAGTGACCACATCCTCTTTTTTTGCACCTGCAGATCTGTTTAGAGACAGAGGTAATTGAAATTGCCAGCTGACAACCTTATAGGCAGTGATTGATGCATTGGGACTTAACCTTTCCTGGCTATTGTCTGACTATCAGACCACATTTCACGGTAACTACATTATATTAGGAATCCAAAAGGCAGGATAATGTAATCTTTTAAGCAACTCCATCTAGCCTTATTGTCGTGACCTTTTTAACATATAAACATGCAAACATGGTGACATGTGAAGTTAAGTTTCCATCCCTAATCTTCTTGGCCTAATATGTGAAGATAATAAGCTTCTCCCACCCAACCATCCACACATGTTCGCTGTGATTTTTAATTGGAAAGAAATTTTACTGAATTCAGTGAAAAATGTGAATAATTATGCCTAGATTTGTAGCCTTAGAAATACTGAGATGGGTGAGTGGCAATGCTGTTGGCCCAGGGATACATATTCCCACTTCATCTGCATTAAATAAATTAAGATGTATGTACTGAAGATTCATGTAATCAGTTACTGCTGTAGATGTTGGCCATGCGGTTTTTGGGGTGGGGAGCAATATACTTCTGGAGAAATGAGATTAACTTTGTAAGTAAGAAGCACAAGGCGGAATTGTAATCAAGTTATGGGGAAATTTATGTATGCTCTTGAACAAACTCCTCTGTTTTGTAATAGCAAAAAGGAGAAAGACTGGGGAGAGGCATTTGGAGAATAATATTGGTGTTAGGGATCTTGGAGCTTGCACACTGCTCTTTAAGGCACAGGAGTCAAAATTGGGAGAAACTACAAAGGTAGCCTCTGCTTTTCTAATAACAGTAAGGTGGCAGCACCATTGGGGGTTCAGGTGTGAACAGTGGCAAGGAGCAGGGAACAGTACAGTATAGTGAAATAGGACAGGGGCTAAGAAATCTTGGCTAGCCACCACATTGCTGAGCTTATGGGGCCACAGTCGATGCCTCTTGAGACCCCAGAATGCCTCACAAGAGAATGATGTGTCTACATTGTGATTCCAAAAATGTAAAATGATCTTATTTTTCCTTGTAATCTAGTCACTGTCCCCTCCTCTTTTTTTTCTTTTTTCTTTTGCTATCCTGCTCATTTTTGCCTTCAAAGGCCATTTTTATTTGCTTTTCTCTTTCCCTTGTTTCCTTTTTTTCTTGATATACCAGGTTGTTTGATGTATAATGGCCTTGGCTACAAAGTGTAATAATGTGGTATTAATTAAAAAGGTGGGGAAGGAAAAAGTATGATGCCTCTAGGAGCAAATGTGACTTAAAATGCGTACCTTGAAGAGGCTTACCTGGTTCTGCCTTTACGAGCAGCAGAATATGGGACAGAGTTGGGAGGTTCAGGGTATTGTCAATGCCCTGACTTCAAAGGGAAAGTAAACCCAGATTCTCTGATAAGTGGAATGTGGTGTCTTCCATTTCTAGATGCTTGAGCAACATCTGTCCTGCTATAGTATGGATAGTGAAGCATCTCAAGAGACCTGCTTTGCAACCTAGGGGAAGTTTTTTTCTTTTTTTAAAGGTACCTGTCTTTTTAATAGTCCTAAATCATATAGCATCTTTCCACATTAGAAATATGGGGAAAGATGCTATATGACTTAGGGCTATTAAAAGTGGCTGAATGTGATAGTTCAGAAAAGCACCAATGCCACTGGGGAAAGGGACAGACATGTTTAAACTTAGAGTGGTGATGGGAAATCTGAGACTTGCATTCCTCCCCTCCCCTTTTTAAGTAAACACAAGCATGGTCCTAAATGTGCATATAGTAATTTGTGACCCTCTACAACTTTTTTATGTGTGCCCTAGTTTTTGTTTTTGCATTCCATGGTTTGGAACATGTTTCTCAGAAAACAGTCCTTCAGAAGTTGAATTTTAATGGTTGCTGGCTGTTGTGCTGGAGAAGGCAAGTAAATAATAGAATGAATGTACATGTGGCAGAAGGCACACTACTGGGACTTCCACAGTAACTCTCCAGAGATAAGCACTTCCCTTGTAGAGGAAAGAAATGAGAGCAAAGCAAATAGGCTGTTAGGCTAGCATTTTATGAATGGTTTACTGTGGGGATGAGCATGATTAATTCAACTAGGTAGACCCCCCTTTTATTTTTTTCAAAAAGAAGAGTTTGGATTTGATATCCCGCTTTATCACTACCCTAAGGAGTCTCAAAGCGGCTAACATTCTTCTTTCCTTTCCTCCCCCACAACAAACACTCTGTGAGGTGAGTGAGGCTGAGAGATTTCAAAGAAGTGTGACTAGCCCAAGGTCACCCAGCAGCTGCATGTGGAGGAGCGGAGACACGAACCCGGTTCACCAGATTATGAGTCCACCGCTCTTAACCAAAAGTAACTGAAGGCAACTTACAAAAATATAGCAGATAGTTTAAGAGCAACATAAAGCAAAATCAGAGCAAAAGCTAAAAATGTACTCATATTTATACAAAAAGGGAGGATGAGGACACCCCCACTTAAGGAGACCACAGGTAATTAAAAGGCCTGCTGGAAAAGGAATGTTTTTGCCTGGCGCCTAAAGATAGGTAATGATGATGCCTGGCATGCCTCCCTAGGGAGAGCATTCCATAAGTGGGGATCTGCCACTGAGAAGGCCTGTCAAAACTGTCCACAGCTCCCTCAGAGGGAGCACATGATGAATGCAGCGTCCATGCTGGTTCGTGTGGGGAAAATATTGGGGGCCTGAGCCACATAAGGCTTTATAGGTCAAAGCCAGTGCCTTTAATCGAGAGCACAAAATAATTAGAAGCCACTGTGGTTATGCTGGAATGGGTGTGATATGTTCAGATCATCTTGCATTGGTAAACAATCTGGGTGCTGAATCTGCACCAGCTGAAGTTTCCAAACTACCCTCTAAGGCAGATAGAGATGGATTTAGGGGAGCGTGGCCAGTTTGCTGGCACTGGGCACTGAGTTGAGAAGGTGCCCAAGCGGGCATCATAACAGTGAAGAACAGTGGAAGGCAAGAGGCAGTGGGGTGCCTATGTGTAAGTAGTAATAGAACCTAGATGTCTGAAGGATGATATGTTCAGATCATCATTAAGATATCTCAAAATAGAAAACTCTTTAGCAGTGTGGATCCAAGACGCGACGCACATTTTTACCCTGGTGTGGAAACAGAGCCACAGTATGTACCCCTGTTGAATTTCTATTTTGAATAATTCCCACTGTTCTCTTTCCCTATTGCAAGTGGAATCAACAAACTATGAGCCTTGGCTTGCTGTGATGACTAAACTGGTGCTCATGATTTGTTTTTCTCCAAATAAACCACAATCTGGAGTGAAGGTTTCTTACTGGCTTCCTGGTTGTGACTTGTTTGGGAGAAACAAACCTTGGGCACTGGTTCAGATATCATGGTAAGTCAAGGTTTGTGGTTTGTTGCTCCTGCTGTTGCTTGGAGAGGAGTGCAGCAGGAAGGATTTAGCAGTTTTCTTGTTTGTTGCTTACCATGTCATCTTCATGATAATGATTGCTTATCTTCAGAAGAAGTCATAAGCTTGTTGCCCCTGGATTTACAAATGGTGGTGGCAGAGTGATCAATAATAATGTGTGGAGTTTTTTTTGTTGGTTTGTTTTTGTTTTTTAAGATGCTGAATTCAAATTGCTTAGTAAGATATTTGGTCAGGGCTAAATTATTGAGATGGCCACTGAAGCAGTATGAGTAGATAATATCAGTGATTCAGATAGCACTTTGAGAATGATCACCTGCATTCTTTCTCTGTATGCTGTCTGCAAGTAGGAAAGAGGAGGAGGAGGAGGAAGTTGGATGTTAACTGCAGTTTGAGGAGCATTTTAAACATTAAGGAGCAGTTTAGTCAACATGATTTCAGTAGTGCATGTAATTTCAGAAATGACATGGTCTGGGAGTGCCCCCCAAATTCTACAATGTATTCATTGGTCTGCATCCAGATACAAATGAAAAACATATATGTGTGTGCATGCAGCTTCTCACACTCTCAAACTTCTAATTCATAAAATCTTTAGAAGCAGTATGAGAGATGCTTTTAAAAGATTATAGTGAGAAAAAGCTCCACATGTGCACAGAAACAAGCTTTCTAGACTCGGGTCTGGACTTTAATGTTCTAAGCGGATTGTGAAGCTAATTGCAATCCTAAGCATGTTTACCCTGAAGTAAGTTCCACTATTCTCCATAGGACTTGTTTCCTAGGTAGTGTGCTTAGGATTGTAGCTGAAATTCACCATCTATGAAGAACTTTCTGGTAGTCCTGGGAACAAGCTTTAAATTATGTTTGCAGCCAATCTGAATTTTGCAACTCTCCATAAATTATACAAATTGAGTAAATTTGCAAAAGGTAATTTAATTGATGGTCCTTAGAGGTTTAATTTGATATAGGTCAGAATTTTAGAGGCGAGAGGTACAAACCATTATTTGAGGAGGTATCATTTGTCCCATAAATGAAACCCAGTTCTTGGGTTCATTCTTTGTCACAGGAAAGAGTGACCAAGAAGTAGACTCAAGGCTTGGGCTGTGCAGTTCTAGAAAGCACTTGTTGGCCTGTTTTGGAGTATGTCTCAGCTTACTAAACAGTGAGATGCATGGCCTTAATTTCCTGTTGGGTCTGAATTGGAAAACCAGAATAATTCAGGATATCAAATCATCTAAAGTTGATGTTTAAGATACTGACTTGTTTCAGTCTTGAGAAGCATATTTTCCCAATTCATACATAACAGGAAACATTGGTTAACTGTGGCACGCTGGGAAGGGGTAGTGCAAGGATGAAATGCGTACACAAGGCTCTTAAACCGAGATACATGCAGCAATTTAATTCAGTTGGAAAGAAAGTAAACAAGCTGCAATCTAGGATACAGTTCTGGTGTGCAAATTGGGGAGAGAGAGATGCCCATATTATCTACCGCTTCAATAGATGGAATGGGCATTGCCAGCAGGAGCTAGGTCAGTGATTAACTTCCTTGCACATGAATAAATGGTTAATATTCATTCCTATAAAACATGGCAATTGTAGAATGGTAGAACCTGCCATTCTCTGAAACCGGGCAACTAGCCCTCCGTAGATAAGGATCCTGAAAAGCAAGGGGTCCTGTGTGTTGTGTGGCATGCAGGAGCACAGTGTTCATCCAGAGGCACCTGTAAAACACTTGATCTCCTTTGGTAGTTCTCTGTTCCTTCCATCCTTAATTATGAGTGTTTCACATTTTTGTCCCACAAGACTACCTTTCACATTGGTTCCACTGCGGGTGGCTGCAGTGCATAGATGATGGGTTTCTAGAAGGGACCAAAAATTGGCTTAAAAGTAATAAGTACACTTGGTGCCAAGTGTATTTAATGTAGTGTGAGAAGCCATCCTAACTGAAGAGGGAGTCTCCAGGTTGCCAGCCAAAAGCAGGGCATAGGATTGATACATGAAATAATGCAGTTGGCAGGAAAGGTCAGCATAAGGAGGTTTAGGAGAAGCTTTGCTAAACAAGTGGTTACTGACGAGGGAGCCTGGCTGATGTAAGCATTAGGCACTAAATAATAGCATGCACCAACCAATACTGCCTTTTTGTAGCTCTCATGTTGGTTTAGCATGGAAGGGGCAGCTTCTTTGCATGCATTATTGAGAGAGAGTGCCACTGAAAGCGATAATTTGACAATATAAGTACCTTCTGTTTGGGGTTCAAGGCATGTTTCAGTCATGACACTTTAGGCTGTAATGGAAACTTGGCTCTCCCTCATAAATGAGGTATGACATCTAGGAAGAAAACCTAAGTAGAAAATTTCTGGGAAGCCTTTTTTTAAAAACAAAACAAAACAACAACTAAAATGCCAGTAATCAAGTTGTCATTTTTAGAATTTGAAGAGTTGCTTTAGAGGCCATAATCTCAATGGTTATATTTTAATGGATAACTGTGAGTGTATACCTGCTAATAATACTTGAAAGTTCTTTCTTTCTGTGTACAAATGTGGAAGCATGCATGGAGCAGCTGGGTCCAGTTGCATTTCCCCAATTTTAGGAAAGTAGGGGCAGAAATGGGTGACATCTCAACTTGGTACAGTCTTTAAACATCTGTTTTCTTGAAAATTTTTCAAGACTAAGAGAAGGCCCTTGTCTGTTTTGTATGAAGAACTCAAGTGCATTCTTTAAGAAACAAAATAAAAAAATTCCTTCCAGTAGCACCTTAGACACCAACTAGGTTTGTTATTGGTATGAGCTTTTGTGTGCATGCACACTTCTTCAGATACACTGAAACAGAAGTCACCATACCTTTAAATATAGTGAGAGGGTGGGGAGGAGTATTACTCAGAAGGGTGGTGGGAATGGGTGGTTGGCTTAGGTGTGCTAAACCTGTTGATGACTGTTAAAGACTGCTATTGGTCTTGCAAGAAAAAGCAAGGGGTGAGATGGCTAAATCAAGTATAATGAGATAAGAATCCAATGTCTCTATTCAGACCAGTTCTCTCCATGGTTTTAAGTTTGGTAATAAGTTGCAGTTGAGCAGCTTCTCTTTCCAGTCTATTTCTGAAATTCTTTTGTAATATGACAGCTACTTTGACATCTTGTATAGAATGTCCTGGAAGACTGAAGTGTTCTCCTACTGGTTTGGTCTTGTGATTCCTGATGTCAGATTTATGTCCATTTATCCTTTGGCATAGGGTTTGGCCTGTTTGTCCAGTCCCACCACCCTTCTGAGTAATACCCCTCCCCACCCTCTCACTATATATAAGGGTCTGGTGACTTCTGTTTCAGTGTAACTGAAGAAGTGTGCATGCACACAAAAGCTCATACCAATAACAAACTTAGTTGGTCTCTAAGGATCTTGTCTTAGATCAGGCAGTGATCATGTAACCTGGCAATGTTAAGAGTACACTGTGGTAATAAGTTCTACATTGGGAAAGTGTTTACATGTGAGTTGGTACATATGGTTTGAAGCCTTCATTGCTGAACTCCTGCAATGCATGGTGTTAGTTGTGGCCTTTGGAGCCCTAAATGGCTTAGACTCTGAAGATTTGGAAGGACATATCTGTTGATAAGACTTTAATTTGGTTGACCTTGGGATTAAGTAAACTTTGATTCCAAAGTCATTGTTCTGTGTCCAGGCATACAAAAGCCTAGATTGTCTTAAATAGTGCTTACACTGCAGTAGTGTAATCTTCCAATTTCCTCCAACAAGCAGGGGGAACTGTATGCTTCTAGTGCTTAATACTTCTCTTCTCCTGTTCTTTGGTTGTCTATAGATAGCAACAACTTGTATTTCTGAACTCTTCTAGGGTGTTTATAATATGTAATTCAATCATCAAGTGGATTAATTTTTATTTCATGGAGACCTAGAATGGGTGGAGTAGCATCATTAGTAGCAGCATCATTAGCAACACCAACTAGTCAGATTTTGCAGTTAGCCACTTGCCTCATTATTTTATCTGGAACATTAGTTTGGGCAAGCATAGCTCACCAAGGTGCCTCACACTATTATAAAAACAAAAACAAATCCTATCTCAAAACAATCAAAACTGACAAAGGCAGCAACATTCACAGTTATTAAAAGGCCAGTTAAAAACAGGTTATCAAAAGGAGGTTCAGAAAAGATGAGCTTGTTAGTGAGTCTAGCCCATGCATTGGCAATGAGAGCAGTGCATGCTGTGCTCTGTTCTTGCATATAGCTGAACTCTTGACAACTACTAGTGTGGTTCGGATATGTATCTGAACTGTTAAGTCGGGCTCAAAGTGAGGCAAGGCTGAGAGAACAACCGGTGCAGTGCAACGTGTTGTACTACTTTTGCATTCTTGAAGTTCAAACCATGTCCCACCACTACCACCATCTTCTGGATTCAGTGGCAGGACCTAGGGACAAGACAGAATGATAAGTGGGCAGCATGGGGACCTGATGGTAGACTGCTGCTCCTTGAATGAGTCCTTATGAGCTCTCTGACTTTAGATCTTGTTTGCAAGCATCACAGTCCTGATGCTCTTTGAAAAAGGTGCTTCATACAAATCATTAAAGATGTATATTGTGTATGTCACCTTTTCACCATCTCTTACAAATCTTTCCTGCCGGGGATGGCCACAAGGGGTCTGCAGAAACTAGGCTGCCCGGGGAGTAGAGGTCTTGATCATTGTAAGGCCTTTGCTGTTACTTACAGTATAAAATGTTGGAATACTGCCAGTATAATTTTAGAGAGAATAAATGGGCTGCCAGGTAGTTGCTGGTGTCATAATATGTTAAATAATTGTCATAATAGCTAATCTGCTGTGTAGGCTTCCTGGTCTAGCTACTTTACATATTGAAAAGAAGAAACCCTGTCCCATCAAATTTAGTCCAAATTTAGTTCTTGCTTTTGTCAAATGACTGCTCCAACCAAATAATGCTGCTACTTTTGTAAATGTGAAGTAAAAACAGAAAGTACCAGAAGTACTTTGCATAAGTTCTCAATCTCTTTTTACATTAACCCGCAAGATAGGCTGGTATTGTCATCTACATATTACAGACAGAAGAGATTTTCTGTGACAAAGGTCAGCTAATAAGAGTCAGTTTGTATAAGGAGCAGAACCAAGTGTTTAAGCTTTTCCTGAATTGTACTTTTTTAGTAGGGCTGAGGTTGCATGTTAGCATATTTATCTCTCTGCATGTCAGATAATTAGTATTCCAGCAAGAAAGCTGTGCTGAATCCCTTTAACGTCCCATTTCTGCAAGAGGGAGTTTTTTCCATGGCGTTAGCAGGTAGTAGAGAATCTCTTCTGTCCCTCCCAACTTGCAGTCTGAAGTTGGGACAGTCATAAAGAAGTTTTGCCACTTGATTCTGCGTAATGTATAAACTGCTTTTCATAACTCAGTGATACTTAAACTGAAACCTATGTGGCTCATGGTGCATTAGTTTAACCAGCACACCAATTCTCACTCTGAAAAAGGTAGACTCTTCTGCTACTGGCAGAAGAGTATTTTACATAGACCTTGTGGACTTGTAGAAAATGGGGCACAGTTATTACTTTGAAAACTATAAGTGAAATATTAGCAAGACATGACTCTGTTCAGAGACCTGACAGCCAATCAGTAACTAGCTGCAGGTGACTTAACTGTTTTGGACCTTGAGGCATTTTGCATTTTGCATTTCTTCAAGCATAACTCATCAGTGTAGCCCCTGCCTGGTTTTTGCTTCAAGTGTTTTACAGTGCTTATTAAAGGATGCACAAATTTTCAGGTGAAAATAACATTTCATTCTAGGTCTGATAGTTTACCTACTTAGATCTACATAGGCAATGTGCTGCTAACTAGCCTAAACAAAAATAGAATGGAAACAAATGCCAACGCTAAAAATAGAAGCACTGTTTGTCAAAAATATATTAGAGTAAATGTATGACACTATTTCCATAAATTTACCTGTGTAAATTTACAATGTTTAAATGAATATTTAAGCAGCATGAATACCTAAAGCAAATTAGGCAGGAAAACCAGAATATTATTCCTTCAAAAGGCAATTATAATTTTCTTTTACAAGAATATTCACTTAAATTGTGTTTTATCTTAAATTCTGTGAGGTGTTCAATACAAGTGTTTAAAGTAGCATTCTGGTGTTTGTGAATAGCAAACAGCATTTATGTTCCTGCAATTAGGGGTCTGACCTTTGTGGTCCCTCTTCTCACATCCTTCCGTACATGTATGCCTGCCACACATTTACTATTGCTGTTCTTTCATAGCTACTCCTATAGCAGCTGAAGTTCTGCTGTTTTCTTCTGGCTTTAAAGACGTTCACATAGAATTAGATTGTGAGAATGGACCAGACATTTGTTGACATAAGCCGTGTGTGAGTATTGTCTTCGGATAGCTGGTGAGCTAGTTGTTCTTTAAATTCAGAACTTAATACAGTGGACAGCTCCTGTGGCT
Source organism: Podarcis pityusensis (assembly GCF_964106645.2). Lineage (NCBI taxonomy): Eukaryota > Metazoa > Chordata > Lepidosauria > Squamata > Lacertidae > Podarcis > Podarcis pityusensis. Next base: position 41,248,677 of record NC_138026.1, on the reverse strand, counting down.
GACTTAATAAGACAGCGTGCCTCTAATGACTGCAGGAGCTGTTTTTAAGCTATGAGTGCAACAATTAGAGCCCTTACTTTCCTAAATGTTCCCTACTAATTATGCAGCAGACCCTTGGTAATGATGGTAACGAGATCACATTTAGAGCAGATTTAGAGCAGAACAATATTTCATCACTGTTAGCCAAGAAAATGCAGTGAAACAGAATGTCCTTTTTTAAAGACCTAAAATTGCCATTTGAGACTGTGTAATTAAGAGACCTCTGGTTATGAACTTAATTCGTTCCAGAGGTCCATTCTTAACCTGAAACTGTTCTTAACCTGAGGTACCACTTTAGCTAATGGGGCCTCCTGCTGCTGCTGTGCCGCCAGCGCGCAATTTCTGTTCTCATCCTGGGGCAAAGTTTGTAACCCGAGGTACTACTTTCGGGTTAGCAGAGTCTGTAACCCGAAGTGTTTTTAACCCGAGGTGTTTGTAACCCGAGGTACCACTGTATTGGTATGGGGGAAAAGATGTGAGGCACCTTCCTTTAGCTCCAGATGTTAGCAAATGTCACTAGAATAAAATTATGGTAATGAAGGTGCATATTTAGTTGTTTGTTTTAATTCCTATTTCACAATAACATGTTACTCACCTAGTTCTTGCGATTAGGATATCAGTATACTTCCATATCATTTAAATCTGCTGTGTGGCAACTTCCTTTTCTTTTACAAGTAGCCTAGTGAACAATCACACCCCTGTTGGCTCATCTACTTAATTTTAAAATTTACTATATTTATATAAGGGTTGCCAAATAACATTTGCTTTGGGCATCACACACAAATGAAATGATAAAATACAATTAAAATAAATAATAAAACAGAAATATCAGAAAATAAACTGCCAGCTTAAAAATTAGAGAGATGACTAAACCAAGGTGATTAAAAAATAACTAGCACAAATAGTGGTTCAAAACGGTAAGATCATTTATCCCCCCCCCTTTGGCATGGGAGAAGGAAAAGGTCCCAGAATGACCATAAAGAAGGTACTAGCCAATCCTCTCTGAATTAGAGGGATGTCTGTAATGCTTCCATTACGGTATATTGCTACACCTTTGCACCCTTACATTTGAAGGGTCACAGTTGTGAACTTGTTTGTATTCCTTGAGCAATATTATTGTTTTGTTTTCATTGGGTTGTTGTAAGCTGCTTTGAGTATTTCTGTTTTGGACTAGTGCCAAATTAAAGAAATTCTAATTTGTGTCTTAATTTGTGTATGTCTGTCTCTGGGAGGCTGAAAACAAGTTAAGCTTTTTTGGGAGTAGGTGTGCCCGAGAAGAAACTTCCGTCACTAAGCCAGAGGGATGCAAAGTAGGTTAGACTAGAAACAACAACAGCAACAAGGACTGTGACCCCTAATCTCTGAGCACTGGTAGAAATGGAGAAGTACACTTAAGCTTACCACCACAAAGCAAAATACAGAAAAAGCATAAGAAAGAAACAGACTAGTGAGTGGCACTTTGTCGAGGTCAGCTGAGGTGACACAAAGCTATGCTTCAGCATTTGATGTGCTGGCTGCTGCTAGAGGCTTGAAAATTCCCATGCTGCTTCTCGTTTGCTCTGCTAGGGAAGAAGTATAAATGAAGAGTACAGTGACAATTTACATTCATGTGCCTTGTTCAAATATGGAGCTGAATTCCTTTCACCAACATCCTTTCAGCCTGCCCCCTCTCCATTCTCTTGCTTACATATCTATGCCTACTTCTGTAGCTGAAAAAAAAGATGTCATGTTAGTCCCAGAAGTTGAGACTTAAATAAATAATTGCTGCAGCATTTCTCAAACTGGGCATGGAGACCTTTTGAATGCAAGATTGCTCAAAAGTAGCTCAGCAACCTTCTCTGGAAGTTTAATTAATGACTGAATCCTGTTTTGGGATCTGTCAATGAAAAGCTAGACAAGCAATGTGTTGTGAGGACAGAACCATGGTGTATCTCTATCTGAGCTGCAGTTCCTGTGCATCTGCCAGTGCCTCTTGGCTATTACGCTGTTAAGTTTCCTGAGTCAAAACATGAATCCCTTTGGTCAAGGTAGGGATAGGGACTGTTGCAACATTAGCAGAACAAATTTCACTGCCCTTAATAACTTGGAGAGACTGTCATGGGGGTAATCCTTTCCCTTGGCATTTCTGTTTGGCATTTCTAGATCAGTATGTGGGAGGAGTTGGTCTGGATCGCCTTAGGTTATGTTTTGTAAAGAAAAGTGACTAATAAATGATCATGATAATACAATTGTTGTGTTTTCTGGGGTATATTCTGCAGGTATAGCTGCAGCAAATAGCAATCGGACCGTGATAGATAGACTGGCTTTGTGCCCATTGGTTTATTTGGCTAATAATAGTGAAACTATTTATGCATTGGATGCTAAATTTGGCAAATGATACAGTGCCCAGTGCATGGGTAAAGCTGCCTGAAATGTAGCAAATGGAAGGATTTTGACTTCATTTTAATTTTAGTCTAGCTTCAAAATCATGTCACTTTTTCCCTCTTCTTTCCCAAACTTGCGGAGCTAGAAATATAAATGCTTAATTCTGGGATGAATTCCCATCTTATTCACCTTCATAGTAATGTAGTGCAAGGAGGGAAGTTAGTTGTAAGTGAAGGGGGGGGATAACTGTAAATAATTGTGCTTTATGTCCACTGACTTCATACCACAGGTAAGTCAGCTGAGACTCATCTTTCAAAAGCAGGTCAATGGAGGCAATGGCAAAGGAAGGGATATTGGATCTTGTCCTTCTCACAAATTAGGAATGAGGAGAGACTTGCTGGACAAGTGAGTGGAAGTGACTGGTGGAAGGGATACTAGGGGGAATGGTTAAGGAACACATCTCTGGCAAACACAGATTTCAGAACCCTGAAATGGCAAATAAAAGGAAAGATCCACAGCAAATAGAAGGAAAAGGAGGGAGCCTTTTGAAGTGCCTAGAAGGCAATTTACGTCTTTTAAGCTTCAGTTATTATACTTCAACATGATTTGAATTGTGGACAGGGTTATTCCTCTTTCAGGCACAGATCATGCTTGTAAAGAACCACTCCCATTTATAGTCTCTGGCTAGTAGAAGTAGGCAGTCCAGAGGAAAGTTGGTTTCCTATCTTAATTGTTTCTGTAGTGATTGATCTTGGGTAATAAATATATTTTTGTTTTGACAAGCTTTCCTAGCTGGATTAAAAGGGCTTTGCCTTACATTTTATTTTGTATTTGTTTTTAAACCCATCTACTGTTTTAGAAAATATTTTTAGCTGTTTTATGGTATGTTTGCACATCCCCTTGTGACAATCATGTGTGAAAGGCAAACAGTTATTTAGGAGGTTGCTCTAAATAAAGTCCAAGTATAGTAGTGAAATTGAGTGACTGTTACATCGCTAAACTGCAATGGCATGGTCTTTAACAATAACAAAACTGAAAGTTTCTGTATTTACAGTTATCATTCTCCCTTTCCCAAAATAGATCTTATCCAAGCCACAAATGAGACAAATGTCAATATTCCTCAAATGGCTGATACACTCTTTGAGAGAGCAACAAACAGTAGTTGGGTGGTTGTGTTCAAAGCCTTAGTTGCAACGCATCATCTAATGGTTCATGGCAATGAGGTAAGTGCACAAAATTTTCTTAAAGCTATCCTTCACTCAAGCTTTTGGGAGAGGACTTCCAAGGAGGCCAAAACAAATAGTTGCATGAACTCCCACTTAAAGGGGCTTCCCTGTCCTTCCAAAGGAGCCCTGCATAGTGCCAGAGAAGCAGGGTTTCTGGTAACATCCTGGCTCCCACTTGGATCTTGGATTCTTGACTCAGTTGCTGGGATTAAAAGCTTTATTCCAAAATTCACTACAGTAAAAATATTATAGGAATAAATGCTGAGACAGATACTTATAAAGAAAAGGGCAATACTCATGCCTGTACCAATTTTGCCCAGAAAGACCCATTTTAGTTCTAGGTTCAGGGGTTTCCATAACACCAGCCAAAATCTTTGCACTGTTCTGGCCATGTGAAAAATGTGATGCCTTGCTGTGTTTAGGGTTAAATTGCACAATTGACCATATGCATATTGGAATCTTATTTATATGAGTAGTGACATTTTAGAATATGTTCTTATATCTGCATTGTTAAGCACACACAAAAACCCTGGATGGTCTGATTAAGTCTTTTTAGTGTGGAAGAAAGCAGTGCAGACTTTAGTTTTGTGCACTGGGCCATCTGTATCCACTCCAGGCAGAATTATTCAAATTGGCAAGAGATGTGTAAGGCATGGCATTTATTATAATATGATTATCATGGGTTTTCACCTAGAAGGAAACATGCTTGTGGGTTTGTCATGAAATAGTGAGAGGATAATGTTGAAGGACGTATACAACTAATATTATCCTTTCCTCCCTTCCTCCTAGAGGTTTATTCAGTATTTGGCATCTAGAAACACACTATTCAATCTCAGCAATTTTTTGGACAAAAGTGGATCACATGGTAAGAACCCTTTGCTGATAATGTTTGCCTGGTATATGTGCAATCATTTAGGCAGAAATGCGTCCCTTCCCCCCCTGTGAAATATATTGGCAGAGGACAAGTGCCTTGTTTTCTTTATAGGAACTGTTTTTAATATAGCAGAAAGGAAAAGGAAACGTGTGCTATTTGGAGGAGGGATAAGGCAAGAATAAAAAAGGAAAGAAAATGAAGAGAACATGTTACAATGGAAGGACTTATTTAAACTCGTGTAATTTCAGTGCTCTGTTCTTTCCCCAAAGGTGTCACAAGAAACCTTGTATGGGGATTGCGTACTTGAAAGCCTGGAACCATACACTTAAGCACTAAGCTCCTAATATTATCCGCTGCTTTATAATAACTTCTTTCTGATTCCTTGCATCATCTTAAGCCAAAAATCCATTCCTAAGAGCACACAGTTGTACTGTATGTAGGCAAAAATTAAAATCTCAGAACAGCAGAAGGAGTAGCCACTGGTGGTTGCTATCTGTCCTCCGTCCAGGATGAAGTTCTCATCCAGAATAGGAAGGTTACATTATCAAAGCAACATCTCTCCACCCCCTTCATCCCCCCCCCCCCGGCTTCTCTACCACAAGAAGAACTGAGACTTACAGCTTTTCACACCCAAAGCTCAAATTTGGCAAGTTATTGTCTTGATGGCTTTACAGTGGAATTCTGGGTAAACATGAAACTTAAACTATTGCTTTTCTCTTAATCCTTTTATTTAGGCTTGTGGTAGTATATGAATTTTAATACTTTTGGGGGATAGGGTACAAATGCAGCCAAGTTGTGCAATTTGATTTGCCTGCATCCTTTTCTTTGTCTGTCCATATCTTTTTGTTGTGTCTCCCCATGTCTGTTGCAGTTTGTGAGGACAGGGACATGTCTATGCCGCATCTGTAAGGCAGCATGTACACTGATGGTGCTACAGCATATAAAGGATAAATAGCAGGCAAATCTGCTTTCCACTAATGACTTCTGCTTGCACATAACGGAAGCTTTCAGATGTGCTATATGATAATGGCAGCGATCACATGAGAGTGGTAGAGGTTTTGTTTTAGCATTTTTGGGGAGCCTAGGGTGCTTGATACAAAAGGGCAGTCATGATTTTTACTGGAATGATTCTTCAGTAAATCCTTAAGTCCTAAGAATAACAATTCTGGGAGCTGTCAAACAAGACTAATTAGACACTGGGCATGCCCATCTTTTATATGTGAAATATAGATGGAGAATATTAATGAGATTCAAGGCTGAAACATTCCTGAAATGTCTAGATGTTAAGGAGGTACCAGCTTTCCATGTAGCAGCGGGGATTCAGATTGAAGTATAAAGTTTAAAGAGGTATTTTGGCCCCAATATATGTTCAGCCTTGCTTGGAGCTTAGTCTCCAAATGCCTCAGCATGTTTAGTTTGCCCCTTTTCTAGATCAGTTTGTAGAACACATTAAAGCAGAAAGATATTTCTTTATACTATCAAACTGCAAAGTAGATCTGGATAGAACATTTTTTACTTCGGATTTTTCCAGCACAGCCTCTTAAATTCTGTTATTTGATTTGGTTGCATTTGGGATCCAATAGGCTCAATGTATTTGCATCTTAACTGTTTTCTAGACCAGGGTGCCTGTGAATATTTGTTATGAAGAGCTTATTTTAAAGCGCATTACAATCTGTTTATCAAAACTACCTGTAGCTTCAAAATGATAGCAGAACAGGGTAACATGGTATTGGAAGATGGCAAGATGAGTGGAGCAGTAAAATTAATGAATAAGCAAGGTATGCTGTTGGCCACCATGGCTTATCAATATATCAGATTATATTTATCCAAAGGTCAGTTTGAACACCATTTTTCAGTTATTTCCAGTCACCCAGAAGAACAAAACACATATATCAGTGTAGATTACAGTAAGCCCACAACTTGCATGGGGGTTACGTTCCAGGGATCATGCCTAAAGCAAAAATCGTTGATAGTCAAAGCCCATTGAGTTCAATGGCAGGTGGGATTGCCAAAATCATTGTTCCCAGAACTCTGCCCCCTTCTTAATTTTTTAATATATTTTTTGCCACACAAGTAAAGCTGAATGTGCAGAAGTTAAATGTGTGTAAATTGCAGGCTTACTGTACTTTGCTTGTCATATAACTCTTGGCACCTACATATATAGCTAGGCAGGTACATGTAGGGATTCTCTTACGTAGGTTTGAGATGAATTATTTTGCAGAATGTCACTGAAATCCATCAGGGTGTCATCGTTTAATAAAATAAATCATTGAGTTAAAGATATAGCATTTGCAACCTCTCTCAATCCATTAGTAAAAGATTAAAAGGATTTTTAAAAAATCATGACATATTTTCTTCCTTGCTAGGATATGACATGTCCACGTTTATCAGGCGCTACAGTAGATACTTGAATGAAAAAGCATTTTCCTACCGGCAAATGGCATTTGATTTTGCAAGAGTGAAGAAAGGGTAAGCTTATCTAATATAAATACTGATGGTTCCTACAAGTATTGTTGGTTGCAATATATGTTGCTTTAACTGCTACTATTGCCGAAAGTGATTTAATAATGAAATTATAGCACTAGAATGTATATAGTGAGTGTTCTGGTATGCAAGTAGGTTTTTTTAGTTTTTGCAAACCTGCTGTAGGATCTGGGGCGGAGGGGGAGAGACTATTTCTACTTCTGATCAGCAGGTGAAATCTAGTGCTTCTGTTCTACAGTGGTTGCTTTATATATTGCAGGGATATCCACTGGCTTAAGAAAAGAGGAACTGATTTTCTCTTGTTCCTCCTTCCCACTTCAGCCCCCAGAAAATATTTCCTGGAGGGTTGGAGGAATCTCCAGAATAAGTCAAGGGGAAAGGAGGAATGTAAGAAGATCACTTCCCATTATCTTAACATAAGTGGATGCCTCTGCTGGATCACAATCTGTTTCGTATCTATTTATAAACCATACACATATTACTGGTAAAAGTATTTGAAAATGGGAAAGCTGCTGCATAAATTGCATAAATGAATACTGTTGTGGGTTTATTTGATTTCCAAATGCAATTGAACATGAGAAGAAATTTTGTGGTTGTCCTAGTATAGTTGGGGCTTCCTTTATATGGAACATTCTGTATTTTAACCTTGTAGAATAAACTGGGCTAAAAATGAAGGTTTGTATCTAGTGCTCTATACATGTAGCTCTGCTAGCACAATGGAGCATTTGTTTCCTTTGCTGCTCTCGAAATCTGCTCTAGGGTGTCGTCGAAAGCTAATTTTGAAGGCATGCATGAGGCTGTAGGGAATAGGAGAGGAAGAGGAAGCTCTGTTGCATGCATAGAAGTCTGTTGCACCAATGGAGGCACATCACTGAATATGGCCCAAATTGTCTACACTGGGAAATGTTTCCCTGCTTCTATGCCTTTAGTGACCTTGTCTCATCTCTAGTCTCATTATGTGTCCTGCTGGTATATTAATACTGTAGAGAGGAGGTAGAAATGTGAGTTTGCTCCTTTCAGCAGCAGCCATACATGTTACGTATGGCCCTTAGTCCAAGTTTGTATTGGTTGTTGCAAAGCTACCAGGCAGTGTGTTTTTATTATTATCCTGTATTATCCTTATTATCCTGTAATGATCCCCTTGCTCTAGCCTGAGTCCCCAAAGATAATTCAAGGAGTTAATCAGAATGTGATGCCTGTTGAAAGTAGAAAAGGGACCAATACTATATGGCTTAAAATATTCCAGAATTCATTATGGGGCAACCTTACAGGGCTCACATAATTCGTGTGAACCCTACAGGCACTTTGCTTTTCCCTTCCCCATTATATCTGGAAGTGCAGAATCCTTTTATGGCACATAAAGAATGTATCTTCAAATAAATGTTTAATGCAATAGAGAGAAAATATAAGCAATTTTTTTAAAAAAACAACAACACCATGGGTGTCTTTAATCTGAAACAAGAACATCTGTACATGGTTGGATGTTCCGCTGTACTGCATCTTTTCCCATTATCTGTGGATTAATAGAATATTTAAAAATAGTGCATTATTCTCCACAGAGTGAAATTACAGTGTAAAACACAGTACATGCTTGATTTAATCAGTGATGTAAAGGTTTGACCTTAATGAATCTTCAGTACTTCAGGTAAGTAGTTGAGACATTGGAGTGTGCTTTGTGGAAAAGCAAGTACTATCAGAGAAATATTGGAGCTACTATTTGTCTATAGAAGCAGGGTTTGATGACCAAAATCAGGATCATTTTTCCTACCCTGCCATCTTTTTTCAGCACTACATGTTTCTGTCATTCTATAATAAGGTGCCTCCTAATTAAACCTTTTCCTAGAATGAAATACTATCCACTTTAATTTGAATCTCAGTCTTCACTCTAAAGCAGGGAAACCCCAAGCTTGGATCTCCAGCTGTTTTTTTGACTACATTCCCTTCATCCCTGACCACTGGTCCTGCTAGCTAGGGATGATGGGAGTTGTAGTCCAAAAACAGCTGGAGACCCAAGTTTTGGAAACCCTGCTGTAAAGCTTTAATTTTGTTATTAGTTACCAAATAACGCCTATGAGATTTTTTGGGTTGTAGCTTGATTTTTTTTTCTTCCAGGGCGGAGGGTGTAATGAGGACAATGGTTCCAGAAAAATTACTGAAGAGTATGCCAATATTACAAGGACAAATAGATGCACTTCTTGAATTTGATGTATGTATTTACAGTTTTCTAAATTCTTTTATGATAAAAGGAAAACACTTCCCACTTTAGGTCACTGTAGAAACATAATATAACTTCAAACCTTATGAACTTGTACTAAATTCTTATTTCTTTTGGCAAGCTTCTCCAAGGTGCAGAAAGAATGTGGCAGAAAATTGTGAATTGAACCGTACTGAATAACATTTTTGCATTTAACTGAAGGTCCATAACAAAACTTGGTCTTCCAATCGCTAGCAGCACATACACGTACATACACACAAAGTGTTCATTGTTCACAGTTGTGCAAGATCATGCTGAGGATTGTTTGTCGGTGCATTTTCCCTTTTGCATCATTGTATTTTCCAACAGTTGAGAGAGATAGAATTTGGATATTTCTGAGAGCCAGAAATGAAGTTTTTCTCCAGCTCCTGTTGTTCCCTTGAAATGAGATGAACCTTGGTACTTTAAATTTGCTTCAGATTTGTCTGGATTTTCAGACATAATTTGTATATTCTGTTTATATGCATGAAACAGACTTCAGTCCTGCGTGCGCCTGAACAATGTACATATTCAATAGTATTTAACTTTGTTCTAAGATATGACATAGCTCCAACATTTCAAATCACAATTAACAACCATGGGTTCTAATTTTTATGTAGGTTCATCCAAATGAGCTGACAAATGGTGTTATAAATGCTGCATTTATGCTTCTGTTCAAAGATCTCATCAAGCTTTTCGCTTGTTACAATGATGGAGTTATTAACTTATTAGGTAAGTAACTTGATGTAGCATGTTTTTAACGTTACATTGCTCCAGGAGAATAGTAGTTCTGCAGCTTAATCTTTTTAAGAGAGGAAGAAGCCATCTTATTTTCCAAGCGCATGATTCTCTCACATTCAGCTGTGTTCTTTTCTATATTGTTCCATGCCACCCCAAATTCCAAAAGCGTTGCAAGATTCCAGGGGTTCCAGGCACATACCCAGCATTGTTTCCTTTGGGAAGATCAAGGCACAGCAGAGGCTAGTGTCTTTAAGAAATATGGTTTATCAACACATATTTTCACTTGGAAACCCCAAGTGTTTCTCTCATTGCCCCTCTCATAGCTTCAGCAAACTTGGATCCAAAGCAGCAGTTAGTCATGGCTGCTGGTCTCATAGTGCAGCCTTCTGCAGCCAGCGCCGCATGGAGTTCAGGAACAGTGAGAGATTGGGCATGGAAAGTCTGCAGCAGGACAGGGAAAGCCAAGGAATTGAGCAGGGCTGCTGAGCATATGCAGAAGTGCTTTTCTGCTTGTGCAATAATCTGCAGATGAAGACTTGGTATGAATAATGTAAAAGTTTTGTGGATTAAAAATGAATATGTCATTTATTCCAGAGAAATTCTTTGAAATGAAGAAGGGACAGTGCAAAGATGCTCTTGAGATTTACAAGCGGTTTCTGACTAGAATGACAAGAGTATCAGAATTCCTCAAAGTTGCAGAGGTAAGTGAATCTTCCACTGTGGCATGTTGGTTGTTATGGTTGCTATCTAGGCATGTGATTTCCCCCACAATTATCTACTTGATAGCAAACTGAGTTGTCGTTCAGATACTCTCTTTGTATGTGTTTAGATCAAACGCCATGTCCATAAATAAACTACATTGTGTAAAATTTCTTTGACATTTATTGAATTTTGTGGAAAGTGTTAGCTGTTCAGGATGTCACCAAAATGCAAATAAAATAACATTAGTCTCTGCTTTGGCCTTCTACAGTATATTCATGTTATACCAGTTAAGATGATAGTAGTAGACCAGCAGCCTGCTGGTGGGAATAGCTGCTGCATCATTATCTTTCTGACAGAACAGCAATTTTTATATTCCAAGTTAGGGAAAACCCATCTTTAAATAGATATGAGTTCTTCAATTTCAGGCATTCATTTTTATGCGTGTAGCGGGTCAGAAGGACACAGCCTGGGACCAGCTCTGTGCACAAACGTTTTGCTGCATCCATCTGTGTTTGAGAGAAGTTCTCCATCCAGAGTTGCAGTTCTTTAGGGCAATAAATGTATTGAATATTTCTACAAATATGCATTAATTTTAAAGCACCTGGATGTGGATATTACAAATGGAGCTTCAAAGTGAGTTAAAATCACAGTTCAGATGCAGTAGTCAAATTGAGCTATTTAGTATTTCTGGACTTGTTAAGCATAAACAAAAGAACATTTCTGAATTACTATTTTTTCATTATCCACAGCAAATTGGAATCGATAAAGGAGACATTCCTGATCTTACACAAGTAAGTTCCTAAATTATATTTAGCTTGGTGGTTGGTTTAACAATAGCAAAAATGACTTCTGTTCATTTAGCATGCAACCTAATGGCGTTACTCATATTTTAAACATCAGCATATGCCTCCTGAAAACAGCAACTATTTTGACAGATGTCAATCCGCTTTTTGTTCCCAGAAGAGGACTTCATTTTTAAGGCTACATTTAATTAAGAGATAAGCAATGAAAAGACTGCATATTTCTTCTCCCTTCCAGAGGTGCAGATTGATCCCAGAAGCTGAGAGTGTGAGTAATGCATCTGGGAGAGGAAATTCTTAAGTACTGAATCCATGCTTTGACCTAGTCCATGACATCATTTTCACTGGGTTACCTTTTGTCTCTAGTCAAGAGACAAGTTTAGGGCTGCCATAATACGACTAAAGATAAGGTGATAAATTACCAGAAGCCAGAGAGCTAGTGTACTGGTCAAGAATTCGAGTTAAATCTCTGTTCCCTGGATGACCACAGGAAAGCCTATCTCTCAGCTCCCATCTGTAATGTGGAGTAACATTGGCTTCCCTTACAGAATTGCTGTAAACATTTATGTAAGAATACATGTGGACCACATTTTAAAGGCCTAGGAAGTATGCTGCTAAGTCGTTACACAGAAATGTAATCAAGGGATCGAACACTTAAAAACATTATTGTGGCATCCCTATCCTTGAGATTAATCATTAAGACTCTTGCATATAAATGAGATTGCTTTACCTTCAACTGCACAGCAGCATGACCTCTGTTAGTTGACCTCCCAGATAATTAAACAGTCGGTCTGTTAGAACAGGGTGCTGTGATTACAAAGACCCAGCATGGATTTCTCAAAAATAAGTCATGCCAGATGAATCTCATTTCATTTTTTGATCGTTACAAGCTTGGTGTATCAAGGGAATGCCATGGACGTAGTATGTCTTAATTTCAGTAAGGCTTTTGACAAAGTCCTCCATGACATTCTTGTGGAGAAGCTGGTAAAATGTGGGCTAGATTCATAGCTGGTTGACTCATCGAACCCAAAGAGTGCTCACGAATGGTTCCTCATCATCCTGGAAAAAAGTGACAAGTGGGGTGCTTCAGGGTTCTGTCCTGGATCTGTTGTTGTTCAATATCTTTATAAACAACTTGGATGACACCAAACTGGGAGGGGTAGCTAATGCCACAGAAGGCAGAACTGGGATTCAATATGACCATAACAGATTGGAAAGCTGGTCCAAACTAGCAAAATGAATTTCAAAAGGGACAAATGTAAGGCTCTACATTTAGGCAGGAAGAACCAGCTTGCCAGTAGTACATGTGAGAAAAGGATCTAGGGGTCTTGTAGGCCACAGGTTTAACATGAGTCAACAGTGTGATGCAGCAGCGAAAAAAGCTAATGCTATTCTAGGCTGCTATCCTTAATAGAAGGATAATGTCCTGATCAATGGAACCACGGTATTCTAGTATTTGTCAGACCACACCTGGAGTACTGTGTCCAGTTCTGGGCACCACGATTTAGGAAGGGTATGGACAAGCTGGAATGTGTGTTGAGGAGGGCAACCAAGATGATCAAGGGTCTGGAAAGCAAGCCTTAGGAGGAGCAGTTGAGGGAATTGGATATGTTTAGCCTGGATAAGAGGAGACTGAGAGGAGATATGATAGTCATCTTCAAATAAAGTGTAGTGTGACAGGATGTGGAAGATGGAGCTAGCTTGTTTTCTCCTTCTCCGGAGGCTAGGATCCAAACCAATGGCTTCAAGTTACAAGAAATGAGATTCCAACTACATAAGGAAGAACTTTCTGACAGTAAGAGCTGTTTGACAGTGGAACGGACTCCTTCGGAAGGTGGTGGACTCTCTTTTGTTGTTCAATAAGCATTCCTGTGTTTCTGTAGGCTTTTGCAGCCCTTTGGAAGATTGCCTTATGAAAACTCATGACAGTTCAGTTAGGGGTGCCGGAATGCTGTTGGTTTTCCATTCTTGTTTACTTTTTGAGGATTTACTAATAAGAGAGCTTTGGAGCATGATCAATTCAAATATTTTACTGCACACACCAGTGTGTGTCCTCTGAAGAAAAGCAATATGCTGGCTAATCCCCAGCCTCATTGAAACAGGTGTATGATATGGCAGAGTAAGAGATAAAAAGAGTAAAAAATATATATGCTTTTTCTTCTGCTGAAGCTTGTGTTTTTTCACAGAAAAGCTATTTTAATATCTGGGGGTGGGGGGAACTTTAAATATAGCTCAGAAGAAGGAGTACCTTGAGACTGTCTTCCTTCATACCAAAGGTCTCTTGCTTAGCATTGTTTAATTTATAGATTGATGTTGTTGTTGTTGTTTACAATACTGCACCTGCAGATGAGGACTAACCCCTGAACCTACTTCCCTGATTTAATTTTTCCTCTGTGGTGTTTTCTCCCTACACATGCCCAGGTGATGTGTGCTTTCATAAAACAGAAAATATGCAAATGGGCTAGTCATATGTGAAAGTCCAATGAGAATTATTGTGGGGGTTAGTATAAGTTGGTGCCTCTATGCTAGTCAAGATAGGGACAGCACAACTTTCAGTTCTAGTCAGTAGCTAACTGAGCCTGGATATAGGGAAATTGTATTCAGCTGCTCTTTGTGAGTTATTATTGATAGTTACATTATCGGTAAGTTACATGGTTCTCACAAGTATTCAAAGGGTTAATCTTCAATGGTTTTGCTCAGATTCCTGCTGTACATTTGGGGTGAAAAGTTAGCAAGGCAGTGATGTTTTGTTTGTCATTTTAGGCAGCATTTTTACGAAGTATGGCCACCCAGCTTGCATTTTCTTGTCTTGACATTATCTCTCCTTGAGTAGTGCTGGGCTATGGCAGAGGAGTGCAAGTGGAGAAGCCGATGAGAGTAAAATTGAAACAGAGCCAAATTAAAGAGAGTGGATGGGATTTCCAACATGAAAAACAGTGGATAAGAATCTATTATTATTTTTTAGTCATCACCATCAGTGATTGAGCTGCACAAGCTACCAGTTTGTCTCTGGGCTCAAATTCAAAAGCTGGTCTTAACCTTTTGAAGCTGAAATGGTCTGGCTCCAGAAACCTTACAGGCCACATTCTTTGGTGCTCTGAACCTACTCTGGCATTCTGTTCAGAAGCTGAGGTCCTGTTCATTATTCCCCTCACCCAGTGTGTGAAGTTCAGTATGTTGGAATGCAAGAGAACATCTGCCCAGTCTCTGAAATGTCTTCCGTATAGAGGATTGTGTTGACACCTTGCTTAGTCTTTTGACAGTCAACTGATTTTATTGATCCAGTTCTTGAAACTTTATTTTCACCACTTAAAATGACCTTGTTTCTTTATGTATATTAATATTTTTAAATTGAAAAACCATATAAAAGTTTTAAGGGGCCCCTTTAAAAGGGTGACACTACATAATACAAAGGCTATAATGACAGTCTCTTAAAATCACTTCTGTCTGAAAACATTTGCTGTTTTTCAGATAATTATAAGCCAAGGCTTGCTTTAGCCATAGTTTATTCAGTCAACCATGAGTTGTCATATCACAGATAAGCAAACAAGCAACAGTTTGTTCCTCCAGAACTTGTTTTGTTTTCTAGCTGGTCTTGCCTTGTACTTCTGTAGCTTGGTGAGTTTGTGCAATGATGTGACCAAACAAACCATGTTTAAACAAGGTTGTTGGCCATGGTTACTTTTCCTTGGTTTCAATAAACAAAAAACATCCATAATTGGGAACTCCAAAGGCAATTAACATTATGCCTATTCATAAAATCTGGTTTCACCCTTCTTTCTTAGCTGCTTGCCCATACTGCATTGTCAGGGAGATTATAAAGTTTTGGAATATGTTCCTAGGTAGTATAAAGGCCTAGTGCAATTGCAAATTGACATACTTTAATTGTTTATAGCAACCAGTCAATTTGCAGGCTTGTTTGGAAAATAGATGAATCAGGAGACTCGATTTAAATCATGCCGCCTTCTGGGTGACTGCATATTAATTCGTTGTATTTAGTGAGATGTGGAACACATTTCGTGGCTGTGTACTCAACATCCTAAAGATGTTCCTTGCTCCATTAACTACATTCGCAGTTTATGGTGGTGGCTAGAAATACTAATTAACTCTATCGCTAAGAGGAGGATTTGTTCTTGCTATCAAGTACTTTGAGATAAGTACTTGGTATCATTAGTACTATGCCGGACATGGAGTGTTATTACTACAATGCATTCTAAGTGGAGTTTATATTCTAAAAACCATTTTAGAGAAGGCTGTCATTAGTGCACTAAGAGATGAGATCTGCACCTTTAGTGTAAACCCCATTAATTTCACATATTATAATAAGAATCTTATGGATATGTCCTTTGCTAACAGCAGAAGAGAGTTACATGGTTGTTGTTTTTCTAGAATTAGCCTGGGCTGTTAGTGTTCCTAAGCCAGCTGTATCATCCTCACTCTTGCCCTTTGTTCCTTAAAAAAAAAAAAAAAAATCTACAACCCAGGAAAGCCAGAACCAATAGCACTGCTTCACACACCGTATTTATGTGAATCTAATGCACACTTCAGTTTTCAAAACCTTGAAACCAAAAAAGTATTTGCTGTGCCAGCAGTGTTTTTCAGGCTTGCAATCGAATCTAATGCACCATCAAATACTGTATTTTTCTGTCTATAAGACGCCCCATGCATAAGACACCCCCTATTTTTAGGGACTTGGATTTAAGAAAATGGGGGGAGATGGTCCAGAGTATAAGACGCCCCCTAATTTTTGACATTATTTTTTAGGAAAAAAACCTAGCCTTTTCCTTATACTTGGAAAAATATGGTATAATGTGCACCCTAATTTTCACAACGTAATTTGGCCAAAAAAAGTGCGTATTACATTCAAGTAAATGTGGTATTACAGATTAGAAGCA
Source organism: Podarcis pityusensis (assembly GCF_964106645.2). Lineage (NCBI taxonomy): Eukaryota > Metazoa > Chordata > Lepidosauria > Squamata > Lacertidae > Podarcis > Podarcis pityusensis. The sequence goes on along the minus strand of NC_138026.1, from coordinate 41,232,319 downwards.
AGTAAGATGCTAAATTTGTTAACATATATATCTAATGCTTTCTCTTTTAGCAACATTTGAAGTTGAATTTTGAGGTTTGGGCAACTGCTTATAAACTAAAGCACTGCCCTGTGAAACAGTCCATCTGTTATATTGTAGAAGCCTCTGTTTAGGGTTAAGACTGTTAATCTCAAAGGATTTAGGGCTCTATGCATTGCTAATATAGTCCAAACAGCAAGTTTTTGCACATTGTTCCGGGTAACCTGCTTAATTTCTGTGTAAATCTATTTTATGTATGTAAAAAAAACCCTTAGGTGTTGCTGACCAGAGTTCTATGTGATCTGAAAAACAGTGGTGATAATGAAAAGTCCCCATTTAAAGACTATACAATTGATGAACCGGTAATCTTGATAAAATATGGCTTGCATCCACTTCTGTACCTCTGAAGTTTTCTTCTTTCATCAGTGACTTTGTGGAAATCTGCTTATCTAGGCACTATTTTTATCCTGGAGGAGCTAAGGACACTGTTAGTCATTCTTACTGTACTTACCTTTCCTTTCTCATTGTAACAACAGCAAGCGCATGTTGGGAACTCTCTCTTAAAAAATAATATTGAAGGGATCAAAGGGGGGAAATCAATCAATCGATCAAATTGCATTATTCTGTAACTGCAGAACTAATACTTGTGTCAAACTTTTATCTCATTTTTTAAACTTCACTTTAGAATGTAAAATACTATATTCCCAGCCTTTTAAAAAAAAAAAAAAGAAGAAGAAGCAGCAGCAGCCTGGTTTCTGGTCTGGAAAAAATAATCATGTACTACTTCTGGGAAATATTTGGACCTGCAGCATAAACACAGTATTTATAGCAGAGACAAAATGCCTGCCATCTCTTGATAATACAGCCTAATGTGTGTTATTGCACTGTGAATCCCTCTCTCATATCACTGGTCAATGTTGGGAGAGCTGTGGCATGATGACAGCATTTCATGCATTATATTAATGTTACAGAAACAAGAGATTAAAGACAGGGAGCAGCTGCACTTTCTGTCCATTTTGTAATATGTAGTTCTGACCTATGTTACAGTTCTACTTGTGTGGAGGACTGGGGAAAATTTGGTTAAGCTAATTAGGTTGAATGCAGAAACTCTAGTTATGCATGCAAGTATCTATTTTAGATTTATTGGCAACTTTGACCTGTGAATGCCTGTGCTGTTGTTAATTTCTAATGCACGATGACTCATACTTTCGTTTTCTGACTAATAATAAAAACAATATTCAATGTACTCTAACCAAAGAATAATAGTTTCAATAGCAGCATGGAAGTGGTGTTCCTTTCTCAAAGCTGTGTTTTGGAATTAAGATGATGGCATGTAAATGCATGTAACTGGTTATGACTAGTTCCGAGAAGAGATGGAGTTCATGTTGGACTTCCCAAGCTGCTGCTCTTACTCTTTAGTTTTAAATGAGTAACATGTTTTCCTTATCTATCTTAGGCTCCCAGTAGTCTTATGGAGACTCTTGAACAACATCTAAACAGTTTGGAAGGAAAGAAACCTGGAAACAGGTATGCAGAAAGGTGATAGAGCTGTATGTGAAGTTGTTACACTGCAACTCTCATCCTATCAGCTTGGTTATCTGTACCTAAATACCCTTCTTATATTCAGACTGCACCAAAACCAGCACCTAGTTCTTCCTCATAAGAGAGCACCCCAGCCTAGCAAACAGAGCATAAGACCTGCCCATGCTTGCTTTATTTAGATTTGGGGTTATAGGATGTTAGGATAGCTCCAACATAAAACTGTGGCAGCAGAGCAGGGCAGTTGCTGATGAGCAGCCCTGGCTTGTTTTGTCTCTTCCACTGTAACTCACCTGGGCTATCCACACTACTCACTCGTCCCGGATGGCCTGTTGTTCTGTTCTCACTCTGCAATTCATGTGACTACCTTACCTTTTAATTTATATAGGAAGATATATAGATACACACAAATACCCTTTTGTCTAAAGAATTATTATTATGTATTAAATTTGTATACCACCCTTCATCCATAGATCCCAGGGCGGTTCCCAGCATAAATTGTAAGCTACACAAATGTAATGGAAATTATTCTCCGTTTTTTGGCACCTTCCTCTTAGCAGCCACCCAAAAAGTATGCTATCCATGTCCTAAATTGAAAACACGGGTCTCCAGTATGTACTCCTGATCTGTCGTATTGCACAGTGTTTCTTGTGAAGCAGGACGTTCTGAATTTCATCATGCAAGCATAATGCAATCCAGTTAAAGATTATAGTTACTTGATTTAGATTACAACCCTACGCAAATTTTGGAGTAAGTCCAGTTGAATTCAGTAGGGCTTCTGAATGTACATGCTTAGGGTCAGGATGCATGTTTGCCACAGGCATTACATGTGTTGGACGAGGATCATGGATACCAAGCTTCAAGTCCCTGCTCAACTGTGAAGCTTGCTGTGCCTCACAAGACTTGTTAGGATAAAATGGGGAAGGGGGAGGGCGAGAGCCATGTCTGCCACCTTGAGCTTCTTAGAGGAAAGATGGGATATAAATGTAATAAATAAATAACAATTACTAAGCATATTAATATTTCTCAGCTGTATGTATACCATGCATGTTCAGTAACAGTTTCCTAGTGTCTTGACCAAACACATATCTAGGCTATTTGTTTATCAAGCTGTTAATTAAGCTGTAATTAACAAATGTTTCTTTACATGTGCCTCCCTTTTGTTTTGTTTATGTACATGGCTGTTTTGCAACTTAGTGAGGGGTAAGTAAATATACACACTAATGTTATGCATGTATATATTATACAGCATGTATCTCTTCTAGCATCTCTTAGTGAAGCTATAGGCCTTGCTTAACTTTAATTCTGTGATACAGACCTAGAACTGTGTTCAAAAATGAAATGCCTATGAATTACACTTTGAAACGGAAAGAAACACTTTGATTTTCATAATTAAAAATGCATTTCTGAACTAAAAGGATAGTAAATTATGTATTTCAATTCAAAGTCTTGTAGACTGGTGTGGGTTCAGTTTTAGTTGAGAAGGGCAGACTGAATTAGGAACACACATTTTATAAAATGAGATGGGCAGACTGAATTAGGAATACACATTATTTTACAAAATGTTGATTCTTATGTGTTCTTACTGGAAATGAAAAAGTATGAAATACTGTATTTCTTTTTTAACAGAGTGGGTAACTTTTGTTAAATTTTAAGTTACCTTTTGATTCAAAATATCAATGTCAATTACATTGAATTTAGCTAATGCAAATTTGATTTAACTAGGCATATACCATTCAGCTGGGACGCGGATGGCACTGTGGTCTAAACCACAGAGCCTAGGACTTGCCGATCAGAAGGTCGGTGGTTCGAATCCCTGTGACAGGGTGAGCTCCCGTTGCTCAGTCCCAGCTCCTGCCCACCTAGCAGTTCGAAAGCACGTCAAAGTGCAAGTAGATAAATAGGTACCACTCTGACGGGAAGGTAAACGGTGTTTACGTGTGCTGCTCTGGTTTGCCAGAAGCAGCTTAGTCATGCTGGCCACCTGACCCAGAACTGGACCTAACGGTCAGGGGGTACCTTTACCTTTTATACCATTCAGCTAAAGTCTTCACTGGGCTGATGGTTCTGGTTTTTAATGAGTTTCTGATAAATGCTGCTTAGATTAATTTGGAGAATTTGCTCAGGTGAACAATCGATAGAAATTTTGCAGGAAATCCCATGAAGGTGTCTGACATATCCCACGTTAATGATCAAAACAACTCCTATTACATTTTTGTGTCTGCTTTAGCAATGTAGCTGCATAGAGTAATATGCAAACAAGCAACCTCAGTTATACTAAAAAGGTTTTTTAAAATATATACAGTGCTACCTCGGGTTAAGTACTTAATTCGTTCCGGGGGTCCGTTCTTAACCTGAAGCACCACTTTAGCTAATGGGGCCTCCTGCTGCCGCCACGCTGCCGGATCACGATTTCTGTTCCTATCCTGATGCAAAGTTCTTAACCTGAAGCATTATTTCTGGGTTAGCGGAGTCTGTAACCTGAAGCGTATGTAACCCGAGGTACCACTGTATTTCCTAAGTAGTAGTGAAACATAAGAAGCTGCCGCCTTATTTACAGAGGCAGATCAATAGCCCATGTTGCCCATAATTGTTTCCTTTGACACCTAGTGGCCCCATAAAGGGTCAGGTAGAGGTTTTGTCGCTGCTATCTGAGGCTCCATACATGCTGTATGTTTAAAGCACATTCAAAACACATTTCCACCCCCTCAAAGGACTCTGGGCACTGTAGTTTGTTATGGATTGCTGGGAATTTAACACTGTGAGGGTTAAACTACAGTTCCCAAGATTCTTTGGGAGAAAGCTGTGTGCTTTAAAAGTATGCAGATGTGATTCTTTAACTGAAGGAAACTGGGACTTTCTATATGCAGAGGAAATGTGCTTAACCACTGAGTCATGGCATCTCTTTGTACATTTCATTGACTGCATTTGATATTCAGGGAGAGTATTAACCAATCTTCAACTAAAGTTTTACAGACCTGAATTTTCATTTAATTCCTAAGCTTTTAGAGTAGAAGGTATTATTGTTCTTTGCTATAGACTGTGGCATTATACTCCAGCCTTCAAGTCTGCTAAAGATATTCCTAGTGTATTGCATTCAAAAATTTTCTTACATTAATTCTTCTAGCTCTGGCGCTCCTTCACCCTTGGGCAAGGTAAACATTTTAATGTTATAATAGCTAGATAGAGTTACTCTCTTAACACAAGTGTTTAAGAAATGTAAATGTAAAAGATTTGTTAGAAGCCCAACTGTATCTTGATTGATGTGCTAATTCTGTGTGCAGGAGGATTTTACATGAATGAGTAATCAAACCCAGACGTCTATAGCTGCATCTTCTCTCTTTCCCACAAACTTAAGTAGTGACTCTATTTACACATTTATTTGGATCATGTGGTAAAGGAAAATCAGGTGCTTTTATAGGTATTTGCAAAATTGGTGTTTTGTATTTATTTACTATAATTTATATTCTACCTTTCTGTCTCAAATATATATACTTGAGGTGGCTTCTAGAGAACTAAAACAATAAAATCAAACACAACAATATAGCAGTGTATAAATATTTTTATAAATAAATGTTGTTGGGCTCTTATCAGCCCCAGCCAGCATGGGCAATGTCCAGGGATGATAAGAACTGAGTGGGCCCAGTGACATCTGAAGGAAATCGGGTTGGCTACCCCTTTTGTAAGGCATGCTAATAATTCTTGCTACCAATCTACCCAGTTAATGACCCTGTACCTTTTTATGTTCCTCATCCCTTATTTAAAACTGGAATTAGAATGGCTATTATAGCATCCTCTGGTATTAGAAAGCTCATTTTAGTGACAGTTTGTACATTTTTGTTGTTGTTGGGCAGTTCAGCAGCTTCGCATCTGAGTCTTTAAAGAACCTTCCATTGTTTGCCAGACCTGGTAACATGTTACAGTGGTACCTTGGGTTAAGTACTTAATTTGTTCCGGAGGTCCGTACTTAACCCGAAACCGTTCTTAACCTGAAGCACCACTTTAGCTAATGGGGCCTCCTGCTGCTGCACGATTTCTGTTCTCATCCTGAAGCAAAGTTATTAACCTGAAGCACTATTTCTGGGTTAGCAGAGTCTGTAACCTGAAGCGTATGTAACCCGAGGTACCACTGTATTTTTAAATTTGTCAGTTAGCCCTAAAACTTCATCCTCTTGTCACCTGTTTCACTCTGTTTTTGAGAATCCGCACCTGAGAGAAACAGTTCAGGAATAGCTATAAACCCCCCAACAACTGGTACACTGAAGACCAGTGCAAACAATTCATTCAGCTTCTCTTCAATCTCCCTATCCTTTTCTAGTAGAACTTTCATACCATTGTCATCTACATCCCTGGTTACTTACCTCCTTCTGTTTAAAGCCATTTTTATTATTTTGTCTTAATACTTCTGGCAAGATATGCTTTCTCTGTATGTTTGTTTTAGACTTCGTACTCTTTGTGTTCTCTTTTGGACAGATGATCATTATTTAAGGGAAGGTTTCTTGCCTTTGATAACTTCCTTGGTTTTGCTTGTTGCTCTGCACTGACGTCCTCTTGAACTTATTTGCGTTTGTTGGGCCTTTTCATATCATGGCGTTTAAAAAATTGCAAGAATACTGCTGAGATTCAACTCCCCTGACACTCCCTTTTTACTAATCCATTCATTTATAGAAAGTTTCCTCTTCTAAAATGTAAATGTGAATATGTTGGATTTCTAGGACAGCTTCCCATTTAAACCACAGATTGGGTGCAATGAGGACATTGCAGTAAACTATACTTAATAATTTTATCATTCATAAGCTAACTAATTGTGCCCACTTAGTTCTGCTTTGCTAGCACCGGGAAGAAACATTGTGTTCCTTTGCTTTTGCTTTTGCATTTTATCCATGGATTGTGTCTATTTTGCTCCCCAGAAAACAGTTTGTGTCCACCGTTTGTTCTTCGTTTACTTATTGTGACATATCTGAGCAAAACAAACTACAACCTCTGCTGTTAAGTTGTATCATGATTTATTTCTACTCAGCACTAGTGGAAAGGAGTGGAAAGGGTGTGATTGGTTTGTGCACAGTAAAGTATTAATTATGGTTTACTGTGAATAGCTGAGATCCCTGTTCCAGAAGGCTATGACAATCTTGCACCAGGTTCAGGTTGGATCTCAAGATTAAGTCTAGACCTGCCTCTCCCTTCTGAGTAGGTTTTATTACCAATTTACAGCACAGTCATTTATCTTACCTAGAAATGTTGCAACTGGAACAGTTATAGATTAGGTTCTATTTCATACATCATGCAAATCCTGCCTTTATGTTTCTTTCTAAATTCTGGTGTCAAAAGCCCTATTCTCTGAAACCATACACCTGAACACAAAGAACAAACTATTCCAAGTCTCAGAATTGTCAAGTTGTTTTTTATACTTATAACAGTTTTGTCTGCAGAACTATTTGATAAGGGCACAGTTTCATATCAGATGAATGCAGTTGTCACATTCTAAATGTGAACCTGGAAAATAATGGCGTTTTCCTGCAAGGATTGAAGTGGGAGTTTAGTTTCCTCTGCCTCTGTTGAAGCTATTGTTGTTGGTTTTTTTTGTTTTTTTAAAAAAATCTAAGCCATCAAATAGGGTGCCTAGTGTCTGGGGGCCATATCTTAAGTTCCTCCTAGACTGAAGATATACAAAGTCTCTTAGAAAAAACAACAACACTTGAGTACATGGAAGGGGGTGGGGGGAAAGATTTTACCCGTGGCCTTCAGCAGCAGAGGAACACCGTTGCCTTGAAGATACGCTGATCCATTCCTAGATGGATGTTGGCAGGCTTCCAGCTTCTGTCATGGCAGTGAAATCTGAGATCTTGCTTAGCCACTGATCCCCAGATAATATTGAGCCACTGTGAACTAAAGACCTAAAATTCAAAGGCCTTTTAACTCGCTGTTAATAAAGTAACTTCTGTATCTACTGAATTTGGCACTTGTCTTTTTAACACATGCTTATGATTCCTCTTTATGGGCTAATGATAGAGGAAGTGAAAGTTTGAGATGGACCTCTTTATTGGGAGGGGATTTAATCACGTTAAGCTGCAAGCCTATTCACGCTTACCTAGTAGTAAGCCCCATTGAACTTCATTGGGTTTACTTCTGAGCAGACATGCACAGGACTACACTGTTGACCTATTTTTTTACATTAAAATACTAAAGATGCTTTTAAGATAGCAGCTGCTGAAATATTAAGTGCATGTTGTGTACTTATGAGTTTTTCTTGTCCAGTCTTCTCCAGCCACAACTGTTACGTCTCCCAATTCCACCCCGGCAAAAAGTATTGATACATCTCCTCCAGTTGATCTCTTTGCAACATCATCTACAGCAGCTCCAGTCAGGTTAGTTAAGCAACAAATAAAAATACATACTCATTTATTTATTTTTATTTTTAAAAGAGTGATGATATGGGTAAAGTTGTCTTTTTCGATATATACAGGCAACGACCAACATGTCAGTGCAGTGCTCTTTCCTGTTCTGGCCCCTCTTCCACCAACCTCCGGGTTGCAGAGATGTGCGCATGCATGGTCATGAGCCAATTGGATGCACATAGATTGGTCATTGCCTGTATTTTATAAGTTCTCTATTTCTTTCACACTGTTGGAAAGACCATCTTAAGCTCATTGTGGGCAAGCTATTTCATAGTACCCAAAGTATGAGTGTGCACAACTCTTAATGCATGCGTCTGACACACACACACACACACACACACACACACACACACACATGCAGTGCTATCTTCCAATGTCTTGCTTCTAGTTCCACAAGGCACTGATCAGGACAGAGGGATAGCGAAGTCTTCACAAGACTAGTACACCATTTCAAAACTACACATACAGCTTTCATCCTAAAATTCTTTTCTGTCTTATTTCTGCAACAGTGCTTCCAAACCCTCCAGTGATCTTCTAGACCTTCTGCCAGACGTTACATCTACTACTGCGCAAGCAGCTTCAGCAGCTCCTGCTGGAGCAACTTCATGGGGAGGTAAAAACTTTCTGATCACAGACCTCTGAAAACTCCTTTTAGAATAATCCTTGAGCCCTGAGCATTGACTGCACTCTGGCTGTGTTCCTACATCACACTAAACCATGGTTTACAAAACTGTGCATAAGCTGTAAGGAGCATTGCACACACACCCCGCCCCACTTCTTCTCACACAGCTAGAAGGAGAAGCATTTCCTTCAGTTTCCTTCAGTGTTGGATTGTCATAGCATGGGAACCTGGGATCACAATGCACCACTAACTCATTATTTTCTGGTCAATTGCTTCAGAGCATTGGTTGTGAAACTGGTTTTCTTAAAATGACCATAGTGTAAAGCAACGTTTCCTAACCTGGTTCCCCCAATCAGTGTGGTCATAGGCCAGGAGTGATGGGATTTGTAGTCCAACAACATCTGGAGGGCACTAGCTTGGGGAAGGCTGGTGTAAACCATAATATTGGATTTTCGGGCAACAACAAGCCAGCTTTAAAGGAAGTAAATGTTGCCAATGTCATTGTCTTGCATACGCAGGATGGGAGAGCACACAAGCCTAAGACTTGTTGCAGCTCCTGGATACCATGTTAAACCATGGTCTAGCATGACATGGATCAGTTCTGCTTTCATGGTGTGCAGCACTGGAAACCTGTCAGAACTGTTATTCTGGGGGGGAAATGCTGAGCCACTGATTACTAGGAAAGATTTTGGAGTATCTGGAGAAGGGCCTTGACTCACTCCCCTCCTCCCTTAATAAGTGACAAGAATCCTTCTTGGAACTAGCCAGCACAAGGGCTATATGTTGTGTGTGGTGGCGTTTAACAAACCAAACCTTACTATTTTAAGAGTGGGCAGAAGGCCACATTAATTTTCCAACCCCTTGGATGAACACCAGCCACTTGCTACTACTTCAGGTTTCTAGTTTGATATTGCATGTCAGAGTGTTGGGGGAGAGGGATGTAGCTCCCAAAGCTTCTGTGTTTGACCTGTCCCAGGTGGATCACGTGGCACATAGAAATATTAGTAGTGGCCAATTGGGCGGGGTATTGATAGGTAAAAGACTTTTGCCACCACTGGGTAACAGGTGTAGGAAGAGGTTTCTCATCCCAGTGGGTGTCTTATGACATCACTTGGCATTGAATCCATTAGGTCTGCACCTGCACATGATACCCCTGGTAAGGGCATGCGGTCATCCTTCTACATGGATCATTGCTTATAAAAGAAATCCTGAAATAGTGCTAGATGTTCTCACTGTATCTCGAACCATTTTTTAGAACCAATAGGTCCTTTGGAAATGTATATGGATAGTGTCACCATTTGAGAGAAGCATTCACTACTGTTTTCTGTAGCTTTTTTCTTTTCTTTTTAAAGAACACTATAGCAGCAGCATTTGCATGGTAAGGTCTATGGGATATTGAAAATCTGCCAAAAAAAAAAAAAAACCCCCCAAAAAAACCACTTGATTTTGTTTTCATTTTAACAAGGAACTTTGAGAAAGCTCAGACTAGGAGGTCTGGATTCAGCCTATCTGTTCAAAGTTTTCATTATTCCATAGTGAATCCTGTTTCACAAAGAAAACCATGTTTTGAAAGCTTTCATTTTGGCAAATGTACAGCGAATGAGTGTGGTTGAATCCAAGGTGGGTCTCTATTTCTGCTGATCTCTGCATAGCCATTAGTGTAATAAAACGCGGATCCCGAAATGTGTTCTCATTTTACGTGTGACTTGCCCTATAACAAGAGCACTATATCCCTAGCTATGTTGAGCTTTAATTCTCTCCTTCTGTAGAAGGAATGTGACATTTAAACCCCGAATGCCTTAAATTGTCATTAAATATGCAGTACTCTGGAACCACAGTGGAGGCTGCCAGAACTCAGAAAACCTTCTTACACCTACTGAGAATATTAAACCTTGGGCTATATGAGCACCCAAAACAGGCAGGAGATGCAGAACTTAGGTATCACCTTAAAGGAGTGTAGATTTATAATACAGCCAATTTATTGCTGGGCAGGGAGTGTCTTGTTCAACTGTGTGAATGAAATATAAATTGTGTTTATTTGAGCTATGCTCATGCTGCTTCTTAACGACTTCCAGAACAGCAGCCATGTTCGTCTACTTGCAGCAAAAACTACCAAGAGTCTTGTAGCAGCTTTTTAAAATGCTTAACAATTAATTATAGCATAAGCTTTTGTAGATTAGGGTCTGCTTCAGACTAAACCTGGTCTCTCTCTGGAAGTTGTTGTCCAGATGGAAGGCACCATTTATCAGTATAGAGCAGAAATCTAATCAATCTCATTTAGCTGATGAAGTGGACTTCAGTCCATGAAAGCTGGTAGCATAACAAATCAGTCTTTTAAGGTGCTACAAAGCTCTTTTTTGTTGTCGTCGTTGCTTCTAACTGGAATTTTAGGTCTGAAACGTGAAAGTGGTTTCTAGTGATACCTATAAATTAAAAGCTGGCATTCTTGTCATGGTGATAAACTGGCTAGCAGATTATCGCGTCCATCCACTTGTGTAAGGGAAGGTCCACTTCACGGTGGAGCATTGCCTTGCACTGTTCACCTCTTCATCTCCCCTGTGCCCCCAAAATCTGCTCCAAAAGGTTGAGAGAGCCTCTTATAGGGGCCCTGGGGGAGTTGTTGAAGAAAGAGAGGCAGTAGGCATGCTGCCTAAGAGGAAAATTTAAAGTGAAACAACTTCTCCCCAGTTTAATCTACACCCAAAGTCAAGGCTGCACACTTTATGGCTTGGTATGCCCAGTGCAGCCCAGCAGATATACATTGTGGTCACCAAGGGTTCAAGGTTGTTTTTTCTTGTGTGGAATTGGAAAGCAGAGTTTCAGTGATGCACATGGCAGATAATACACACCTAGACTGCAGTCTGTCTTACAGTGGAGCACCTATTGTTGTGACCTCTTGTTAAGCTTTCTTCTCTGTGCCTCTGATGCAGAGAGAAGAGACATGTTTGGTCAGCAGCATGTTTTCTTCTGTTTGCTGGCTGGGGTTGATAGGAGCTGGAATCCAACAAAAAACCAGAGAGTACCACATTTCCTAGTGCATCACTGCTTACTCAGACTGCGGAATAGTTAGTGGCACGAGGAAACATCTGTATTGCCTACTTTTTCTTACATTTGCGTCATTTCTATGACATGGCTTACTGAGTCAGAGTTTGACTGAGCAAGTTCTAAAAATCCAGGGCTTGTTCTTTAACTCTTTGCTCATTAACCATGAGCTATAGCCAAGAACAATAAACCTAGCTGTCTGCTTTTGTCCATTTAGACGGGAAGGGTCATTTCCAATTTGAGTCTTTCAAAGCTAACTCTGGTATCTAAAAGATGATGACTTAAAAGCCTGGGTTTGCAAGTCAGGAAGAGATGCTTTCTTTGGGGGGAGGGGCAGAGCAGGGACGGGACAGGCCTGAACTGTACTCTTTCAATAATTTTTTTATATATGTTGCACTTGGCTTGATCAGTACTTGCACCCATCAACCTTCGCTGCCTGTTGGATAGTAACACTTTTGTGTCTTTTCATGATGGACTCTTCGAATGTACTGTAGTTGGGTGAAGTGGTATTCATCTTCCCAAGGGTGTTGAAAAATGAAATGGTACATGGGGGATGATGCATCAGATGAGTCCAGATTATTTTTAAAGATGAAATGTGGTTGGATGAAGCTGTGGTAGAAATGGTTTCAGAGAAGTCTCGGCCACTTAAGTCTTTGTTTTTAGGAGCTTTGGAAAAAAGAAAGCAGACTGCATCCTATAAAACCATATGCAAGGTACCTGTGGCATGTCTGGAGTTAGAGCAGCGTCCTGTTGATTTGAAATAGCCCCACGCTGGCAGAGAATGACTTCTGGATAGCATGCATGTTGGCCCTGGCAGTTATTATTAACTCTTATTTCTTTACATTGCTATCTTCTAATGGACAATCCTGCAGACCTCTTGGGAGAGGGTGAGTAATGCATGATTTCTAACCCCAGTTCCTCCAAATTGTTAATACACAATTAGCCTAGTCCTGCCATTTCACTCTTTTTTGCAATGTAGTGTTAGTTTGTTTTCCCCTTCTCTCTTTCTCTCTCTTCTGCTCACTATTTCCGTTTGATCTTCATATATGGACTTGTAGACGGTCTGGCTGGGCTTTCCGGTGTTAGTTCTGAGCCGCAGATTTCAGATCCGTTTGCAACAGAACCCACTCCAGCTGCTGCAGCTGCTGCTGCTGCTACTACTACTACTGAAATAGCACCTGCTTCTGCTACATCTACAGCTGCCGCTGCTCCTACTTCTGCTGAAGTGGATCTCTTTGGAGGTTAGTTTCGTCACTGAGGTTTTTCCTCCCTCTCCCTCCCTCTCTCCCTCTCTCTCTCTCTAAAAAAAAAAAAGAGGATGAGAAAACATTGTTGAAACCCACTGATTTTCATAGACTCGCTGCAGAACTGACAAAATGTAATACTTATACTTGGAAGCTTCAGGATAGCCCAATTTGCATGTTAAGTTTTCCAAAGGCAAGGTTCCTTTTGGGAGTGATCACAGTGGAAACTTGAAGTGGGCCAAGGGATGACAAACACACAATATTAAGTTGCTTATATTGCTCTCTCTGCAAATAGCCATGGGAGGTAGGAAGACCAGGCCACAGAGGAGTGGGATTCAACCCTTTTCTCCATGCTGTGGTCCTGACAAAAATCACCCCACCTCTGAAGCTGCTACTGCTATGGGAGGAAAGCTCCATTGGTAGGCAGCATGTAGCTGCTGTGAATAATGCTTGGGGAGAGAAGGGGAAGTGATAACACTGAAACTAGTTACTATTAAGCTTATTGTGGAGATTGCACAAGCTTTCCATGTTTGGGACTCTACCACAGACCCACTGTTGACACAGCAGCAGCTGCTGCTGCTACTAGTACTGTAAATCCTACGGATTGTATCCTATTCTTGACACAGGATAAGTTTCATGCTAAAATGCTTGCACAGCAGGAAGAGGTATCATTGGTTTATTCCTCTCGTGCAACATCCCAAAGGCTGATGGAGTGAGGCTCAGCCATTCTCTTACCTTGTTTTGCTATTCTGCTAATCTATATTTCAGAGTAGGGCTAGGCGATATCTGGTTTTCAACATTGAGATATATCACCAGCCAAATATTGTGATATATCGATATCACAATAAGGATAAGGATGGAACGATAAATAAAGATAGAACTATGTAGAGGTGAACAGTCGAAGGTTTTTTGTTTTTTTAAAGCAAGCTTTTCAGAAGAAGTACACACACACAAACACACACAAAGCATTGTGCAAAAAGAACAAATGGCTGATTAGGAGGTTGCTCAGGTGAGCAAAACATGATCCATACAGCAGCTAGGAAATTGTGTGCCATTTTCATCAATATTTTGATGTGGCTTTAATATAAAGCTTCTTAATTACTTTGTCAAATCAGAACTTTTGAAAATTGAAATGTTCTCGGTTAATTATTGGACAACTGCCATACAGTTTGCTGTAATGTGTTAAATGGAGACTACACAACTTCAGGGCAATGAGAACTTGGCAGATTCCATTTCCTGTTGCTCTTCTCTTCTTCTTTTGCTCTTCAGTAGTGTGAAATCAGCTTTAGCTTGGTTCTGTTGCAGTTCAGATGCATGTCAACGTGAGCTTTTTAGAATAGCTGGCATCAGTAACTTTTTGTGTGTGTGGAGATGTATATTTTTAACATGAAAATGCCATGCCTAAGTTAACTGCATGTAAAGCTTTTGTGTTTGGACAAATTGTAACTTAAAACATTTCCTTCCTTTTTAGGGGTTGCATGGTACAGTATTCAGATTTAGGAATGCTACTTTGCAATTCATAACCCTCCTCTCTTTAATGTCCCCACAGCCATGGTTTCTTCAGTTCCTCCTCTTCTACCCTAGTCACTTTGCCTACCCATCCATTCACAGATGATGGATTAGGCGGGATTCTTGTATTGCCATAGAGCAGTCTACAGTGGGTGATAGTACCATGAAGGGGAAGGTGGGAAGCAGCTGCCTTCTTCTTCACCATTATACTTAGGAAGTATCAAATCCAAAACCAGATGGGCAATGGAAGTCTTTGATGCTTGGTTTGCATCAAGACTTTAAATTAAATTGAAAACAATTTGAAATGGGACTTGTCCTCTGCATTCTGCATAGCGGCAGCAGTGGCGTTGCTTACAAAGGCTATCCAGATGGCACATCTCCTCTCTTTCTGCCACTGTGGAATTGGCAGTTGGGGAGGAAATGGTACCGCTGTCAGTTGCTTTGTTGCAATCATCAAATGATCCAGATCATATAGACAGAAGCCTTCACACATACAGTTATGTGCATGGAGTCTCCTTTCTTGCAGACACATTTATGTGCAGGTGCCAGGGACTTGGGCTAGTCAGCATGTGGGCAGAGCCAATTGGCACACCCACTCCTGTGACTTATAGAATGCATTAGTGTACCTGCCTGCATACAGCTACTAAGTTCCCCATACAGACGTATCTTGAATCCCGAACGCCCTGGAACTTGGAGATTTTGGCTCCCGAACGCCGCAAACCCGGAAGTGATTATTCCAGTTTGCAAACATTCTTTTGGAACCTGAATGTCTGGCGTTGTTTCCAGTTGGCTGCAGAAGCTTCCTGCAGCCAATCAGAAACCGTGATTTAGTTTTCAAACGTTTTGGAAGTCAAACTGGCTTCCGGAACGGATTCCATTCGACTTCCAAGGTACGACTGTATTAGATTAATCCTGATAATGGAAAACAGTCTAGGTTAGAAAATCCCACACTACTGCTGGATTATGACTGTAGAAATTTTTAGAGTAATTTCCATTATTGCACAAAGGCATTATTAGATACCCATGGTGTATGGATGATAGTATGTAAGAAAAGGGTGTCAAACTGCTTAGGACAGTATAACCAAAAACTGTAATTCTATAATTCTAAGAAGATGCTATATGCTCGGTGTAAGATTATGATTATTATTTTTCTAGTAATTCATCTCCTTAGGGCGTAGGCTGTATACGTTGGAATATCAGTGTAATTCAAGTCACATTGCAAGAGCTATTTAGAGCAAGTGAACATCACTATTGCATTCCTATTGCCATAAAATCAGGAATTGTTGCAGTTTATTGTACAAATAGTTGAAGCCTCCTGGCACAGTTTGGTTCCTAAATCTTAAGAAATGCCCCAGATTTAGAATTATTGTTCAGATACGTATGAGAGAGCTTGACAGAATAGGACAACGTTAATGTCTTAATTACAATTTTTTATCCTAATTGTATACAGTCCATTATTTTGGTCCATTATTTTAAAAAAACCTTATTTTGGTTGTTACATGAGCATGCTATTCAGAACCCTTATACAATGAATATATGGTCGCGATTCGCTATCCTGCATATCTTGCCTGTGACCCTCAGGCTGTCTCTGTATCCTCACCTACTACAAGTTGATTGAGCAAACAAAACTACCTGCAACAAAAAACAACCCAAAAAACTCAGGTGGGGCCCTCCCCGCCAACACCCTTGCCTTTCCAGTTTGTATAAGGGAATCTTTTCTATGCCATTTTTAACCTGGTTCTTTTTTTTTTTTTTTTTTGCTATATTTTCTTCTTCTTTTAATCCTTCTTTAATTTCTGTTCCTAAAACTGCATTCAAGATGCCTTTGCAGCTTCTCCTGGTGAAGCCCCTGCAGCAGCTGAAGGGGCAGCAGCACCAGCTACCCCAACCCCTGTAGCAGCAGCTCTTGATGCATGCTCAGGAAATGGTGGGTTCCATCTCATTAGCTAGTCCGTCATTGTCGTGTTTGTCGTACTGTTGAAATAAACTACATGGCAGTATGTTCTCTCTCTCTCTCTCTCTCTCTCTCTCTCTCTCTCTCTCTCTTTCTCTCTTTCTCTCTCTCTCTCCCCCACCACCCTATGACTTCCTTTAATCTTTTCTCCAACAGCTTGGGAGGTAGTTCTAATCTATCAAGCAGCCCCCCCCCCCCAAATCTGTAGACCCCAGAGCATGTGTAGAGAAAATGTGGTTAATTTTTTTCTTTTCCAGTGAAGTTCCCCCCACCCCCTTTTTAACTGAAACATCCTAACAATGCCGAACGTTAAAGGTCAGTCAGTGGGTTTCTTCCTGTGGTCGCTACCATAACGTTATAACAGAGTTACTATAACTTTAGAAGCTTAAAAAAAACAACCTTATTTTTTAGGGGTGGGGTGGGGAAAGCTGTGTTTATTTACTCCATGGTAAAGATGGTGGAGGCTTAGCTAATGATCTTTTGTGTTTTGTGTGTATGCATAATATATTATATATTTTTCTCTCTGTGTGTGTGTGGTTTTAATCCACACTCTGTGTGGTTTCTCCCCATCTCCCTCCCTACTGATCCCATGTATATATTGTGCCCTTTCCTTTTACAAGACCCCTTTGCCCCATCTGAAGGCAGTGCAGAGGCTGCTCCAGAGCTGGACCTCTTTGCTATGAAGCCCACCGAGACCAGCGTTCCTGTAGTTACCCCTACAACTAGTGCAGCCGCTTCAGTTCCCGCAACTACTCCTACTCCAGCTGCTGCCGTGGCCCCTCCAACCCCTGCTACTACTGCTACTACTACGGCCACTGCCACTACCACTACTGCTACCACGTCTGCTACTACCACTACCACCACCACCACTTCCTCCTCCGCTCCTACTCCTGCTCTAGATATCTTTGGTGGTAATTTGTTTTTAACTCTTTTTTGTTAATTAAAAAAGAATGTTTCTGGGGGAATTGATCCTGGATGTACAGCATATGCAAACAATCTTTTGCACGTATACTGTTTGTGACAATTGGAAAGAAACAAAAAAAAAATCCATGTTGGAGGTTCAAAAACTGCCAAGTCTTGTCTCCCAGAAATGAGTTAAAGACATGTGTGTTCTTGATCTTAGATTTGTTTGAGTCTGCACCCGCTGATGCCTCTGCAGCACCTAAGCCAGACGCTACTCCTAGCATAGACCTGTTTGGTACAGGTAAAGAATAGTACTATCCTTTCCCTTAAAAACCCAAACTCCTCCTTCTCTTAATTGCTTTTCTATTTTGACCAGTATTTTGTGTGAAGCATCTCTCTCTGTTTCCAATCTTCATTTGTTTTCTACTTGGTTTTTCTTTGTCTTCTGCAAGATGCTTTTTCTTCTCCACCAACTGGAGCTTCTCCTGTGCCTGAGAGTTCTCTAACTGGTGATCTCTTATCTGGTGAGTGTGCTTGTTGCTTTCTCTCACGTGACTTACCACAACCCTTCCCTTCCCAAATTTGTTTCAATACAACTCAGTTTGAGCTGCTGAAGAGTCAGTGGTTACTTTCTTCATCGATACAAAGCTGATCTCTCCTCTGTATGCATTTTTGTCAAAGTTTGAAGCAACTTGTGCAACAACATTTCCCAGAGTACTTGGAAAATTATTTCCAGGAAGTCCCACTGGGTTTGAATCTTACCACCTGCTATGTGTGGCAAGGACAATAAAGGTTGCAAGGAAGTCTGGAGAACAAAGAAGTGGCAGTGCTAAGCAGACTCCATAGAGACCTGGAACTCAATAGAACTCCTGATTTAGTGGGCATGCTTAAGATCATACTGCAGATGTGTCACAACAATGATTAGGATAAGTAGTAGTGGTAGCATGACTTGGTAGATACAGGGAATTTTGGGGGAAGGACTTGTATATGCAAAATTCTCCCTATGATAAAAAGTACTTTTTGGGTCAGTGAGTTGATTTCATAGATGAGACATTATCACAAGATGTCAGCGGAGTGATAAAATATATTTAAAATCCTTATGGGTATCAAGGAAAAATAATGTATGATAAAGTTTGTATGTATAGAAGATAAATAGAAATGGTCAAGGAACTGTGTATGTGTGTGTGGTGTTAAAATAGTTGCACTGCTTGCAAAATGTTTATTTAAAGTACTAGAGTGGAAAGAACTAAATTTTGGATACTGCATGAGAAATGTAAAGGGAACACGTGTGCTGATATCTCAGAGGTCAATGTTTATTTACTGTGTTTTCATGGATCCAAGGTAGTTGGATCTCATCACTCCTGATTTGCTTATACTAAATATATCATGCTTACTGCAGTGGACGCATTTGCAGCACCATCGTCCCTGCCCACTGCCTCCCCAGCTAAAGTGGAGTCTTCAGGTGTGATTGACCTGTTTGGTGGTGGGTATTGTTCCTTCTCACCATTAGAGAACTTCACATTTCATTTCAGTTCAGTTCCATTTCATTTTTCTTCACTAGAAATTAAAGTTCCTTAACAGTTTTGTTTGTTACAGTTTTTATGTTGTTACTGAATATGCATTTAAACTGTTTGCTATAAAATAAACCATTAGCCCTTTTTATTTATTCCATCATCTCTCCTGATTTCAGCAACATTTCATGCATGGAATTGCTTTCTTGCTTAAATAACTTGAATTATTACATTCTTCACCTACAGTGTGTATAGAGTGCTTTGCAGTGATGCTTTTATCTGGCTTGTGTGGTTTCTATTTCCAGCTGCCTAATATCTTTAAGTAACTAGTAAGGAATGGAGCTGAGAAACTTTTGTTGATGTGTTTTCAAATGGGAGAGATATGTCAGTTGATCCACTTCTGTGGAATTTGATACAAAAGGGCAAAATTGTGGAAGCTTATCATATTTTACAAATTTGAGAATCTGAATTTGACTGTACCTTAATTATGCTTTTTCCATTCAATGCCTGGAAAATATTTCCCTCTAAAATATTTGCATACATGTGTTTATTTTCTGTACAATCAAGCTTTCCATCACTTTGCCAATGATGGCAGGGAGGGAGAGTTTTTTTTTGCAGAAAGCTGAGCTTCCATTTAGACAGAAATGGTGAACCTATGGCCCTCCAGCTGTTACTGGACCAGACTCCCATCATCCCTGACTACTAGCAATGTTGGCTGGGGCTGATGGGAGCTGGAGTCCAGCAACATCTGGAATGCCACAGGTTTCTCCTTCCTTCAGCTAGACTGTACCTAAGTGATTTGCTTCAGATCAGCGAATGCAAACTGGTAATTCAGTAGGGTGGTATAGGATAGCTTTCTTTTGCTTTCTTCTGGAAGAGCTGTGATCAAAACTTACTAATATCCTTGGTGGTGGTTTTTCTACAGCCATGAAAAATGGCACTTGTCTTGTTTTGGTAGTCCAGGGTTGTGTGCTTTGCCCCAAACTTGTACATTAACCTACTCATTGTTTAAACCCTCTTGCCTTTTATTGCTGTCTCATGGAAATACCTATAGATGCTTTTGGAAGTAGTGCTCCTGAACCCCAGCCTGCAACCCAAGCTGCTTCTAGCTCCTCTGCTTCCGCCGACCTATTGGCTGGTAATGAAAAACAATTATGTGCCATTCTTAACATCATGGTGGTAGTTTTTTTAAACATATTTTTAAATATTTCTTTACTTGAGCACAGATATTGGGTGATCGCTTACAGAAGCAGCAAGCTTCACTCCATTTGGTGCATTAGAAAACATGACTCTGAGCCAGGGGTGGGGAACATTAGGCCTCTGCAGTGCTAAATTCCTTCAGGGTAAGGGAAGTGGTTGAGGACCACCTGCTCAAGTGGGTGGAGTCAAAACACACACCACCTCTGTCTGTCATGTTCTCTCTCTCTCTCTCTCTCTCTCACACACACACACACGTAGAAACATCTTAGCTTGCCTTTCTTGGAACGCAGAGAAAAGAGGAAGTCATTTTTTTCAGTGCTAAAAGCTTAGCTGTAACTCAGTAGAATTTCACAGGGAAGTAAGAAGTAATGTGATGTGAGAAACCTGATATGGAGGCCTAGTAAGCCACTTTCAATCTACAGGCCAGAGATTTCTCACCACTGTTCTAAGCCAATAGAATTGTGTTGCTGCTAGTTCTGTTTAGCCAGTCAGGATGAAGAAGATATTTTTCTGTTCTACTGATGGCAGTGGAAAGCAAAGTATTTGCAGAGACATCATTTTGACACTTTTCGTTAGCCTAAATTTATTCTATGAAACGTTTAATTAAACGAACTAGAGATTAATATCCTAAGAGTCCGCATGGTGCCATAGTTAGCATTAGACTAAGACCAGGGAGATCTTTTGGTTAAAATTCCCACTCTCTGATCATGGCACCACCTCCACTCACGCATCACAGTCTGTGTCACCCAGTTGTTCAGATCAAACGTGGTACATGTGCTTACAGGATATTTGATGTTGCCCCAAATTCCTTGAAGTAAAAACGGGATAAAATGTATTTGAATGAAACAAAGAACATTAAACAACAACAAAAAGCCCTGACCTGAGAGAGGTTTGGCTGATTTGAGGCACACAAAATTAGGGGACATAGTTATTTGCCTAAGATGCATGTCCAGAACAGAATTGTCTGCATTTGCACACCTCTAAAGAGAACACAAGAAATGCTATTCCAAGGGTGCCTTCCTGACAAGAACAATATTTCATCAAAGCCAACCTTTCATGTTTATAGTATAGAGGCATCCTTTTCTTGTGGAGGCAGTTCCACCTGGACCTCTAAAACGTATTGTAGAAAGTCCTTTCCCACAATGCATCCATTTCACGGGCTGCTCAGTAGCAATGCTCTCTGTTACTCATTATTAGTAGCAACGCCATTAGTAAGTAGCACGTTTACACCATAGATGCAATTGTGCTTGCTTTTTTGTGACTTTGATTAGGCTTCAGCAATAACATAAGTAAAGGCAGAGCTTTTAAAGCATGAAAGCGGAGGCGCCAAACATTTAGTTCTTGATTCATGCAGCGGCAGATATAAAAAGTTGGAAGTGTAGAGAAATCCAGGCCCTGGGTCTGAATGTGTCCCTTCAGGCCTCTCTAGCTGCCCCTCAGAATTCTCCTTAAGTTACACCCCTCAATGGACCCGATAGACATTCTCCTTGAGGGCTTTTGCACAGCCAGATAGTGCCCTTGAACTCTGATAGCACCTCTTGCTTCCCCGGTTGAAGGATAGAGAGGGGTGTGTTTAATGTGTATAGAAACTAGCCTACTGTACAAAGCTAAAATTTGCATCCATTGCTCTGTCCACCACTAGCAGGTCTCCCCTGGAAGGCTGCCCAGAGGATAATGCAGCCCTTGGGTTGAAGGTGGTTTTCCACCCCTGCTTTGGCTTCTAGTTCTTGAAGGCTTTTATGGCTTTATCAGACCCTTAGTAATAAGACTGACTTAAGCCTTCTTAGCTGTATTATTTTGCCTTGCAGCCCAAAGGAAGCACATTACTGCTTCAGCCCTCTTCTCTTGCCTACTGCCAATTGTTTATTTTGCTCAAGTTAATGCAATGAGTGAAAATGGGGTTTATAATTGAAATGTGTGCGCAAATACTCCAGCTTAGATAATTGCTAACTAACTCATGGCTGCTACGCAGATGACGATGTTTACAAATTTCTCAGAACTAATGCACTAGAAGGGCAGTAAAAGGAGTAGCAAAATATTGGAGTGCTCTCTGATTCAGAAAATGTACCTTGATAGTACAGTACACAAATATGTCAAAAGAGCAGGATAGCCATGTGTACCATAATGTGTCTGATGAGATCATATGTCCTTCACTGTATTATTCCTAGCTTGGGACACTTGCAGGCTCCAAACAATGAATAAAGCTGGTCTATATATTTCGCAAGTGATTATATAATTATTAGAGTTTCTTTTTCCCTCTAATGTAGAATCACAGCAAATGGTCAAAAGTAACTTTTGAGTTGTTGGCAGTAAGTGTGCAAGCTCTTACATCAAACCTTATCTCAGCTCTAAATTGATCTTGCAGCAATTAAGTACTGAAGGGAAGGAAATGATACAGCAAGCCACTTTGATCCCTAATAGTTTGATCAGGACAAGAGGGGGTTTTTTAGTATTAAGTCCTACCATAAAGTGTTCTGAGAGGATGGATGTGCAACAGTCCCCAGTTGTTCTGCTATGTAAAGCAAGAAATAGTACCATGTATCCAAAAATTTGCTTTGCGCCTTAAGAGTATTCAGATCTGTGTGTGCTGGCCAGCTTTTAGTAGTTATCTGATTACTTTCTCATTTCTCCCTCTTTCATTTTTCCGCAGGTTTTGGGGGTTCTTTTATTGCTCCTTCTCCTTCACCTTCCCCTGTTACTCCAGCTCAGGCTAATATACTACAGCCCAATTTTGAAGCTGCTTTTGGAGCATCACCCTCACCTTCTCCTGGCGGCACTTCCTTTGATCCCTCAGGTGAGTTGGGGTGTTTTGTTTTTGTGAATTTCCAGAACAAAATGCTTATTTCATTTATGAGATGAGATGCTGTTACAACTCTACCTGATGTGCAAAAGGGCATTCAGAAGGATTTCTTTGGAGGCTTAAAAATTTCCTGCCTTGTGCTCCTTTGAAATGGGTAAACATTTAGCGCAGTGTAAATTGAAGCAAAGTTCCTGTCACACAGTTGTCTTTCGTAGGGTTTAAACACAGATCAAACCAAAGTCCTCTCTTTGCATGTGCATGTTTGTTTAAAGGAAACTCCTGAAACTGCAGACACTTTGTACTGTTTATTCAGTATATGGATGTGTGGTCTTGCTATTTTTGCTGAGCCTTTTCCAAGCGTGCATGGCACAAAAATGTTAGATATAATGGACTTCCAGGGTGTTCTTCCCTTGACATAAAGCTTAACCTTTCATCACTGCTCTGTCGTTTTCTGTTTGTATCTCTTTCATTCTATACTTTCATGCTGGGGCCTTGCTACAAATTTGCAATTTGGGTGAGTTCTGCGACAGAATAAATAAAAACAAAATATTTTAGTATTGCTTTGCTTTATTTGATCGCTTGTCGGAGCATAGTGCAAGTCGGCTTACTAACATTGGCATGCACATCTGATGTGAATAGGTGTACTCACCATGTAATGTTGGTCTGGCTTAGAAATTGCTACCTAATTAGGTATGATGGGATGAGATCCTCTGGGTTGTGGTATATTTTTCCAAATGTGATATTTGAGCTGGAAAAGTTAGGCCAATCCATGGCAATATTATATTCTTTCTGATACCTTCTAAAGCAAAACTTTTAAAGGAAAAAATATAACCCACTATCCTAGCTTGTAGATGTCAGAAATGAAATACTTTTGTGGTTTGGAAAACTTACTGTGCAGTTAGTTTTCCAATGGACGTCACAATAGGCTTATTGATACTTCTGTCCCAGGAATTCTTACTACAAGTTATCTTCTCTGGCTTTCTTACCCTTGTTTAATGTTGAGCAGGTTTTATGTTTTCCAATTTTCTTTGCACCCACAACTATCCATTCTTCCTGACACACTTAATGTGTACTGTTACAAGAACTACCTAGACAATCCCAAGGAGAATTGGCCAGATGTTTGCCATAAAGTATGCTGAGATAGAAATTGGAGGTCAAAAATACTTGCTATAGAGAAATTTCAAGGAGATATTCTGAAACTTCCCATGTTTGCCTGCCAGAAGCAATAAAACCATTGCCATATGGTGTCCCTAATTTTCTCTTCGCCATATGTAAAAACTAAATGTGGGGTAGTTTAGATGTTTTTGAAGGGAGAAAGATTAAAAAGTTGGCTACAGAGAATTAAACTTAGGGATATCATAGTTATTGAATGTAGTTTATGAAAAGACTATCTGATGGCAATTCCTTCCACATCTGCAATTCTGCAGCAATCACAATTCATTTCAGTAGTTAACCTAACTCCATGCTTTCTTTTCTGGTCTTAGAAAGCTGATTGGCAAGTGGACTGTGATACCTTGAATTCATACACAAATAGAGGCCTACTGTCTAGTTCAGTTGTTCTTCCCACCACAGGGAAAAATGAAGGGATGGAGTGTGCAAGCCTGAGACCTACTCCTAACCTCTCCCAAGGACTATCCTGGGGGGAAACAGTGTCCAGACAGACGCCCTGTTTGACATTTCAGAATGTAACAAAGACCCCATAGAAGATTCTTGTAGTATAATAATATGTGGTCTTGTCTTGATTTTTTTTAAAAAAAACAACAACCCATAACTTCATTTCTCTTTCCATCTGAATTCATGGTAATGGTATTGGAAGCTAAGCAGTGTTGAAATGCAGGGTATTCTACATCTTAAGAGGTTTCCAAGGTAAAATACTAGTCATTATTTGGATCTCTTCAGATTATTCATTAGAATAAATTATATACAGGGTTAGAGTAAGATTCAGTGTGTTAGCCAGATAGCTTGCATGCATGCCTTCCATTGGCATTACATTAACATTAAATCTATGTGATGGTGGTACTAAGATCTGTAGTGATTGTATGTGTTACGAAGTTCATGGTTTGACCATTTTGGATGTCAGTTGCCTCGACCCATGTTAACCCAGGCCATGCTTTACAAAAGATTGGTGCCCTAAACTACTGCTCTTTTTTAATCTACAGTGTTTGATGGCTTAGGTGACCTCCTTATGCCAACTATGGTGCCATCTGGTCAACCGCTCTCTGCTTCAGGAATAGCCGCCTCTTCTACTTCAGCTGCAACCAAAGGCATTGGAAGTGATCTTGATTCCTCTCTCGCAAACTTAGTAGGGAGTAAGTTTGGGAAACTTCAGTGCTTGGAAGTGGGTTTCGCTTTGTTTTTTTTGGTGACCCATGGTGTATCGTACTAATCATTTGGACATGATTTACACTCAGTGTGCCTCTGTTGTGTATCTCTTCAATAGTTATTGCAGAAGGATGTGTTTCTTCCCCTATAGGAAGACAAAGTGATGAGGTTTTCCTTTTCTGTGTGACAGGAAATTCCTGTTCTTGTCCTGAACTTGTGACACTGAAGCATATACAACACTTTTTATATTGCTGAGTTGGCTCAATTCTACAAGTTAAGCAAATCACTTGAAGACATTTTTTAAAAAATTAGATAGTAAATGGAAGAATAATAGTTCAAATAAAATTACTCACATTCCTAAGAGTAGCGTTTAAAGTGAGAAGTAGAAAATTAAATTTGTGGTTACATGGATGGCCAGTAAATGCTACCTAAAATAAGCATTGATTTCTGGCTTTACCTTATGCTTCAGAGATTAACACTCAGATGACAGTAATAAAGGCCATGTGTTTGCATGAAGATGCCCAGAACAGATAGGATTATGAAATTGCATCTCAGTGTTGCATCTGTCCTTGAATAGTGTGAGAAACCTTTTTGATATATTGTGCGTTATTTTCATTTCAGTCACTTTTTTATAGCTGAATAAATGCTGCTTAAGTCTGTTGACCCTTAATGATTCAATGAGCTCAAAATTGCATTCATTAGTCAGTGGTTTCATTGTCAAGAATGGAGAACCTGTGGCCTTCCAAATGTTGAATCCCCTTTCCAATCATTCCTGACCACTAGTCATGATAACTGGAAATGTTGGGAGTCCAACACCATCTAGAGGAGAGTTTCTCAAACGTGCATCTCCACCTATATTTGTACTACAAGCTAGGAGGACCAGTGGTCAGGGATGATGGAAATTGTGGTCCAAACCTCGATCTAGAGAGTCACTGGTTCCTCAGAACTGCTGCTAGATGGCAACTGAACCAATTCTCCAACTCATAAAGCTGTCTTATACCATGTTCCTATGTATCAAATGATCAGGCATATTTTGGTCATTGTAAGAACTGTTGAAATAGATGTTGATATCTTTATATGCAAGTTGGGCAAAACTGTTTTCAAATTACCTTTCCATCTTTGCAGATCTTGGAATTTCTGGTACAACATCAAAGAAGTAAGTAGCTAGTAAAATCAAAATTCCAGACATGAATATACTGTACTTTTTACTGACTGACTTTGCATTTGTGGTGCTTCTATTTATTAGTAGCATTTTTAATGAAACTTCTGCTTCTCCTTCCCTATAAACAGTGGAGGAGCTTCATGCTCTGGCACTGGGGAGCGGAGAGCAGGGCTGGCGCATGTCCTGGGGGTGGGGCGCGCCGGCCGCAGGGGCAGGGCGCCCGGGGGGGGGGCAGCCACAATGGCACCCTACTGGGATTGTGCTGCTGGGGGCGGTGCACTCCCCTCACACTCCTCTTGGTTATGTATTCTTTTAAATCCATTCTTTGGAAAGATGACAAAAATAGAATGGTCCTGTCAGTAAAAACCTGGTCTCTTATGACAGAATGGACTGCTAGAACTTCTCTCCACAGTTTCATAAGTGAAAGCTTTATGAATTGCTGTATTTTCCATTGCATACTGAAGATTAAGGAACATTGTACGGGCATACCTCAGAGGTGTTGCGGGTTTGGTTCCAGACCACCACAATAAAGCTAATATTGTAATAAAGCGAGTCACACACACACAAAATTGTTTCCCAGTGCAGGTAAAAGTTATGCTTGCATTACACTGTGGTCTATTAAGCCAGGCCCCCAAGGCTGCAGGGGGGGAGGGAGGGAAACCTGACTCCAGCACTATGCCAGCTGCACTCCCATGGCCAGAAAGTGGCAGCGGTAGCAGGAGGCTTCCTTCCACTGGAAGTGGCAGGCTGCCTACAGCTGCACCCGTCTCCTTTTAAGGAGCAATATCTGCAATAAAATGCAAAGTGAAGCACAATAAAATGAGGTATACCTGTATTTCATTTTGTAATCTAAAAGCCAGTAGTAGTGCAAATCTAAACATTACTTTTGTTCCAGCCCAAAATATTGCACTATTTCCAGTTCTGTCCCTTAGCGGGTTGGTTGGTTGATTGATTAGCATTCAAAATCATTGTCTGTTTTAGGGGAGATCTTCAGTGGAACGCAGGAGAGAGGAAGTTGACAGGAGGAGCCAATTGGCAACCCAAAGTAGCACCTGCAACATGGTCAACTGGCGTTCCTCCAAGTGGCCCAATGGTATGTAGTGTTGTTGATACTTCTTATTTTTAGTGAAATGCATATGAATTGATCAGCCGTTTCAATAGACTCTGCCACAAGCAAGAGCTTTGTCACCCTAGAAAACCATTATTACGGGCTGGATTGTCTGAAGTCTGTTTACACTAACGTTAGAAAGTTTAGGAAATGTATATCCCATCCTACTATTGTTTAAATTATGTAGTTATCTTATCATTTGTTCCGGGAGCATAACACTTCCTTAGTGTTTGAATGAAAGCATGTTTTCAATTTATGCCTCCTGTACCTTTAGTATAAATGCTTTTGTTCACTATACCCAACCTTACTTCAGAGAATAATCCAGAGTGCTAACAAACCATGGGAAGCTAGAATATTTGTTGAAATCACTGTTGTTAATAGTGTTGTTGGTTGTTGTGAAACAATCCACCACCTTGGGACAGCAGTCTGAAATATAAAAGCTTTCAAATTAAACAAGAAAATATTCAGCCAATATTCTAAAACAGTAAAGAGACAGGGCCTGGCAAATCTCAATTTATTCTGTGGGGTAGGCACCACTCAATAGAAAGCTCTGCCTCTGGTTGCTGCCCACTGCCTGACTAGACTCACAGGGCTGCATGATCTGAAACAGAGTGTCCAGTGATGATCTGGGGAAGAACATATGGGAGAAACCGTTTGTTGTGGTCCCCTGCCCCCAAGTCATTTAAGGCTATAAAGCACCTTGAATTGAGCCAGGAAATGAACTGGCAGCCAGTGCAGTAAAAACAAGATAAGCATGGTGTGATCAAAATGCCTAGCTACAGTATCCTAGTGCCACATTTTGCACCTCTTGTCATCACAAGGCGACAGTATGGCCAGTTCAAGACCCAGCATGTTTCAGAGTTCTAGATTGTGGCAGTTTAGTGGAAAGGGGTTGCACACAAGGTGGGAACTGGGGCCAAAGTCACTGTGTTCGGATCTGGCTATGAGCCTGTCTGCTTGAGAAACAAGTGAATAACGTAGAGAAGTTGAATATTTTCAAAGGTAGCTCTGAATAAACCCAGAACTTTGTGACATTCGACAAACTAAATTGATGACTGTATGTTAGGTTTTTTTTAATTGTATAACTGTAAATCCTTGAGACTTACGTGAAAGGCGAATTAACAAAGAAGAGGAAGATAATTGCTGGATGACAGCTTGTAATACAATTAATCTGTCCTGTGTTGATTTAACTTTGGCAGGATGTGGAAATGGCAGGATGGGCTTCTGTAACGAGTGTTGAACAGTGACTTAATGTTGGAAGTGAGTGTGTGCATGCGTTCATATCTGTATAATCTGTAATCAGTGTCTGGTGTTTGTTATTCTGGTTTCTAGACAGGATCTGGAGCTCCAGCAGGTGCTGCCCCTCCTACATCAGGTGCCCCCCCTGCACAGCCTGCACCAGGATTTGGGATGGTGAGTGACATTTAATAATAGAGGTTGCATTTGATCAGTCATTTTCATAAAAAAAAAAAAAAAAACACAATGACAGGAAGGATTGCCACCACCTGCCACTTAACCTTTGCTTCCTTTTTAAGTTGCTTATGGCCAAGGCTTGTATATTTTGCCCTTTTTTAAAAAAAAAAAAGTCAGCATTCAGCAGAAGGAAAAACAGAAGTCAGCCCACATTACCGTTTTTGTAACCTTGCTTAACTTGGATATTTTGCATGCTTCTGGAAGGAGCAAGAAAACTATGCAGAACTCTGAAGCTCTGCCCCAGGAATCTTTTTTTTTTTTTTAAATGATATTTATTGGAATTTCACATGAAAAAACATCTTAATAAAAAAGAAATTTAGAAAAAAAAGAAAAAAAAACACCATACAAGATACAAAAAGAAAAAAGAAAAAACAGTTAAAAACAATTCCGTCTTTTCATCACAACTTTTACATTTACTTATTTCCCAGACCTCCTCATACCTCCCTCTTTTGTATTCCGATTTAATTTGTTTGTCCAGCAATTCCTTTTCCTCCTTTTTAATCCCATCCTTAATCTTAATATAATATAATAACATTTCCTTGGTCCTGCCTTCTTAGTTTTCATCAGACATTTGTCACACACTGAAGTTTATCATTTGAACCTTGAAGAGCAGGAACACGTTCCCTTTAAAAAAGGATACATCTGATGCCAATCGATGCACCGAACACCAATTTCTATGCTTGTCACTGCACAATACACAGTGCACTGCATAAGGAGTTTGCTGGGGTTTGCTAACAGATTACAAAGGGTGTTGGTCTTCATCTGGTTGGTTAGGACTCAGTAATGGATTACAGCCTGATCTAAGGTGGCAGCACTACCACCATACAGATAGATAGTAGTAGTAGTAGAAGAAGAAGAAGAAGAAGAAGAAGAAGAAGAAGAAGAAGAAGAAGAAAATAAGTCCCACAATGCATGCTTGGGTTAAAGGTGAGTCCCAGGTCTGAAAAAGTTGACAACTACTGGCAATAGGGCATACAACCTACCTGAAGTGTGCATTGTTGTTGTTGAGATTTGATTTTTGTATAGTGGAAATCTGGCACACTCATTGGACTGTGCATACCTGAAAGGATGGAGGCTAGCAGTACCTGTCTTGCCAAGATGTTGTCAGTCAGCTAAGACTCAAGCTTGCCTTGTTTGTACTGCATGCATCATTCATTGTTCTCTTAATACTTCCCAGCAACCTCCTGGATCAGGTGTCCCAATGATGCCACAGCAGCCAGTTATGTACGGACAGCCTATGATGAGGCCGCCATTTGGAGCAGCTGGAGCAGCTGGTGCACAAGTAAGGGCTAACAATTTCTCTCTTGAAGGTCTTTTTTTATTATTATTTTTTGAGCAGCTTAGCTTTTATGTCTCCTCTTTTGACCTGTGACCCTCTCCTGTATTTTCAGCAATTTACCTTTTAAACTCCTTTGAGTATTTTAAACATTTAAATTATTACAGTCGTACCTTGGAAGTCGAATGGAATCCGTTCCGGAAGTCCGTTCAACTTCTAAAACATTCGGAAACCAAAGCTCGGCTTCTTGATTGGCTGCAGGAAGCTCCTGCAGTCAATGGGAAGCCTTGTCGGACATTTGGCTTCCAAAAAAAGTTCAAAAACTGGAACACTCATTTCCGAGTTTTGATCGTTCGGGAGCCGGAACATTCGACTCCCAAGACTCCCCACGGTACGACTGTATTACAATATATTTTGGCTTCCATGCAGAGCAGTTGCATTTCTGCAGTAATACAAAATGCTTGCATGCCACTTTCCTTTAGCAGAAGAAAATGGGTTTATCGCATCCATTTTCTTTTGTGATTGTAGTTGCTATCCTCAATACAAGTTAGGTAGATAAATCATCAAGTAAAAAATATATAAATAGTAAAATGCATTAGTTTGTACTCAACATCATCAAACTGGAGAAGATAAAGTTCCTTTCTAAACAAAACAGCGTTCTGGGTCAGGGAGCTCCATGAAGCAGGTGTCATGTTGGAAAAGGCCCTGCCACCCTCCTAGATTATACTTCTATTACAAGGGAGCACTAAAGCAGGATCTCTGTTCCAATGGCTGGATTAAATGTAAACTACTGAAAACTTCTTCTGTTCGATATAAACCACTATCTCCTCATTTGTCTTCAAACTTACCTGCCAGTACTGACTGCAGGAAGCACAACTTAAGTGCAGAAGTATACCCGCTACAGTGTGTTCCATCCCTAGATATGCTTAACTTAAAATGTGTCTAAAGTAAGTTACATCTGTGGGACAGGTGTAACATTGGAATGGTTTTCATCTTCAATCTATTGCATCTTAATTTTGTTCGTATGTGAATCTTAATATTTATCTTACCGTTGTCCTTATACTCTTCTCTTCTCTTCTCTTCTCTTCTCTTCTCTTCTCTTCTCTTCTCTTCTCTCTCTTTTTTGTTTGTGTGTTTGTTTCATGCTCTTCTTGACTGATGGGAAACCCGTTAAGCTCTCTCCAAGTCCTACACCTGCCACTCAGAGTCCCAAAAAACCACCATCAAAGGACCCATTAGCGGATCTTAACATCAAGGATTTCTTATGAACTGTTTAAGGTATAGCATTGCTGGACCTATTTACTTACTTGAACTTGCTTTTCTGGCATTTGCTTAGGTGACTGAAGTCAAATAACTAATTTTTCTTAAGTTTGGAAGGTTTTAGCAGTGGGCTTCCAAATATTACTGGTTCCTTGTGCAATGCCAACATTTGGGTGCCCCCATGTCTCTCTACTTCCATCCCAAGTTATTGTTTATTTTAGATCTTACAATGATTTATGTGGAAATTATTCTGTTTGGCTGTGTATTTTTTGATGTTTTATTTATTGTTTATGACTACTTTTGTTATGTTGTAAATGTATTTTTTCATGTTGTAAGCCACCTTCAGCATGGTTTGAACTATGGAAAGGTGGCATACAAATAAAAATTATGTTTGTATCTTGGTAATGCCAGATCATGAAACTAATTCAGATGCTTGTTGCTTAGTTTTTCTCTTTTGCTCTCTCTCCCTCCCTTCCCCTCAACCTCCACAGCTGTAGTTTTCTGTCAGGATAACTGAAGATGCAAGCTTGGAATCTACAAACAAGAATTTTGTTGCTCGGAGTTGTCCAAGTGAGCCACCACTACCAAACCCAGTGCTTACAGATTTCTCTCCTACTTCCAAAACGTGTAGCACAGCTGTGAAAGTGAACATTAGGAATGTGTACTATCTTAGTTGTTATCCCTCTTCTCTCTCTCTCTCTTTCTCAGTTTGTGTACTTGGGTTATTATTTATGTGTTTTACAACTTTAAACAATGGATGTATGTTTCTGATGCCTTCTTAGTGCTTTTCTGAACCTATCCAATAGGGGCAGATTATGCAGCTGTTGTGTGGTGAGCCATTTGGAGCGATGTGTCTGTGTTTCTGGAGGTCTCCGTGTAAATAACTTTGGCAAACCTTCTAAATTTTTTCCCTTTTGAAGTCCAGTTTCTCTTGTATATCTGTTATACAAAATAATAGTGTAATGATACCAAGGTAGTAAGAAAAAACACTCTCAATCCTACAAACTCTTTTTGTGTGGAAAACGTTTCCCCCCCAAATGCAGGATTCTGAATTTGTTGTGGAATATGTTTTATTTTTGTGGCACTGTACATGTTAAAGATAATTTTAAAAAGTAATATAAAAGAGAGCTCCCATTTAATACATCTTCTTTCAAGTTCCTTTGCAAAGAATTTTTTTCAAAAAAAAAATATTGAACATACCTTATCAAATTTATTTTAAAATATTTAAGGGATTTTTGTTTCCCATTTTAAAACCAGCTTATTTATCAGCTCTTATTTTAAATGCACTGAAAATAAGTAAAGGGCAAGTTCCTTGCCATGTTGCTAAGAGGGGGAAAAAATCCTAGCTGGGCAGACATTTTAAGGATTGTCAGGTTAATTAGGTCGCTCAGTGTATCTGTTGGCAAATCATGAATAATTTTTATTTTATTTTTTATTTAGCTTTTATGTACATCAGTTAGTTTGGTGCTTCTATGTATAAGCCTTGGACTAGTGGTGTTTTTTCCATTCCCATACACCGCTGTGTATCTTCCGTACTGTCTGTGATTAGAGGTTGCACTAAACTGGAAAACTGCACCCTTTACTGTAAACAGAGAAAAAATTGTGTTCCTTTAAACGTTTTAGTTTGTTCTCTCATACTGTTTGTGCTGATGGCTTGGCTTAAGATTTTTGACTCCTTAATAAGGTCACTGTTGATCAGTGTTACAAGTGGCTTGGCAGCTCTTTGTAAAAGCATATTAGGTTGGAAAGATGTTCACCTAAGTCTTTCAAATTAACTATTTAATCAATATATGGTACCATTTTTAAAAAGTGGTTGTATCTGAACTTATTGTGGGGATAACATACACTG
This sequence comes from Podarcis pityusensis, assembly GCF_964106645.2. Lineage (NCBI taxonomy): Eukaryota > Metazoa > Chordata > Lepidosauria > Squamata > Lacertidae > Podarcis > Podarcis pityusensis. The sequence goes on along the minus strand of NC_138026.1, from coordinate 41,199,132 downwards.
TAATGGCAGAGAGTTAGAGAGAGAGAATTTCAAAGTGGGTTTTCTTTGTATTTTGATTTGAGAAAAACCCAGTGCATGTGTACCCTCTGAGATGCAATAAAACACCTTGATCAAAGTAAATTAAAACACAAAAGTTGTGTCCTTTGATTGTTCCTCTGACTTCACCATTTGGTGCTTCTTGTAGGGACACAATAGCTGCTGACTACAGTTTGACATGCTTGTTCAGAGCAGGAGAGGTCTTGCTCTTTGAGTCTGCTGGCATTTTAAATCTGACAGCTGCTAGAGAATTTTCCAGCCTACTAAAGCAATTGTGACTGGCAGTACAACCATATGCCTTTTTGCTCAGAAGTCAGTCTTGCTGTATTCAATGAGGCTTACTCCCAGGAAAGTGAACCAGAAGAAGGTAAGAAAGTGAGGAAAAGGGAGGTATATGAACAATGAGTGAGAGAGTGTGTGTGATCTATGGATCTTACCAGAAGAAGGTAAGAAAAAGGGAGGTATATGAGCAATGAGTGAGAGAGAGTGTGATCTATGGATGCATGGGGTGTGTTTTTAGAGTGAGAAGGAGCAGCTATGGATTTGAGGGGCTGGGTCTGACCCAAATCCACTCTAGCTGGTGGATCGCAAGGTTCTGGCACAAAAAAGCCCCATAAGCCCCCACCATCACCCCAAAAAAACCCCTGCACCTTGGTCTATAATAGTACCAGAGAATACAGTGGTACCTTGGGTTAAGTACTTAATTCATTCCGGAGGTCCGTTCTTAACCTGAAGCACCACTTTAGGTAATGGAGCCTCCTGCTGCCGCCGTGCCGCCAGAGCACGATTTCTGTTCTCATCCTGAAGCAAAATTCTTAACCCGAGGTACTATTTGTCAAACAATAGGATCAATATGGATCGTGGTGAATGACCTGTGAATGTAGCTTCAAAAACTAGCACTGGATATGAAGTAAGTGGTAATGTGAACATACCCATAGTGACCAGAATTCTATATACATAGCTATTGTTCAGTCATACAATATATTATAGAGGCATTATGAGATCGATTGTTTTTGATGTCTTGCCAATAGCAGCTGCATATTGAGTCAACACTTCCATTGCACTCTCCACCACAATCCCAAGATACCTTTCCTGATTAGTCTCACTGCTAGCTCAGACCTCCCCCCCCCCTCCTCTTCTCTGTGTATAAAATCGGGGTGGGGGTTAGCTCCATGTGCATCACTGCTAATCTCTTAAAGTATGAACACATCAAAAGATGTAGTCCCAATACAGATCCTGAACCCCAATTCTATCTTCTGTTTTGAGAAGTGTGCATTTATTCCTACTCCCTGATTCCTGTTATTTAACTAGTTAGCAATCCATAAGAGGACTTCTATATTTATCCTGTGGCTTTTAAATTCGCTCAGGAATCTTTAGTGGAGCACTTTAAAGTCCAGGTAAAGAGTGTCCACCAGTTTGATCTTATCCATATGCTTGTTGGCACTCTTAAAGGTTATTGAGACGGATCGGGACTTTGCAGAAAAACATGTTGCTGCTGCTTGATCGTTTTATCTTAGCACTTTTCACCAAAGCTTTCCTTAAACAATGCTTTTCATCAAAACAGGCCTGTAATTGCCTAGATCCCTTTTTGAAAATCGGCTGCTTTCCAGTCCTCTGGTGCAGAGGAGAATGTAGCATCAGAAGCCGCCATTTTGTTCAGTCGAATGATCCAGTAATGCGCATCTCAGGCAGAATTTAATTTCTAGGTAAGTAGCTAAGGCAGCAACTCATTTTCAAGTGGGAAATTTTCTATAGGGTATAGATTATTTCACACATTCAAGTGAGAGGTTGTGTGACTGTAGTAACTATTGGTCACCATAGTGTTGCAGATATTTCTGCTGCATAAAGCCAAGCCATAGACAGAAATGGGAGAGTCAGTGAGCAAGGAGATTCCTAGGCCTGTGCTTAAGAATCCCAGAGTCCAGGCTGTACCGTAAGAGGAGTTATTGGAGAAGAGGTGGGTTCGGCTATCCCCTGGGTGAGTCTGAAAATTGTATTTTTAAGCTGGTGATTTGGGGACAATTTTGGGCCTTGAAGACTTAGTTTAATGCTCAAAATTAAACAGGTCTGTTCAGGAACAAATCCCCTTAATTTTGGTGAGCCTTGGTTTCTAAGTACAGACACCTATGATTGACACCTTAATCACAATTTTTCTAAATAATTCTGCACTGCTGGGCTATGTAAAAATCAAAGGGAAAAGTTATTTGTGTACGTGTTGGGTGAAGGATATTGTGGAGTTCTTGGACATTTAATCCCCTTGGTCAAGTCTGGACATGTTTAGGTTGCATTATTGGGAATTACTGCAAAGTTTTGAGAGCGGACCTTCTTAACATACTTCTACTTTAATCTTGAGATAGGTTTTCAAGATGCAGCTGGAGTGGTGTTTCTAAAAGTCTGGCTCCCAATGTGCTCCTGGTTCAGTCATGTAATGAGGGGCTCCCCCCCTTTTCCTGGGCTTTTCACCCAGTCAACAGAAAACCATTGCGGTTGTGATGCCGCTTTAAAAGACTGGCTTGCTCCCTCTTGTCTTTTCCTTCCCTGTATGGTACTCTGTTTAAATTGGGTGCTTATGCGTATATTGACATTAAAAATGAAACATAAAATATAAACTTGCTGGCTGATCTGTTCTTGCGTTTTCTGCTGCAGAGGACTTGAAAGGGGGTTTCGTTTAAGTGGACAAGTGGTCCTGTTTCAAAATGTTTGAGAAGCAGTGAGCTCAGGACAGGCTTTTGGATCTAAGGCTGCCCTCTGCTGGGTATATGGATAATAAAAATACCTAACACAGTTAAGGTGTGAATCTCCAGGTTCCTGGTTCAATATTAATCCTGATTTGCTTGCACAAAGCTAATGGTTAGGAAAAGGGGTGTGTCAACACGAGGGCCTTAGGCTGCTCTTTCCATGTGTGTGTTTGTGTGTCTTTGTGTACATAAGCACTTTCCATTTATGCCTTCCAAATCTTTTTTGATGGTTTCCTATTCACATTAGTGGCTGGTATTTGAGGGGATATATTTCTGTGGTGTGGTATGGTGCGTTGTCACCTCCCCTAAATTAGTATTTCCTCCACCCACAAACATGTTCACCGGTATGCATGACCTTTTTTAAAAAAGCTACCCCAAAACATGTTTTTTTCTGAAATTCAAAGTTTTCATCTATTAGATTTTCACAGAATCATAGAATTTCAGGATTGGAAGGGTCCCCAAGTGCCATCCAGTCCAGTCCTTCCATGCATGACTACAGCCAAAGAATCCCAGACCTCTGCCCAAATCCTTCCACCACTCTCCAAGAGAGCACCCCATCACCAGTTCTCAGTGAAAGAACCTTCCCGTGTTCAGCCAGAATCTCCGCTTCCCCCTGGACCTAGTTTTGCCCCTACCATAAACTATAATACCACAGAACAGAACTAAAAGAACAGTAAATAATAATTTTAAAATGTGTGCGTATTGCTCCAAGTAAGGAAACCTGAACTGAACAGGGAGAAAGTGTGGGACAACACTTCAGTGAGGAGGATGTTATGTGGACATCATGGAAAAAAAGAGAGACACAAGCAACTTCAAATCCACATTAAACTCTAGTGTGGATGAGCCCTAAGTCTGGTTTTTCTTGAGTACAGCAATACCTCGGGTTACGAACTTAATTCATTCTGGAAGTCCGTTCTTAACCTGAAACCGTTCTTAACCTGAGGTACTACATTAGCTAATGGGGCCTCCTGCTGCCGCCACGCCGCCAGAGCACGATTTCTGTTCTCATCCTGAGGTAAATTTCTTGACCCAGGGTACTACTTCCAGGTTAGCGGAGTCTATAACCCGATGTGTTTGTAACCCGAGGTACCACTGTATTCATTCTGATGTGTTTATGGAGTAGTTATACTAAGCATACATTTTGATTTGCTTGTGGGGTGTTTACATATCTTCTTGTTCATTATTTATTCACCCAGCACATATTAATGTAAGTAATTCATCTTGTCACTTTCTTGATTTCAAAAGGCTGTGGTATTTTGTTTGAAAGTGGATTTGTCTCTCTCCAGGGCAACAGTGCGTTCCTCCCACTTTAACTGCACAAACCTAAATTTCCAGCATGCGTTTGAATCCCTGCCACAAAGCAGTGACAGCCTCGAGGCAATCTGTATGTTGTGACTCTGTCCGTGCTTCTGTTTTACCAATGATTTTCTTCACAATACTAGAGTTACAAGAAATTCTGGAGCCAGCAGGTGGCAGTCTGGAACTTGCCTTGAAACCGAAGTTGCATATAGACAGAGCCTAATAACTCAACCCTACATGTAAATGTGAATGCAGTGGTACCTCTGAATGCGAACGGGTTCTGTTCCGGAGCCCCATTCGCATCCTGAAGCGAACGCAACCCGCGTCTGTGCGGGTCGCGATGCGCCGCATCCGCGCATGTGCATGACATCATTTTGAGTGTGGAAGTAATGCGCTCTATTACTTCTGGGTCGCTGCAGAGCGCAACCCGAAAATGCTTAACCTGAAGCTACTTCAACCCAAGGTATGACTATATGTTTGCAGACTTTGTTTTAGTTGTTGTGTGCTAAACTCAAACCTCAGTTCTGCCCATGCTTGGATGACTGGTGGAAATCTGGTTATCTTGCAAAGATACGTAAAACTAAAATTGGAATCAAGATGTTACTTTGTGGTATTCTGCAAGAGAAATCCCAAGAACTTTGACAAGCAAGAGCATTAAGTCTAGCAAAGCGATAGGGAGGTATTACAGTGGTGCCTCGCAAGACGAAATTAATCTGTTCCGCGAGTGTCTTCGTCTAGCGGTTTTTTCGTCTTGCGAAGCAACCCTATTAGCGGATTAGCGCTATTAGCGGTTTAGCGGCTATTAAAGGCTTATCGGCTTAGCGGATTAGCTGCTAAAAGGCTATTAGCGGCTTAGAAAAAGGGGGGGGAGCGAAAAAAAATCTCAAGACTCGCAAGACATTTTCGTCTTGCGAAGCAAGCCCATAGGGAAATTTGTCCTGCGAAGCAACTCAAAAACAGAAAACCCTTTCGTCTAGCGGGTTTTCCGTCTTGCGAGGCATTCGTCTTGCGGGGCACCACTGTACCATCTTTCTCCTTACCCTACGAAGACCTAGCTCAGCCTTCCCCCATCTGGTGCCCTCCAGATGTTTGGGATTTCATCTTCCATCAGCCCAAGGCAGTATGGCCAATTGTCAGGGATAACGGAAATTGTGGTCCAAAAATATCTGAAGGGCACCAGGTTGGATGATCTAGATGATCCATGAGCCACATTTCATTGTCTTGATCCAGCTAGGGGTTGTGTGCAGAAGTATATTTCTATATATGCATCAAAAAGAAGAGGGCCATTTTCAGTTGTGCTCCACCCTGTGAAATGCTCTCCCAAGTAAAGCCTGCCTGATGCCAACACTAACAACTTACTTTCCTCTTCACTGGGGTAATTGCTGGTATTTCAAAAGGATTTGAAGCTGATTGTAAGTTGCCTAGAGACTACCCTGTGTTAGATGCCAAACAGATTTAAATCACCATCCTAATAATCAATTAATAGGTGATCATCAGCTAAGTAGACCCAATGAAATTGAGCCATGCTCAGTAATTTCAAAGTCACTTAAGGACTTCCATTTGCTCAATGGGGCTTTTCTTTTCACCCTCTCTTCCGCACATATTACCTGAAATTGGCTTCATCATAAAGAGGAAGCAGGGAAACCAGAGCTCGCTGTTCCTGCCTTCTTGGGAGCACTGATAAGGGTGGCCCTGAGCAGTAGCTCTGAACAACAGTAGCTCTGAACAGCTGCTTAGGTGGAGAGATTGGTATTCCTGTTACTGAAGGCTGGTTTATAAATTGCTTGAAGGAATACGTTTGGTCCCTCATCATCCTTTCTCCTATTCCTCAAGTGCTACCACAATTTATCTTAGGTGGGCCATATGCATACAATCCCAGCAAGAACTTATTTTATTGTGTTATAACTCTGAGGTCACATCCACACCACATGTTTAAAGTGCAGTTAATTCACATGACTTCCCTCCCCAAGAATTCTGGGAACTGCAGTTTACAGCTCACAGAGCTACAACAGCAGCATGCTTAGCAAACTACCGTTCCCATGATTCTTTGGGGGAAGTCATGTACTTTAAATGTGTGGTGTGGATATGATCTGAATCTGAAACCAGCACCATTTCACCCAAGGTTTTTGGCCTGAAGTAAAAGGCAGGATTTTGTGAACCTGACACGCAAAAACCAGATTTACTGTGCTATTTCATTATTCGGGCATCTAAGACGCAGCCTTTATAGCAGATTGGATTTTTCACCAAACAGTTGGTTTAAGTGTTGTGGCAAGAGTCCATATAACTTAGCTGTTTGTATATATCTCAGGATCTTTTGGACCTCATGTGCCTTTTGCTCATAAGTTAATATTATGGTTTACTTTTATCCTACCCTGTAATTTTAGTATGGTTTTCAATTTTTAAAAAAGTTTTTTTTTTTACTTTGCCAACAGCTAAAAGATGGATTAGGTTTGTTTTGAGGTATTTTTAAAAGCTGTTAAAGAACACATGAAATTCGCCAACATATTACTTACAAGCTTATAATTGTCAATTCTTTTTTTGGGAAGGGGCGTGTTTGCTTCACTGTGGGGACATCAAATATAGTCCTCTCTGTCTCGTGTACCGTTCACATTCAAAGACAATTTGGTAGGCAGGGAGGAGTAGCTCAGTTTCTTTATATTGCCAGTGAAATTTGGTGTCAAAACAAGAATTTACATATGCATAAATCTGCTTTTCTTTGTTTTACCACACTTAACATTGCACAAACTTATGTTTGTGCAATGTTTGAACGTGTTGTCTGGATGGGAATAAATAGTTTCCTTCCCTCTTTTCCCTTTGACTGTTGTTTTTAACATATTCTGTGTTTTAGTGGTGGCACATTGTTGCTGCTGTTATAATGTTATTTGCGTAGCTAACAGCACCTAATAAAATAATCACACCATTTGCTCCCAGAGCAAGTAGGAGAGGTTCTAGGAAAACAACCTATTTTTTCCTCTTCTGTAGAATGAGAACCAATGTTGTGCCCTCCAGACATTGTTGGACTACAAGTCCCATCAGCCACTGCCAGTAAGGTCAATGGTCAGGGGTAAAGGGAGTTGTAGTCCAGCCTCATCTGGAGGGCACCACTTTAACTTCTCCTGAACTATACAAACAAGGGTAAAAACCAGAGGATTCAAAATACATAGGCCAGCAATGTAGGTAGAAGCCATGTCATATGCAAGTTCTAACAAAATAAACTAAACAATGTGAGAAGTTGCCATGTGGATATTTCTGTATGTATGTATGTCAAAAGTGTGCTACAGGGTAGTTTACAATAGAAAGACGATGTAATGACTCAATCATGCTTTGAAGGTAAAATAAAAACCAGCCCTAACTCCTGTTAAAATGAACATGGCAAGCTGTATTGATTAAAATCATGTAGGTACAGTGGTGCCTCGCAAGACGAAATTAATTCGTTCCGTGAGTTTTGTCGTCTTGCGATTTTTTTCGTCTTGCGAAGCACGGTGTCGGGAAAGTTTTGGAAAAGCTTCAAAAATCACCAAAGTCTTTAAAAACCTCAAAAAAGGCTACCACACCGCGTTCTATGAGTTGCTCCTTGAAGTCAAGTCGCAACTGTATTAACGGTGTTAAGAAAAAGGAAACAAACTTGCAAGACGTTTCCATCTTGCGAAGCAAGCCCATAGGGAAAATCGTCTTGCGAAGCAGCTCAAAAAACAAAAAACCCTTTCGTCTAGCGAGTTTTTTGTCTTGCGAGGCATTCGTCTTGCGAGGTACCACTGTATCTGAAAGTGTGTTTGATGGAGCACTGTTCAGAGGGCTTTGAGACATGCTTACATTTATAATTACTCCCAAATGAAACCAAGCAATATTGGTCACTATTCTGAAGTTTGAAAATATTAGGAATGCCATGTTCAGTGTGTCGGACATTCTTGATGTAATCCTTGTCCCTAAGTGATATTAAGTGTGGTCTGAAGGTGTGGACATGTGTAGTGCTTTCTGTTGTCATAGTCAGATCACCATTGTGAAATTTGGATTGGTGGTGGCAATTTGCTTGACAAAGATAACACGCCCATTTGAATGGTGTGCATCTGGCGACTAATGGATTATTTAATGCTCTGGGGCAGGGCTGGTCTACCCATGAGGCAAGGTGAAGCAACAGCCTCAGGCTACAGGATCCTCAGGGGTAGCAGATCCAATCTTTATTCCTCACCTTGTTCCTGATGTAAAATTTCACTCACCTCTTCTCCCCTGGTGGGGATGGAGGCACCATTTTGTGGTTTGCTTCAGGTGTCAAAATGTCTTGGACTGGCCCTGCTCTGGGGATTTTCCAGCAGAGAAAGCAGTGATGCTGTCTAAGCCTGGTCTCACTGTAGGACATTGAGATGAGATGGGAAGTTGACATAATTGCTTCTGAACATCTTCCCTGGCACTGTGTAGTCTTATCATCTCCCTGGTATTCTGGGAGGCTGTGGGTTATGAAACTTTGATATCCGACGACTGCAGCAGAAATTTACCCTTTAGGTGAGTACCAACCATACTATCTACTTTTAAGAAATAAATAGGGGGTGGTAAATAACATTGTTTATGAACAAAGCTTAATTACTGAGGCATATTCCTTGAAAGTACTTTCTGAATCTATATAGGGTTCAGATCATAGGAAAAGGATCACGCTGCTATAAAACTATCAACAGATCCTTGCTTTCTGAATTATGCCTGTGTTCTTCAGTTGTATCACTTAACATATTCTTTTTGAAATTACATTGTCTCTCAGGATGTCCATGGATAGTTCCAGACTCTAGCAGAAAAGTTAGCCTCCAAATATAGCCCAAAAAGCAGACTCCAAAATGAATTTGGCCCCGGGTTCTGCAGATGTCGCCTTGCCAGCTTGCAGCTGCTAAGAAGAGCTGTTCACTGTGGTCTTGACACAAGCAAAGTACATGGCTGCACCCAGCTGTTAGAAAGCCATGTCATTTTCAGTCCAAAGCAGCCTATAACTGATGTGGTTAGAGGGGCAGACGCAGGGCCCACTTAGACTTAGCCACTTGTCACGTGCCTACAATGTTGTCTCCACCTTGTATGTTAAAATTAAAGGCTGGCTTTTCCACTTTGGGATGAGTACTTCAATCTGCTGCCATCTGAGTTGCTTTCACTGACTTGGTACAGATGTAATGCTTTCCGAGATTACCGATCCATGGTTTGGTGACAGGGAGAGCCTTGTGGGCTTGCAAGTTCCATCCTTTCTTCCCTTTTGTGCAAAAAAATGATGCTTTAACAAGACTGGGATTTATTTGACTGGACTAACCAGAGAATGAAACTAGGGAACAGTCACCATAACCATACAATCAGAGGTGGATTTAGGGGGCATGTGACGGTTCCCTCAGTGGCGTGCAGTCATTTCACCTCTGCACATACAACCCTGAGATTCTTTCGTATGAGACCTTCAGGGCAGGGTAGCCGACTAAATCTCAGTATTGCACAACGGGTGAAAGAAATATGTTAAAATTTAAGAGACTTGTGGGATCTGTAAGCTGTTCCGAGCCAGTCCATATCTTTGCCATGCTTCACATACAGAAGGCATAGCTGGAAGTGAAGCAAAGTTGCTTGGCACTGGGGGTAAGATAGCTCCAGGACATGTCCCTACCTGAAGGTTGCAGCAAGAGAAGCAATAAACAATTGGGAAGTGGCCTAGTCACTGCGTCCATCTGGGAAGTGACTTCCTGTCTGATCTTTGCAGAGGTTAATTCCTGTTTGAGAAGTCAAGTGTGCTAGCTTGCCTTCCTCCACCACCGTAATGACCCTCCATGACTAGGAGGGATACGTTCTGAAGTAGGGAGTCTGCTGCACTTGTTTAGGCTTCAGAACGTGGACACTCAAGGGGTCTAAATTGCACAAGGAACCTACACAATTACAAAAAGCTCCCCACTGCAGAAGTTGTACCTCCAATCTGTGGAGGGTGAAGGGAACAGCAATAAGGGGAGAAGGAAGGTAGAGCTAGCATGCTTGTCTTCACTCTTCACCTTTGCACGAGGCATTTAGGATACCCAAACAGGGCTTCGGAGACCTCTTGTTGATACAGACTACCCTACCTTACCTGTCTCTGTTGCACCAACTGCACAGGAGGCAGGCCTGACAATGTGGCTTCCCATTGAGAACCAAGCCTCTGTTTGTAGAAACAAATGGTTTCTCGTGAGTTCTCCTTCCAATTTATGAAGGAGCTGCTTATGCCCACAAAAGACGGTTCCAACATAATAAATGGTGTGTTCTGAATTGCAACTATTGTCGTATTGGAGGTTCTCTTCCTTTCTGCTGTATGTTTTTAGTAACAGTTTAGTAACAGCGCAATGGGCCTAGCAGTATAAAGGTTTGAAGTCTGAGGCATTTTATTGGTATATAGAAATGAAGGGTAGCCATTTAATGCCTGTTCTGGAACCTGTTTAGTTTCTTTTATTATTTATGCCAAAGTTTCTTTCTTTTTTTAATCACTCCTCTCCTCAGAAACCAGATCCAGATGTGGAGTAGGCTTTGGTGAGTAATCTAGAGCTGCCTTTGGCAAGCGTGTTCTGTACAGAAGTTTTCACAAGATTTATGTAAATCTAGAAAAAATAAACTAGCCAGTTTAAAGCCACCCCTTTTAAGCATTTATGAGGTCAGAGTAGACTCTCTGTGTACTGCTACTTCCCCATACAAAATGCTTAATCAATGCCCTTATAGTTCCATTAAATCTCTAGTTTTCTGCTGCTAAAAGCAGCAAGCTCTAAGGGATCAGGCGAGGTAAAGGTCAGTTAGTGTCAGAGGGCTGCCATTCTTTTCACTGTGTATTTAACAGCTACATGACAGGCAGAAATCCAGCATCTGAACTTCCTCCCGTCATTGCATAATTGGATCAAAAATATTTCCTATACACACACACACCCCAAACTTTCAGTGCAAAATTAAAAATGTACAATAAAAATATGCCTAAAATGGACACAAAATCCTGTCAAAATAGATTCTTATTTGAATCTACAGTATTTAAACATGCATTTTTATATTTACATGTTTGGATTAATATAATTCCTTGCCAGTTAATTCAAGGGAATTAACACAGTCTTAATGTTCTGGTTAAGGCTCTAGACCATAATAATGAAATTTGTCTATGGATAAATGCATATCTACCAGTAAGAGAATGGCAGCTTCAGACTGTGCGGTCTGTGTCCATATCCCATTCCACCACTACACAAAACAGAATATATTTCAAGCCCTAAGCATCAGTCTCATCTACGGTAAACTAATGCAGTTGCCTTCAGTAACACTGTGTAAACCTGTATACAGTATTTTTAACTATTGACAAATAAGAAAGATCAGAAAAGGGAAAGGCTTCTTTTCATTGATGAGTTATTTGGGCATAATGGGAGGGCAGACAGTGGGACCTGTGTGTGAATTTTACATTGGTGTAATAGGCTAATTTATGCACCACCACCGCAGATCTCCATCCTTTAAGCAAGCAAGATACGCTATCAGAGATCTCCCACTCAGGGAAAAACACTCAAGCAGGGCAGGTGAGGGAGTATGGCATAGAGCATGGGTAGGCAACCTAAGGCCTAGGGGCTGGATCTGGCCCAATTGCCTTCTAAATCCGGCCCGCAGACGGTCTGGGAATCAGTGTGTTTCTACATGAGTAGAATGTGTCCTTTTATTTAAAATGCATCTCTGGGTTATTTGTGGGGCAAAAGAATTTGTTCATTTCCCTCCCCTCCGGCCCCCCACAAAGGCTGAGGGAGAGTGGAGCAGTTCCCTGCTGAAAAAGTTTGCTGACCCCTGGCCTAGAGAGAGTACTGAGGGCCAGACAAAGGGATCTGAAGGGCCGCTCTTGAGTAATCCATGATGGTGAAACGAGTTGGCAGAATTTTGTTGACCTAGTTGGAAGCTCACATTTTCCCTTCTGCACTTTATCAGAACTAAATCCAGCATTTGTAGGAAACTTGTATGGGAAATAAAACTTTATCTTAGTGCAGGATGTAGATAATACTTCCCCGTCGCCACATATTATCACGCAGCATCGGTGATTTCAGCCTGTCTGCATGTTGAAAGCTTGCGTCACTTGGCCTTTAATCCTGATATACACAGTTGGCTGTGCTGCAGCAAGTTATTATTGTTGAATATTTAAAATGGAAAGTTTGTCTTTTGCAGAAGATTATGCAGGAAATAAGTCTTTAAATTAAGCAGTGATAAAAGTGGGAGACCGATTTGTACTTTCAAATAGATGTCTGAATATAGGGTAGACAGGCCCAGGACGAAAACATGGCTCCATAGTCAGTAATGCATCAATTCCTAATAACCTCAGCAGCAATTTGCTTTTGGCACAGAACTAATTATTGAAGGCATTGAGTTGCTAATCAGAAATGTTATGTGGACTTTCAGTGTGGTTTTTTCCTGGGAAAGAAAGATAGCTTCCATTAGATCAAACTATCCACTTTAGCTCATTATTATCTAACTAGCAACAACTCTCCGGGAGCTCAGGTGTTTCATATCCCTGGCTCAGTGGTGACTGGTCCATTAGGGAAACTACAAAGTGAAATGGCTAGCAATTTTTTAACCCCCACACTGCCCCAAATGTCAGGGCTGCACTGTTTCCTTTCGCACACATCCTTCTAGAGAGTCTTGGATACTTTTCTGTCAATCTCCCATTCTCTGACCAGTCAACAATATGCACCACACAATCTCAGTCCAAAAGAATTGTCGTGTCTAGGAGGGTCCCATCCATCTGTCCCAGGGCCTAAAGGTTTATTTGTATCTTACCAACAATTTGCCCTGCTCTGCGGTTTTCATCGACCTCCTGTTTTCATTATGTGAACCCAACTAATGTGGATAGCTTGTGTGTGTTGCAAGAAAAGAAATCGGGGCTTTTTAAAAAACATATAAAATGTGGGGTAAATTCCTCCCTGCTACCCTCATGAATCCACCCCCCAAAAAAAATATTTTAATGGTTGTTTCTAGAATATAATAGAACTGTCAGGAACTCCATTTCTTACCAGGTGGCCAGGCTAAAACTTCCACTTTGTGTGCTCTGCTGCTTTAAGAATGAGTGGCTAATACTGCAGGGGAAATTAATTTAAAATGATAATGTTTCCATATAAACGCTGTGAACTTTGATAACAGATTTTAATTTTGTTTGGGATGCTTTCAAATGCACATTTCAATAATAGAAATGATTAAAAAAAGTGGATTTGCAAGTCAATGCCAAATTTAATATCCCCAAATAATTATATACACAAATGGTGTTTTAATAATATCTCATTCACACAATATAGAGATGATTTGTAAAAATTTTGGCCATCAATATATATTTTAATAGTCATTTATTTTTTTAAAAAATCTTTGTTCTTCCACACTGGTGGGGGAAAAAATTGATCAATACAAGTTAAAAACTGAATTACTGTAATGCTAATAAAAACCAAGCTTATATGGGCCTGGAGTATGCATCTTAATGTTACATATTAAACAGCATCCTGACAACCAGCTTTGTCACAAAGAACTTTCACATACACTAGTACATTTGAAGCAGGAAGCTCAGCTGATATAATTTTTTTAAAGCTACTGAAATGTGTAAATTTGCAATACTTAAGCTCATGTTAAATACTTTCCTAGTAAAAGTCGAGGTTCAGAAATGAACATGAACCCAGTTGGTTTATTGCTATATAATAAGTCACCTAATGTATTTACATAAGAATTTAACCTACATTTTCCAAAAGGGTGAAACATGACTCAGCAAACAATTATCTGCTTTTGGTAATTCTTGATGCTGAGAATTAACACAACTACCCAACCCACAAACCCATCTGAGGAAAAGATAGTCTGTTGGATAGTCCCAATTCAATAGTCATCTCAACTATGTGTTTTGGCCTTGTTGTAAAGGCTTCCCCATTCACTTCAATGAATGGGCCAGAGTTTTGTATTGAAGAAAAGGGAGCTGCCCTACTCTCTAGTAAGGTGAATGGGGGCTGCCCTCACTATCAAGTGCATATGGCCTCTTGGGCCTATAATCCCATTTTTTAAGACAACCTTATTCATCTTTGGTGTGTTTAGCTCTTTTTAACCATTGTTTTCAAAACTTGAATTAGTAGTTGTCATTGTTGCCTCTTGTCAAAAGTAACATCACTTGATGCTGATGATTATATTTTTAAGGCACTGATTTGTTCAAAATAGTGACAGGTTAAAACAAATACACATCTAACAATCTCACTTTTGCATATCATCTAAAACTGAATTTACAGGCATTAAATTGTACTCATATGGTTCCTTTCCCCCCACAAACAGAAGACATGCTACATTCATTAAGTTCCAATTTGCTATTTTAGAATTCAAGGAAAAGGAGTTTGTGGGTTTTGCATATGATCTAAACTAGGCCAACTTGACAGAGGCATTTCAATGTGAAGAGGTATTGTCTACAGTAATAAGGGTTATGGGAGAGCTTTGTTTCTTGTCTTATCCCAGTGTTTCACAATTGGATTCTCCTGCAGATACTGTACAATAATGGACATGCAACCTGTGTAACAGGAAGAATAGAAAACATACTGGAGCAGAACCCTGAGACAAGTAAATAAGTTGAAAACAAAACAATCACATAGTTTAATAGTACCAGTTAAAAGAGAAGACGCTTCTCCTTAAAAATGCAAGCAAACGGAAAGAGCCATTAGTTTCTGTTCCATAATATGAATGACTCAAATTTACCACAATTTAAAAACAATAAATACAGTAATACAATATGGGGCTTTAAGTGCACGTCATATCTACGGTCAATTTAAACAACTCAGTCGAAAAGAAATTCTGCTAAATGCTGTGTAAATGTTTTCAGCATATCAGAAAAATGCTGGTTTCAAGTTCAAATAAAGTCAGATGCAGGTCATTGTACGTTCAGCATTTATTTTTGCAGGTTCTTCACTTCATAGCACTGTCAGATACTAGAGCTGATCTTGCATCGGCTGCCATTAGCCCTGTGCACAATTGTCATTGTTCCCATGTATCCAGAGGCAAATCTGGGCATATTTGGCAGGAGTAATTCGAACGGCCACATTGTAATCCTGCTCTTCCCCATTGACATCCACCCACTGGTGACCAGAATAAATGGCAATAATTTTGCGCTTCCACTTCTTCTTGTTGGGCTCTTTAAGGCGAAGGTAGATCCCCGATCCAGTAGAGCCAGACTCGGCATCACAATACTGGTAGAAGAGATCGCTGGATTCCTCAGATACGCTGCAAAACCGATAGACCAGTTGGCCAGATCGGTCAGCGTCGTATCCGGAAAAGTGGATCATGCTTCCAGGCATTGTTTTGCTAGCTGGGCTAATGCCCAGCTCCATGTATTTCTTCTTGTGAGGACGCTTGAGCTCCAGGACTGCGTAGTCGTAATCCACTGCAACATCTCCAGTTATGCCCCTCAGCCAGCCTTTGGGGATCTGTGTGCTTTTAACTCTGGTCCACTGGAAGGAAGGCTTACGCTCAGATTTCCTCTCATTCAACCCAGATGCCTTTTGTTTCCTGCCAGCTCTCTTGCTGGGACCTTGTTCCAGCTGTTTGGCATCAGTGTGGTGGTCCTCGACCTCTGACACTTCCCTCTTGCTCCTCTTGGCTCCCCTGCGTCTCTTGCCATCCCCTTTGGATTTCAGCCTCAGCAACCCCACCCTCAGCTTCTTGCTGCCTTTGATGTAATCGGTGCCATCGTGCACACAGTGAGCAGCAGTGAGGACATGCTTTGGTGAAATTAGGATGCCGCTGCAGCCCGTGGAGATCTTTACAGCGGTGTTGAAAGGGAAGTTGGTCAGGAAGCGCGTGTCGGAAATGCTGAACCTGCTGTCAGTGCCGTAGACCTGCCTCTTTCTCCTGGAGCGCACCTTGGCGGTGGTGTTTGCCACTGGGTCAAGATCCGCTCCCAAGACATTCACCTCAGTCAGGGTCCGTGTGCCGTTCTCAAAGACAGTCTCGTAGGAGAGGAGCTCCTTCAAGTCTGACAGGCGTGGCACCGGGAGAGTCCTTTGGCATTCAATCCCACACACTCCACTCAGCTCCAATTTGGCATTTGCTTCAAATTTAGGAGCGTCGAGGAGGAAAGTTTTTTCTTTCACTATCTGTGGTACTTTTCTTAACTGCCAGCTGAAATCTTGTTCTGCATCTATTCCATTCATGAGGCTCCAGACAGGAGTGGAAAACAGCAGTAACAGAAGAGCACGGTCCATTATGTCTCTTGGTTTTCTGTTAAAAACAAAACACAAGAAGTGTTTGTTTAAATGTTGTAGCGTCAGAGATGTTTCCATTTAAAGGATGACATAAGTATTATACTATTTTTGAAGCATGGTTAATATATTTAAAAATAGCAACAGCACTCTTAGAAAGACAATAAACTGAATATGTAGGACAAGGTACTCAGACCACAATCATTATCTTTCTCTATTTATAGATCTCTGCAATTGTGTCCTGTATTTGATTATAGAAACATTTAACAATATTGTCATTAATTTGGCTATGAAAAGCCAGGAAGATTCATGAAAATATTTTTCTTTCTGTTCACTCTGCTTTTAACCACTTGACTTTGAAACTATGATAAATCGTTAAGTTCCTACACAGCTTAAATTCCAGCCCTGCTCCCACACACACAAAAAACAACCCTTTGCATGTTGCCTGAAAATGACAGATTAGGGACATCTATGCAGCTCCACACTGCATTTCTATCTACCTAAAGGCCAAACTAGATGAGATATTACTTGGAAGATCTGTCACAGTTATCTTAACTTCTAGGGATCAATGACATGCTTGATCTGTATGGCAAGGGGATGGGAATTGCTTCTCACAGGAATAAATACCCCTGTTAATAACCTTCACTTCCATCTGGCATGATTTTCAAGCAATGACTCCTTGATGCCATGCCTTCCTTGCCTAACTTCCCTCATTTTATTTCCTTTCCTTTTTCTATGCTAGGCTGCTTTGCTTAGGAATCTTGTGGAATCCTATTGTCTCCTCCCTTTATAGACACACACTCATGGAGACCCTTCCTTCCTTCCTTTTTACATCACACCAACATTAATTACTTTCAGGTGTGAGGTCAAAAGCATTTCTTTTCCACTAGGCCTTTAACTGAGCAGCACCGGCCAATATTGCTTTTAATTTTATCTGCTGTAACCCATCCCACAACTGTTTTATGGTGAAGGGCAGGATATATATTTTTAATGAATAGATGAATACCAAGGCATTTTCATGGACTAGAACAGAGGTGGACAACCTTTTTGCCCCCTCTGAGGGCCATATGCAGCACTTTGACAGGCAAGTGGAGCTGCTTGACAGTCGGTGGGGAAGGACTTAATGGGGGGGGGGGGGATGGGACACCAGCATCTTCTTTCAACCTTCTGTCCCACCCACCCACACTTTAATCTGTCCCCTCCCCAGCTGCATTGGCAGTGCTGGAGAACACAAGCTTTAATGTGCATTCCCCAGCAATTCCAACATAGCTAAAATAGTTGTTGCCACATTGCCTACCAGGATGGGAACAGTAATGGCTAGTCATCTGGGCAGTAGGGGAAAGTGGACAGGGTTCCCTGGCACTTTGTGGGCCTACAGAGAGCTGAATAGTGTTTCCCATAGGTGGACTAAGAACATCTCAAGATATAAATGAAAGATGGGTTGTTTTGTAATAAAGTATGCTATAGTACAGTGGTTAGTACATAAACTGGTGGCATGAAAGGATAACTGGGCCTAGAGGATATACTAATATTTACTATTGGTAGTGCCTAGAGTTGTCAACTTAAATGGGGTATTTATATCTTCACTGTTTCATTTGAGCTTGGAGCACTAGTAATTTGTGACGTAAAAGAAAAATCAAAGCATGTTTTTTTAAAAAACAACTTCCCTGACTGGGCATCTAAGTACCATTCTTATCACTAGCGATCAGGTGAATAATTATTTGCAAGCCTGACCCAGGCATTCCAAGTAAGTTAACGAAGGAGAAAACCGAAGGTATCCTGAAGTCAAGTAGCATTCTTAATAACTTGGAGCAAATCTACACATTATGCCCACGCCTGCTGAATGCCAGTGAACTGTGTAAATGGAACAAACATGGCTTTTTACAGGTTGAATTTGATGCATTACACTATTAACAAATGCAGTGACTTCTGCCATTTGGAGAATGGAACTTGCTTTCCTCTCCCACTTTATACATTCACCACTATGGAAGCCTCAGACATGTGTGGAAATGGCAGTACCTCTAATTATACTTTAAGAGTTAGGCATTTAAGGACATGCATCTGGTTAGACTCTATGGTTCAATATTCTAATTAAAGTGCAGATCAGGATAAAGAGCTCTCTTTTGTTGTTATTACATATACCAGAGTTCAAAAAGGGCTGAAGTCTACATTAAAGGTTTTTTAAAAATAATAATTTTTTTCAGAATTAAAGGCTAAAGAAAAGGTGAAAAAGATGTGGCCCAAGTTCTAAAAGAAAGAATAAGGAAGATAGTAGCTTTTATTGAAATGTGGGTTTGATGATAGTTTAATTCTATGGGTTTTAAGTTACCTGGACTATTTTCCTGGAATAGCAATACAATCCAGAAATGGTTTGTGTAGCTACAGCAGTTGGCAAAATCCCTTCTTCAAAACATATCTGTTAGTGCAGCAAGCCTAAGGATCTTGCTATGTGAATTGGGGTGCACACATGTCTTTATTTGATGGTAATCCACATGGCAAGACAGGCTTCTGCAGGTAGATCTCTTGTAGCAAGGACACAGCAGTCAATTGTGAAGCAACTCAGCTTCCCTCCTCCCAGTCCGGTGGGTGGTGTTTAAATATTAGGCAGGGCAGGAGACCATTTTAACAAACAGCAGATCCCTTCCTGCCTTCTCTCCATGCCCTACTGAAGACTCCACTTCCAACAATGTCAGCAAGGAGGAAGTTGTGGGCAAAGAAAAATGCCTCTATCCCTCTATCCACAGGCACCAGGTCTAGGGGGGCTCTGGGTGCCAGGGCACTCACAATACAGGGCTCCGACACAACTTCCAGTTTCTACTGGAAGTTGCATCAGAGCACTGAAGCGACTTCCCAGACCACGTTGGAGGCCCTTCCACTTGCGTTGGAGGTCTTGCAAGGCTTCAGATGTGACCTCTGAGACCCCGCGAGGCCTCAGAAGCACTGCCGTTGTCACAGGTGCCATTGGGCACCCATAACTTGGGCCCCAAGTCAGCACCCCTGCCTATATCCTTGCCTTAAGCACATTATCTGCAGGAAATGACATGGAAAGGAGCGGGGATTTGAACCCTGATATACCAGTCCCTAGTCAATGCTCCAACCACTGTTCTGCACAGGCTCTAATCTTCACACAAACTGCACTCCAGAAGCAGCAGCAGGAACTTAAAGGTAAAAAAAGTAAAGTTCTTCCTAATGAGGGTGATCCTATTTGATTGGGGTTGTTAATGGTTTATTTTCCCTTAGAAGGTTTTTATAGTAAAACAGGCTGAGTGTTGCAACTCTTTGAAACCAGCCCTGACACTGCCACCAAGACCACACCAGCTTCTTGTATTGCGTTGCGGTCTGTTAAATATATATTCCCTGCTTACAGCAAACTCAGAAAGGTAACTTGCAATTAGCTTCTGGCTGTTTGGTACATGTGATTTAATGGAGACTCTTAGAGTTCCTCAGCTGCTCTAGCTGTAGCTTCTGCCTCCCTCTTTGGCCCTCCTGGGTTCTTCTTCCTTTGGCCCCAAGAATGGAAGGAAAAAGCACCCAGATCTTCCTCATCATCATCATCCTGCTCAGCCTTGTCTCCCAGAAGCAAAGCCCTGAGCAGTGTCTTTCTTTGGCTCACACCCAGACTTGCCATATCAAACAAGCACAATCTTTTGGAGAGTTCTTTAGCTTCTTGCTGAACCTCCTAGACTTTGTGCTGCCATGGCAATGGGGCCAGAGCTCACCTTGCCACTCACTTGACTCTGGTTTGCAGGTAGAGTGATTATACGCCCCATTCCACCGAACACAGTCCTCTGTTTGGAAGGCTGCCAGGAGGATAGTCCTCTTTTTCATGGCATCATATGAAGGGCTGCCCAGCCCAAGCCTGGTTTAAAAATAAAGAACCATAAGAAGAGAGGCTGTTGGCCTTGAAGCTGGCCATCAACAGTTGGTACCTCGACAACAGACTGAGCTCATCTGGACATAGCCTTCCCCACTGTCTTCCCCCATATTTCCACTTAGTTTTCAGGCATTATTTCTAAATAAATTTCAATCTGTACATATCAATTTGCATGAGCATATGTTATGCAAATCTGCACCTGCTCTTTTTTTGGTCATGCCTTTCCTCTCTTTTGGCAGTGGAGGAATGCACAGCTACTTAAAAGGGACCACACATGTATTCCTGCCCAATTGTGGGCGTTTTGATTTTGATAGTGAAGCATCTGGATCAGCCCCACATGAATGGACAGAGATATGCTATCAAAAGTTTTCCATGCTAGTAAATATTTAGTAGTTTATTATTAAAAAGTCGCCTTTGCAGTTCATCATCTGGAAACATTACAAGACTTCTACTTAAGGCAGATTGGGAATACATTAGAGGTAAACTGAGAGCAGGCTGCTAGTGTTTAATTTAAGATTTTTAACTAGATTATAAATTTGACAGTGTCTCTTATATTTGTTTTTCAGCCTATTCTTATTGGTTTTGACCCCTCCTGAAGGCTGAGTTGACTAAGAACTAAAGTAAATAAATACTGCTTTTCTTCCTTTTAACTTTCCTTTCATATTTTTAAACATGCAAGTATGCTTGTGGTGCTGCCACCAGAGGGCAGAAAAATCTAGACATATCCAATAATAGACTTTATGAATTCCCTAGAAGGCTGAAGCTTTTATTTTTTAGACTCCTACTGTACTTCATTTAAGTATACTATTACTGGAATATGGTATTCTCCTCCAGGGCAGCTTCTTGTTCCACATAGCTTGCTGTGTTGCTTTCTTTTAGCGGGCTACACTTCTTATTTTATCTTTTTGAAAAATGCTTAGCAGACTTCAGACTATTTTTTTCCCAATGAAAGTACCATCTTATTTTTTCAGAAACATACTGTAATATTGTTATAGGATGGCAGCTACCCCCCTTAGGTTGGGTGTGCAAATCCCTTCATCTTAAAAAAATAAATATTTATATTTATATACTGCCTACTGTAATTGGCTATGGTGCTACCCTATTCCAAGATCTTTGGGGAATTTCTCTATTATATTATATAAATTTGCTTGTCAAAAAAGAGCTCAATACACAAAATACTTTACCTAGGTTTGCCCTTGGAAGATGGCGTAAATGTGTCGTGTTCTTTATAGCCACTCCAGTAGCCTAACTATACCTGATTCTCTTTTTATATTAGGGTACCTAATACTTGAAGGGACGTGGGTGGTGCTGTGGGTTAAACCACAAGAGCCTAGGACTTCCGATCGGAAGGTCGGCGGTTAGAATCCCCGCGACAGGGTGAGCTCCCGTTGCTCAATCCCTGCTCCTGCCAACCTAGCAGTTCGGAAGCTCGTCAGAGTGCAAGTAGATAAATAGGTACCGCTCTGGCGGGAAGGTAAACAGTGTTTCCATGCACTGCTCTGGTTTGCCAGAAGTGGCTTAGTCATACTGGCCACATGATTCGGAAGCTGTATGCCGGCTCCCTCGGCCAATAAAGCGAGATGAGCGCCGCAACCCCAGAGTTGGCCACGACTGGACCTAATGGTCAGGGGTCCCTTTACCTACCTAATACTTGAGTTTCCAAGTTACTGTGTTCCAATCCTTCCTTAGAAGCCAGCCTCCTAGTTAATTCCTTAAATGAACCAAAATTTACATTCCATATTACAGCCCACTCTCATAAAAGTACTGAGACTACAATGGTCCAGAGTATTCATAATTCGAAGCCGACCTATGACTCAGCAAGACCAAACAAGTATGCTGGTGAAAATCACAGTTTCTACACTTCTCCTCTAGTCCTGTGGTCACTGCACTAGCCACCCAGACCTAAGCCAAGGTTTGGCTTGGTTATGTGTAAACTTGGGCCTGTGATAGTATGGACTATAATCAAGGTTTGTTCTTGGATTACCACTTGCAGTTGAAGGAGACAAACCAGGTTCACATATAATGCTTGTCCAAACACAACTCAGCTCTGTATAGCATGGTAGCAACAAGGCCAGAAGAGGAGCAAAGTGGCTGCAAACTTCTGGGTACGCACTTGCTTGCTCTTGGTTTGGCTTAGCATTATGTGCAAGCGAGGCTAAATTATTCTTTCTGCAAATTATCTTTGATGCCTACACTGCAAAACAACCTCAAAAGCACACCAAATAGGTGGCAAGAAATTTTGGGTTGAAAGCACCAGAATTCTACTCGGTTACATATACGTAACCTATGCACGAAGACACATTTTAGCACACACAGTTATTTTAAGGAATCAGTAGAATGGTACCTGTCACCAGACAACCACTCTTTTGACAGGCTTATGCATATAGTACTGCTAAATTCATGGCATGTTTTAGAGAGGAAGCATTAAACACTGAAGTCTGTACCAGAAGGTGTACTTTTTATAGTTTACAAGGTTATTTGCAGGGAATTCTTGGATCTTAAAAGCCTTCAAGAAAATTCAGTTACTTCCCTCCCTCCTCAACAACTTATGTTCCAAGTATAATAAGAGTGGTGAGTTTCCAAAACAGTGGCTCAAAAGCCACAGGAACTTTGTGCATGGGTCATCAGTGTCCAGTGTAAGCATATGCTACAGAGGCTGAAGGGGCAGGCATGGAAATTGCAACCAAACTCTCAGTTATGCACTTGACAGGTGAGTCCCAAAGGAAGATGAATTTCCATTAGCAGATCCCTGAAAAAGTCTGAAACCACTGCAAGAAGAGAAAGAGTTGCTGTTGGCAAAGAAACTGTTATTTCTCTGTTTCTGGTGACGGCTTCATTACGTTCTTAAGGTTAGCGCTGTCAGCGCTAATCTCCTTACACTTTGCAATGTAAGAAGACCTGTGATGAAGTCTCTAAGGAGCATCCTTCATAGGTTACGAAGTAACTTTCTCTTCTAAATTCTTCCACCTGCATCCACGGGAAGTAACATACAGCTGGGTAGTTGTTGAATTATTTACGATCCAAATGCTCATTTGTACATTATCTACTCATTTGTAGATCTTTATTATCAGCTCTATTACATAGAATAAAATATAGGAGACATATATAAAACATGGCACAACTGGACCCATTTTGAGGACTTCTTCAACTTTTGGAACACCATACTGTATAACCAAGTATCGGTACCTAAGCACGAAGCTTATAAAAATGACCTTGCAAGAAGACATAAATAGATGGAAATTGGCTTTAACAATTCATATAATTCATTCTGCTTAGTGTTCTTTGAACTTGCAGAAACCACAACTCATTCCAGCCAAAGGCTCTAAGGGGATACACAGCCTCACATTTACTCTCTATTACAGACTAATCAAAATCCCTTTGTCATTTTTATTTAAGTGTAACCGCTCTTTAGGGGTTTCTCCCCCTCTTTCAGCTTCTCCATCTCTTTCTCCTGAGCTCATTTCATTTATTTAAACAAGGCTTCCAAGGCTGAAAATCAAATAAGTAACCTTAGTCAAGAGACTTTTGTGATTCCAACACACAGCTTGTCAGTGCTAGAAGCAGCAATCTGGATAAAATTAGTGTCAGTTTTCCAAAAAGGAAAGACATGGCTAGTTCTGCGGCTGGTTCTGCATTTAAAAGCTGGCTATTCCAGAGCAGCAAAATTGCAAGGACAAAGTTGCACAGTAGACGCTTAAATCAAGGCTTTTTGACTGTCAACTGCGCAAAATGTAGCTATTGATAAAAATTAGTGTCTCTCTCTTTACATATGCATAAACCCTACTTAGGAGCACAGGCAATATATACAGCTCCCAGGCTTCCCCCTGCTGCAGTCTAAGTGCAAACTTTTAAATTCCTGCTCGCTCTCCTCACCATCGCCCTCTTAGGAGTCACAGAGCGATGCTCTCCGTTCCTAGAATGCTGTCCAGCAGCATCCGCTGAACATAAAGGATTGATGTCTAGCTCAGAGCGGCCACTCATTTGGGCAAGCTAGCACTGCCATGAAGCGCAACTCTGATGAGTCTTTGAAACGTCCCTATTAATTTGCTGGAGGGTGGAGGGAGCTTTTAAATGAACAGTTTGCTCCTAGGCATATTGACTAGAATTCGATGACACACCGAAGAAAGTGTGCATGGATGGGGCTGCAGCATCATTTGCTGATGTGCAATTTCATGGTATTCCCCGAAGATCTGGATTCCCCCACCCCACCCCTTTTATTAAATATTGCTTCCCGACCTTTTAGCTAAGATCAAGTGTAGTATATCCATTTCACCATTGGCTCCAACAAAACCAAGAACTCATTCATCGTTAGTATCAACACAGAGAGACCATCCACACAAACGCAACCCCAGAAGGTGTGCCAGTGCCAACGCGTTTAATCCTAAGAGAAATCCCTTTCGGCTCAGCGAGGCTTCCCTCCCTGCCAGGTGTCGCTTTGGGGATTCCACACAGGAGGAACCGCTAACCTCGCCTTTCAGGTTCTGCAAAGAGCAACACGCCCTTGAAACGAAGCCCGGGCCATCGCCATACCTCACGCGACTGCTGCCCCGCTCGCCAAACCTCTTGCCACGACGGTGCTCTTCGCGAGCCAAACCTGGAGCGACCCTCTTCTGGAAGCCCAAAGCAGAAAGCAAAGACGCCCAGGAAGCTGGAAAGGACTTTCAGCCCCCAAGAGGCAGCAGCAGCAGCAGCAGCAGCAGCCTCTCAGCTTTGGACGAGGCTCCTGACTGCAGGCGGCGGAGAGAGAGCCGCCAGGGTCTTTCCCTGCCGGGTGGGCGGGGAAGGGACGCGCCAAAGGAGGGGGAAGAAAGGCGGCCGTGAGGGAGGAGGCGCGGGAGAAAGAGGCGGGAGGACGGGCCGCGACCGCCAGCCGTGAAGGGGCAGCAGTTGCTGAGGGACCAACAGGCTGAAAGGGGCACATTCCTCCCATACCAGCTCGAAGCGGGCCAGAAGAGGACAGGCGTGGCCCGCGCTTGCCGCGCCCGGCCCGCTTGGCGGAGGGGATGTTGCTCGAGGGTCACGAGGAACAGGGGGCGCCGTTTCGCGCGGGGCAAGATCGGTGGTGGTTGCCAACTCCCCCCCCCCGCCTCAAAAAAAGAAAAGAAAAGTATACCATCCAAATATCAGTCATATAATTTCCTTATATTAAAAGTAACTTTCATTATTGTTGCCCGTAAACAACAAATGGCATTTTTATTACTGTAATTATATCTCTCCTTTCCTCCAAGGAGCTGAAGGTGGTGTGCGTGGCTCCCACTCCGCCTCTCCATTTTATCCTCACAACAAACCTCTGAGGTAGGTTAGGGGGTGGAAGGTTGGTTGCTATATTTCAAAGTTGTTGAACTAGGGTCCCCCCCCCCGCAAAGTTGTTGAGGTTTTTTTGGTTTTGGCCCCCCAAAATGAAGTTTTTGAGCTATTTTAAAGTCGCCAAAAATGACATTGCCAACATAGGTTGCCATACATCTGGATTGTCCTGAACATTTTATAGGAATTTTCGCCCAGACACTGCTTCCTAATGCAGTATTCCAGATATGTCCAGGAAATTCCTCAAGGTCACCCAGTGAGCTTCGTGGCTGAATAGATAGATGGACTCTGGTTGAACTCGGTGCTGGGATACCTTAAAGATCAGCAAATCATCTAGACTGCAATCTTACCTGAGAATAAGCCTAACAGAACTCAGTGGGACCTGCTAAAAAGAAGTTTTGCATAGAATGGAACTGTTGAAAGCTGAAAGGGAAAAGTGGTTTCCTATCCTTATATGTGTGTCCTAACCTTTCTTGATGAAGGGAAATATATTGAAAGCACACCTTTGCTCTTCACAAGGCACTGAAGGCAGACAAGAAGTGAGTGGACAACCCTACGTGAAAAATGGAGTGTGAACTGTTGCCAAGTCCATTGCCAGCATGGTCAGATTCTGCACACGGAATGTGAATGAGTTTGTTCAAAAGGTATTAGGGAGCAGGGCTGGCCTACATACTAGGCAAGGTGTGGCAACCGTCTCAGACGACAGGATCCACAGGAGCAGAAGATCCAGCCTCTAAGCAATGCATTGGCCATTGCTGCTTACTGCCACAGTTGCAGTGATGGTTGTGACACGCTCCTTGGAGGCCAGATCTGCCTCCTCCTTAGCAACCTCTTCAGTGTTGCCTCTATAGGTGACACTGCTGGTCTCCTCCCACCCCTAGGGAAGAAAAGGCATGGGCTGCTCTCTGGGGTCTCCTGGGCTCTGCACTCTCCTGGTGTGATTCAGAGCAGACCCCTTTCTCCTCCTTCGATTTGCACTTCAAGGTTGATTTGATTCCCCACTTTGTTCCCTATGTAGCTCTTGATTCCCAGCTTGTTCCTGGTATAGATCTTTACTCAAACTCTAATTCCCTAGCAGGTTTTTGCCATTTTGTGATTTGCCTGAGGTGTCAAAATGTCTTGAGCCAGCCCTGACTGGGGGCCTCCCTCATCTCCCTAAGTGACACCCCTGTCAACAGGGTTTCATTTGGAACGAGGTCCTTGTAAACAGTTTTTAATGTCAGAGCCAAGCTCAGCC
This sequence comes from Podarcis pityusensis, assembly GCF_964106645.2. NCBI lineage: Eukaryota > Metazoa > Chordata > Lepidosauria > Squamata > Lacertidae > Podarcis > Podarcis pityusensis. The sequence goes on along the minus strand of NC_138026.1, from coordinate 41,172,456 downwards.
TTGTAACATTTACAGGACAGAACTGTGTTTTCCCCTCAGTAACCACAGCCCACAAAGGGCCTTGTCACATCTGCTAAATAAGTCCCTAATGACAAGCTGGAATATTGAATTGGGATGAAACTATGTTAAGCCATTTTAGGAGTATGGTTGAAGTGGTTTGAACACATATTCACAGCCTTAAAAATAAATGGCTTGCATTGCTAAAAATTATGCCCAAACCACCATCGATTTCTTTCTTGTGTTATATCCCAAATTAACAGTATTCATGCAGGTCACAAGCAGCACAAGAAGCATAAATGCACTTTTTGAATATATTGTGAAAATGGAATCATATCACCATGTATTGGCTATCCAATGGGATAGAAGCCATGGCTTAAGCCTCATTAAAAATCATATCCTTTGATTAGCAAGTTCCATCCTCTTGTTTTTACTTTGTGTATTCCAAGACTGATCTCTAGCTTCTGCTAAATATATTCTCAATACCCACACTATGCTTTATCTTAGCTTTGCTTGCATTTCACATTCAGTATTAATACAGTGTTTTACTACAGGATTTTTTTATTATTAGTATTAGTATTATTAGTATTGGTATTGGTATTATCAGTTTTAGCTTGATATCAGACTCATCTAAGTGAGCCAAGCAGAATCCTCTCCAAGTGACATTCAGGGGGAAAATATGGTAGATAGGCAAAAAAAAAAAAATCATTTGCAATAGTATCTCTTTTGTCACTCATACACCTAAAAAGACACAAAAAATGAGTCACATAGAGATGGCTAAGCTATAGACCAGGGATGGGGAACTGTAGCTTTCCGGGTGTTCTTGGACTTCAGCACCCATCAGCTCCAGCCAGCACAGCCTATGGTCAGAGATGAAGGGAACTGTAGTTCAATGACATCTGGAGGGCGACAGGTTCCCCATCCGTGCTGTAGACAAATGATGTAAAGGCAGCAGCTTCAGTAAATGTTCTCCGCTTTTCTTTATCCTCACAGCTAGATGTTAGCTGAGTCCAGCACAGTAGAAGAGACAATTAGGCTCTTTTACTTGCTGTATTATATTTGGTATTCTATACACTTGAAGTTCAGTAATACGAAGCGACAGAATTTCCTCGATGTCTTTTATATAATGTGATAAAACACAAGAAGTGTCAAACAACAAAACCATCACAATGAAGAGTTTCCAAACTAAATAGGAAGAGAAAGGAAAACATGTTAAAACTAAGTGGTTGTGTTTTGGAAGTATCTGCTATGTTTTGTTATTTCTGTTGTGGGTTACTGACATTTTTTGGTTAACATCTCTTCACTGATGATACAAGAGTTCATAGTGAGTCATTCTTCCAAGTCAAGCTCATATATCTTGCTTGTTTTTGAGTGCCATAAGACTTACATAAGCTTCCATTATAAAACTGGCTGTGTAAATGGGAAGATAGTATGTAGTGGTCTCACCTTTATTGAAGAGCAGCGACATACCTCTCCATGCAATTTAGTTATAGTATCACACACCACCCCATTCCCTGAGCAGTGCAAGATTCCAAGGGTTCCAGGAGTTTACCCAGGGTCTAGTTTCCTTGGAATGAGGGACAGCAGAGACTGTGGTGCCTTTATTATATATGGCTTATTTACACTTGAGCCTATGATAGAAGGGCTCACAGCATTAACACCCCAGAAGGTCTTGCTTCTCCCAGAAATCAAGCCTGTCTCCCAATCTCACGCTTCTACCGCCTTCTAGCTCAGCTCTCACACATCACTCCAGCTACTATCTTTCTCACTACCTGCCAGGTGAGGGACGGAGCCCATCCATTTCCTCTCCAACACAAAGCCATTTCCTTTGTTACCTTAACAACTAATACATAGGGGCCATTAACTCACCAAAAAAACCTTGCTTGGCTATTCCAACAATTGAATCATAGAACCATAGAATTGTAAAGTTGGAAGGGACCCCCCCCCCCCCAGCGTCATCTAGTTCAACCCCCTGCAATGCAGGAATCTCAACTGAAGCATCTATGAGAGATGGCCATCCAACCTTTGCTTAAAAACCTCCAATAAAGGAAAGTCCACAAACTGCTTTAGATTTTAACCCTTGCTGGATCCAGGAATTAGAAGGGACTCCCTGACCTGCGCCCCTCCCCCCCACCAAAGGGAAAAAAATCACAACAATAGGTATAGATAATTGTATTACATGTAATGTTTTACAATCTTTTTAATAAGTTAATTTATAAAGTTACCTGTTCTGTGGCCGTGTGACTGATGTAATAGGAAGTATCTTGGTCCCCTTTGCTTCTACCAGTGCCTAGTAATTCCATCTGTCATTTTTATATTAAAAAAAAACAGTCTGCCTTCATAGAACTTACATCCAATTAAGCATAGGTAAGATTGCACTTTTATTCAAGGAGTAGCTAACCTGACATTATGCTATCAAATAGAGGGGCACACTGTTGTGTTCTGGTTTCATCAGGAATACGCAGCACACAGTAGTGCTTGCTATAAATACCTAATTGCCACTGGAATCCTTCCAGCATCCAAACCTAATTCCTTTGAAAGTAATTTTATCTCACTAGAAAGTGAATGAACCCCCGTGCTATTTTAACATGCCCCCTGAAATTGATCTGACACTAATAAACAGACATTTGCTTTGTAGCGCATTTACACAAGCTGGTTATCTTTTCAGATCACCTAAAGAAACACAACCAAACAATTCACTCAAAAAACAAACAAACAAAAAAACCTATTAACTTTCTCCTAACATTCTTCTTGTTTATTGCTTGGGACCTACACATGTTAATGTTCATGCTAGAAAAACCCATGATACGAAAGCCACAGCATATAATAGCTCTCGGTTTTAAACTAACATGTGGACATTTGGCTTGAATTTTTAGTTACCATACTCCTATTTTTTTTTAATAATTGTTTGGTTAGTGGCTCCCATGCTAAGACAACTTGCAAACAGAATTTCCGTCCTTTTTTCCACGAGCTTTAAATGTTTGGTATATACTCAGTTATATTTCCTTGGGAGCAGTGTTGTAATATTGATAAACTTAAAGGTTGTTATTAATTGTGTATGTAAATCACCTAGAGATGTTTTGTATTAGGCAATAAATAAGCACAATTATTATTATTATTATTATTATTATTATCATCATTATTATTTAGGGACGAATTCGATGTCACACTCTTCTGAGTGTTTCATCAGCAAGCATTTCTACTTGCCAGATTGAACAATCCCCCACTTTCCCTGCCATGAGGTGAAGCCCCACTGTGCTACCTGGAGCCCTTGCACTGGCTTCTGCTAGTGCACCACATTAGCTGAATCTAGACTAATAATAAGCTATGTATTTAGGATTGCAGTCTTTAAGTATTTTCAAATCACTCTTTAGCCCAAAGGACAAAATATTTTACCTGGTTCTTAAATACATCAGATTCAGAGCCAGGAGACACACCTTGGGGAGCATCTTCCAAAGCTGGGGTGCTACAAATTAAAATGCTTGTATTCGTCCTCTGTACCCCACTTGCCTCAACAAATGTGGGGGGCTCACAGGTGATTCTCCAAGGTTTATCTTCATATTTGGGTTGATTGTTGTGAGAGATCATTTGAGATCATTGCAGCTACATCAAGTTTCAGAAGCTTAATGTAGGATTGCAGCTACATTAAGTTGCAGAAGCTGCCTGTGATATATTTTTTTTTAAATCAAGGTATTGTTAATGCAACAATACTAATCTTCTTGTTCTTTCTTCTTTGGCGATCACTCGTAGCCAAGTAAGACTGCCTTCCATAAACACGGTTTAACAATAAGTCCGTAAGTGACTGTGGAGGCCAATTCTGGATCCACGTCCTTCTACAGTGGGGACATTGGTTTCCAGGCAGGAGTGTGGATTTGCCAAGTGTGCCTTCATCTTAGCACATTTCTCTCTTGTGTCCTGAGTTCGAGTGTCTTCAAAGCCCATGACACCTTTGGTAAAGTCTGTTCTCCAATTGGAGCGCTTGCAGGCAAGTGTTTCCCAATTGTTGGTGTTTATATAAAGCTCACACATATTTATTTGCTTTTTACCTCATAATCCTCTTCTTTGTATGTTTTGCTTGCATTTATTTATGTATGTATTACATTTATATTCCACCTTTTGTCAAAGTTGCTCAGTGTGGTTCTCCCTCTCCCCATTTGATCCTCTCTAAAACTCTGTGGGGTAGAGATTAGGCTACAAGACAGTGATTGGCCCGAAGTGACCTAGTGAGCTTCATGCCTTAGTGTGAATTAGAACACCGAACACCCAGGTGCTCTTATCTCTGGCTGTGCAATAAAAGTTGTATTAAATGCAATGCTTCTCTTCTAAACAATCAGAATAAAGCTTTGTGGCATGGATTTCAATGTTGTTGGCATGTTCCATGAATCTTTAATGACAGCACTGAGGAATTATCTTAATTGTGACAGTGGGGGATGATTTTTTTTTTTTTGTACTGAGCCTGTCAGAACAGAAGTTTCTTTTCTTTTTATATTAATTTTTAATTGACTTTTTTGTCAGAACGAAGAATGAAACAAACAATGGTAAAATTACAAATTGCAGATAGAGTCAAAGGTGTCAGACGAAGTAAATATTATGAAACTGTATCAAGTATAAAGATAAAAAAGGAACAGTGTTTATGACACAAACGGAAAGTGATCAGAAGAAGGCAGAAGTGTCTTGTCCCTAAGATTTGCATGAGAAATAAATAGAAACCAAACCTCTTCAAGCTTGTACAGTATCTGCATTTTTCTCCCCAGCTTGCCTACATTCTTGGGTTAACCTATCATCTAGTGTCAATTGCCAAACTCTGATGAAGCAGGTTTTAACTGAAAAAACTTTCCAGTGTTAGGCAATCAATAGTTTTCAGAGCAACAGTATCAAGGAACATACTGATGTAAAATCAGGTATTGCAAGTTGTTCCCATGGAAGACTTGTGGCTATTATGCCTCCTTAAAGGATTTCAAATTCTTCAAAATTTAACATGACCTTTTCCTACCACCCAGATTATTAAACTTGCATATTTAGGGTTGTATTCAGTGGCTGTGTGAGTGATAAGAAGCTTATACAACTGATCTTCCTCTTTCCCTTGCCTCCATGGCCCTCCTGAACCCCCTGAAGACACACACCAGAGGATGGGGGCTTCCTGAGCATTGGGGTGTGTCATACAAGTCTATGGTTGGGCAGTGGGAGAGGACAATCACCTGAATTTTGTGCATGTGAGAAATAGAGAGATCCGGCGACCTTCTGTTCATATAACCATTGGATACATCCCACAAACACTTGAAATAAGCATAATTTTCAGTAATTAATGCAAACCCAGCTTCTCCATACTATTATGTGTTTAGTATCTCAAGAATCCAATTTGATCCTAGGTTTAATAGCATCAGTTTGATTGGATGCATGTTGTGATATTAAAAACAAACTTGGTACACAGTTGAAATTCTGCACACACATCTTGATTCTAAACACATTTGCCCCAATATAGAATTCCATGTGTGCATTAATGCAAACAAGTAATACTTGCATGAGGGAAGACTATGTTTACCTCAGTGGAGAATAAAGATAAATTTGACAAGATAAATGATTGTACCTCCTTTCTGAGAGCCTCCTCAAATATCTGATAACATATAGGAATCCAATACTGGCCATATATATATATATATATATATATATATATATATAATGATAAAATATTTAGTAACCTGATTTAAGTCTTCACTTCACTGCTTCTATATTACAAATGCAACTTACACTGGAGCTTTTTATTTTTTTGCAGTAGAAGGGTGTTGAATATTGGCCGTCCTAACAGCATAGTTGAGTGCTTAGCACTGTGTTAAAGAAATGAAATACTGTATTGGATTCTCTTTTCTTTTATGTATTCTTATATGTTTTCATGAGAACCTTTTATGGTACACATGTTTCAAACTGAATTCATTGTGTTCTCATATGGCTGATTGATAATAGCAGGAAAAGTGTAGCTCATTCTTCTTTCCACATGTTTTCCTTTGAGGCAACCCATACATTTCATAGTAGATCTTGAAGTGAAGGAATATAACATATTGGTCATTTAAGCAGCTACGCTTTGTCCCTTTTTTGTACTATTTCTAACCCAACTGAAGAAAAGTATATTTACTGTTGCTGTTAATTGTGTGTGGTGAGACATCCCACTTTCTATACTTAATATGTGAGGCGTCCATCTTCTATTTAATTCTGCTGATTCGCTGTGTGTGGAAGGATTCCTACCTTACACAACTGTACATAAATTCAAAACCTAACTGCTGCTATCATATATATATCCTGTTTGCTAAAATGTTAATCTATAGCCTAGTACCAGTGGTATTTTAGATGTGATACAAAACCAGGCAGGCAGGCTTTTAAAATAAAATAAATGTAACAATATGTTCTTTATTATAAATTATGAATGTGAAATAAGGTAAAGCCTATACTACTGCTGTAGACTTGATTTCCTTTAGCCAGGCTTTCAGGAAGTTCTCACTCTGGTCAGCTCCAGAAGATCCTCTGCCTTCTCCATTCTTGCCATTGTTCCTTTCTTCAGTCCCCAACCTTCCCTCTTTTGCACAGTGAAGATTTGTAGGGGGCTTCTATATATATGTATCAGTGTTCCCTTCAGAGTAGAAGCCCCCTGAAGACCTTCACCATGCAATGAGGAGAAGTTCAGAGACTGGGGATGTGGAGAGCACAATGAGTTCAAGAATGATGGGAATGAGATTTTTGTGCAAGTCCCAAGCTCTGCACACGTCAGCATTTGCATGTTCATGCAAACACCTGAACACGCCTCATGTAGGACCCTACTGGATGACTCTAGCTAGGCCCAGGCAATAACTGGACCCGATGTTTCTAGTTAAACCCTAAGAGTGTATATCTGTGAGTGGGGAGGCACAAATGAGGTGCTTCTAACACCAGAACAATGCCATTGAAGTCAGTGGGATCCCTTCAGTAAAAGTGGTTTTAATACTTAAAACCTAACTTAACAAATGAGAAACAGTTGCCTTGAGTTCACTATGATTATCTTTGAACAAAGCAAACTGAGATAGGGCAGTCTCTTAACACTGCAACAGAGGTTTAAGAATCACATTGGTAGACCACCTCGTGTAACGTTAATGTTTCCTGTGGGGTTTGTTATGTAGAATTTCCCTCATAATTCCTTTATGGGTCTAAATTAGGAGACACAGACATAGATTAAATGAATTCCAGGGCCTAAGAGAAGGCTGTTTACACACATTCCTTTCTCTCCCACGTGCAGCGTGCAGAAAGAAAAGAATATCCCAACTCTACATTCTGAACAATTTCATACTGTAGTTTTTCAGCAAAGCTACAAGGAAGGACAGACAGTGGAATTAGACCAGCATGAAATGAGTGGCTTAACAGGTTTGAGGAAAACATACTTCTATGAGTGAAAACAATTGTTTTAAAGCTACAAGTGCAGCAAAATCAAGACAGCTGCCCAACACAAATAAGTCACATTATAAGTCAGGTTTTATTCTTGTTTTTTTGTAAATTGCTTAGCCCTACCCCCCCCCCCCAAAGATTTTCAAAACCATACATAATGATTAAAAATATAGATCAAATATAAAAATACAAAACCATAAAAGAGTTCAACAACTGAGATAGTCCAAATGTCTGCATATCCACGCCCCCACTGCCACAGCTGGCTGGTACTATGTTATCAACTTGGAACTTTTCACAAAACCAATCATATGTTAGGTAGGAGAGAAGGCAGAGACTGATTTATTCTAACAGAGACTTTGTTCAGGAGTCTGTCAGAGCAACAGTCTACTATTGTGGTGCAGAGGTCAGAGAAAATCTACAACACCCCTGATATATATATATATTTTATAAGATATTTATTGAAATTTTCAAAGTGTTACAAAATAAAATAAAGGCAGAAGAAAGTACAAAATAAAAATAGTTAACAAAGTAGAAAAGGAAAAAAACAAACCCCTTCCAATCATATGAATACAAATTCCAAAAAAAAAGTGACAAAAAAAGAAAAATACATCACAAACAATTAAAAACATTTAAAAACAAATTCATTATTTTCAAATCCTCAACTGTCATTGCCTTCTTTCTTTGACCTCCTCCTCCTCCCTCTCTTTGTATCCTAGTTATTAATTATCCCAGCAAATCCTTTCCATATTTCATAATATTCTGTCATTACATTGCCCTAAACACCCCTGATAGTGGACTGCTCATTGATGAATTTTTACATGTTTCATGTCTGGGCATTAGCACTTGCAGTTATTTTGATATTTTGGAAAGCCAAAAGATGTGCTCATATTAAGATTCCTGTCTGTGTTGAATAAAGACTACCACAGGTACAAATGCTAATTTCCTAATACAGTACTGTGGAAACTTCAGTTCTTACCCTGTGAAGAATTTCAGATATGTCTAAGGCTACCCTCACAAGTCTTTGCATTAGAGCCTGGACTGTGGAGCCAGGCAATTGGGGAAAGCTCCTCCTCTGTTGTTTTGCCAGGAGAGTTGAGTCATAACTGTGCTAACAAATAAAGTATGTTCAGAAAATTATCACATCACATTTCACCTCCTTAATACAAAATTGGACATATCTTGTGTCTCATAAAACACAAGTAAATTTTCCAGCATTAATATTCTGGGGCCACAGGAATAAATGTTTGTGTGCAATCCTTTTATCAGTGACCTTTTTGGGGGTCACAGAACTAGCAAGGCCATTTAGAACCCCACCCTTTCTAAGACAGAGAACATCTTGTAGCTGGTTGTAGCATCACAACAGTAACAGTTATTACTATATTAACTGCTGGCCTTAATTTATTAAGTTATAGTACAAACCTATGCATGTCCACTCAGAAATAAATCTCGAGTTCAATTGGATTTACTCCCAGGTAAGTGTTTTAGGAGTTCAATCTAAAAGTTTAAATTGCAGATTTTGCACTCTAATGTTATCAGTCCTTTGGGAATTAATTTTCAAATTCTCAAATGTATTTTGCTGGCAATCCTAGACACACTTACTGGAGAGTAAGGCCTATTAAATTTAGAGGAACTTACTTCTGAGAAAGCATATTTAGGACTACAATGTCTATCTTTTATTTGTTAGCATTTATTGCACCCCTAAAGATTGTAGTGCTTAAACTATTTCTCACATCTATTAGAAGATCTTTTTACTGTGGCTTAAATTTTAAAAAGCATTTCATGTTTTACTTTTTTTAAAAAAATCCTCTGTCTTGTGGAAAATGCTCATTGTTCTTGAGCAAAGGCATTGGTATAGGGAGCTCAGGCAAAGAAAACTGTGTGCTACAAAATAGTGTTGGGCACCGTTGCTGATATTGCTTAAAGTTCTGCTTATACATGGTTTACACTTGAAATCAATGGGCCATAAGAAGCTAAACTAGAGGCAGGATTATGGTCATTCTGAATAGAGAATGCACTTCTCCTTCACTGCCAAAATTAACAATCTGGTACATGTAACACAATGGCTCAAGACAACTAGAGAAGAAGTCGCAGCTTTGTTAGATACAGTTGTCTTGAAAATCAGACTTAGGCTATATACACGTTATCAGTTTATCAAGTAGGGCAGGCATGGCCAAACTTGGCCCTCCAGCTGTTTTTGGACTACAACTCCCATCATCCCTAGCTAACAGGACCAGTTGTCAGGGATGGTGGGAATTGTAGTCCCAAAACATCTGGAGGGCCAAGTTTGGCCATGCCTGAAGTACGGCATATTTTTTCTCAATTTGGATTGAAGCTGCTTTGGGGGGAAATACAGTAAAGGCAGTATTTTCTGAGAAACAACGGGATAGATACAGGACAGCTATGGATTGTGGCCAATGTGTACACACTGCTTCCCGAACCAATGGTGGGAACACACTGGAGTGTGTACATAGCCTTGGACTTACAAAAACAAAGAGAAGCAGAGTAATGTTAGCTTCACATATGTAATGAAAATAATGGCTTTCTACTCTGAAATAAATTAGCAGTAGCCTTTGCTGCTTTTTTATATTAAACAAAACTGTCATATTCATTTCAGCATCCTCAGAAAAATCACTTTCCTTGATGCCCTGCAATATGTAAATATATTCAAAATATAAAATGATTGAGCCATTGATTTTGTGATTCAGATAACAGCAAAACATAGGATTACAGCTTGTTTTTGGCAGTGCTCTGTGAACCTTTAACAGCTGCCTGATAGGGAAAAGAATTCAGCTGATGAAACTTTTCCCCTGGCTGCATCTTCATGCTGGGAAAGGCATTTTTGTCTGTCACGCCGGCTCTTAAGGACACAAGACCCCTGCCAGGAAAAAAGAGAGCTGCTCTTTTTACAAGGAAGCTGTTAAATTGTTTGGTACCCATAAAGAAATAAGCGATATCATTTCATGGTAACTTAAAAAACACACACACATCAGCACATCATCAGGTGCTATGAGCACCTGGTGAGAATTATATCATTGCTGTTTGCTTGTCTAATCAACCTGTTGTGAAATGGATGCACTGGAGACTTACCCCACAATGCTTAATTTACTTCCTTGAGCTGTGCAAAAGAGTACTAAGAGGCAGGCCTTTGGTGATTTCCACATGAGTGGGGGCTGCAGAGACCAGTGTGTTAGCTGCATCCCCATTGCCATTCTGAGCACCCTCAATGAGTTGGGTGGCAAACCTCTGAAGTGGAGAGCCTTCCATGAAGACATGGGTTTTAGAACTCTGATTTTCCGGGGTTTTTAATTTGTTCACTTAAGAATGTATATGCAATAAACACATATTTGGCCTCAAAACATCAAAAGAGGAGAGGGGATATGCTCTCAATTGCCTCTAACATGTTTCTTGCAGAGAAACTCAGCTAGCTTGTGTTATTGTCCCTTTAAGGTGGCTAGTATGAGACATTACCACAGGATGGGGATAGGTTGTGGGAGATGGTTCCTGTCAGTCTACATCAGGGGGTAAGGAGGCTGCAGAGCATGTGTGGTGCCGAAGCTGATTTTATATAGCATCACCTGCAGGGCACAACCTCTTCCGCCAGCACAGTCAGCAGCTAAGAGAACTCTACAGAAGGGACAAGGCCTATGGTGTATGGACTGGAAATGTTCCAAATTTGATTGCAGGCCTAAGCTGTAAGTAAAAGCTCTAGAGCTCCTCAGCATCACCAGCAGGGGGAGTTACATAGTGTTCAGAGGAAAGAAGAGCATCATGATGTCATGACTAAGGGTTTGCTCAGGACATCTGTTGTATTTAGTACAGTCGTACCTTGGAAGTCAAATGGAATCCGTTCCAGAAGTCCGCTTGACTTCCAAAACGTTCCGAAACCAAGACGTGGCTTCCGATTGGCTGCAGGAAGCTCCTGCAGCCAATCGGAAGCCACAGAAACCACGTCAGACATTTGGGTTCCAAAGAACGTTCACAAACCGGAACACTCACTTCTGGGTTTGCAGCGTTCGGGAGCCAAAACGTTTGAGTCGCAAGGCATTTGTCAACCAGGGTATGACTGTATACATAGTAACTGCTGCACTTACATGTTTGTACTGGAAATAATTTCCTCAGTGTCTGATAAAAGTACATCATGTTTGCATATGTGATGTGTCTCTAGTCTCTTGAAGAAGTAATTTTGTGACTTCATTATTAAAGCTGTTAAAAAGAATTTGGAGCGCAAGAGTGAGACCGGACTGTGTCATTGACATCATTCCCACTCCTCTAAGAGGAAGAACTGGGTAATAGCATGAGCTGTGTAGCCAGAGTCAGTCCAAGTTACACTTGCATCATCATGTGTACATTTCTCACTTAAACTTGAGTAGCTTTTAATACTTGACTTAAAAGTGTGAAGCTTTAATCAGCTCTAATCAATGCACAAATACATGCTGGAACAAACTTTGCATTGAAAGGACTGGCTTTCGATAGGACTGCAGCAAGTGATAGAATCATAGATTTCTAGAGTTGGAAATGACTCCGAGGGTTTTCTAGTCCAATCACCTGCAATGCAGGAATTATGGTCACAGCTGTCCCTGGGTGGGCTCGAACCAACAGCCTTCTGGTTAACAGCCAGACACACTGGTCCATTGTGCCACAGGAGGGTAAAAGGATTAAAGTTCTCCACCTGCCTGTCCTGCAGATGCTATTTGCATTTTTAAATGTGCATGGAAATGCAAATACACATCATGATGATTAGTCCAACGGAACATGCACCCTGGCTCTAATAATCATTTAGCTTCTACGTGGCCCTCTTCACATAATCTATTTGTGTGTAAATTCAGCATGAAGACCAAGGTTCCTCCGAGATTCTAAATAATATGGGGATTCTCCACAAATGCATGTTCAGAGACAATAAAGCCGCATCCCAATTCAGAAATACACCCTCCATAATGATAAGGAGATAGCTTAGCTCACTTATCCCTAACCATGAATTGGTTTTATGTATCAGTAGAACATCTGAAAATGGCTTATATTTCTGTTCATTTAGCTTCCTTTCTGAAAGCAGATCAGCTCTGCTTCCAGTTACTTCATATATGCCTTTTCCTTCTATTTTAAGGTAGCCAGATCCCAGATCCCTAAGTTAAATAGCATGGTGCAATTGTTGAGAAGGAAGGACAAGGCATTGCTACCAGCAATTGATGCAGTATGGAGATGATGCCCATGGCAAACATATGCCACGTTTTTACCCCACAGATTACATTCAACAGGCATCTGGGTATTTTGCATACTTTTATGAAGTGCCACATTCTTCACGGTTTTCCTATGTATTACACCATGTTTCTTAGCTCTGTCCCAAATGAAATGGATCCTATGTGCTCTCTTAAAAGTCAGTGAGAAAACTGATTTAAATGGAAGCAAAAACATAGCCTAGTGCTGAAGGGTTTTGCATTTCTACTTTGTTAGGCAGCCAAGCAGCTCCTTTATAAAATCTAGACATTTTACTAAATTGTTCAAGTCTGCCAAAAAAAAAAAGTATAAGAGCTGGAACTTCTCTAACTTTACAAGTGAAAACTATGTGTGAAATATTTAATGGTGTTGGAATACAAGAGTACATCAAAACATTCAGACTATCTAGGGGATCAGGTTTCTAAAAAGCTGAAATATAAAGGCATAATTCTATGTAATTAGACCACTGACTGGTATTAATTGCTGGAACAATATAGGTCTTTATAGTCACAATGTTACACCTCATAACTGGAAGTTCTGTTGATAAAATGGTATCATTAGGAAATAAAACCATTTGGCAGGTGTTTCCTGGAAAACTGCTGTGTTGGAAATATTGCCAAGGGAAAACAAACTATTTGGAATCCTGTAGTAGAATAAATGTATCTGCTAGAATTTAGGTAAGATGTTGGCCTGGTTTGCAGGCAATGCTGCCCCTCGTTCTCATGCTATATGGGTGAGCATTCATAGGCTCAAAGGAAGCATCAGGCTTGCATGAATCCCCCTTCCTCCTCTTCCTCTGTTGCCAGTGAATTTTGCAATGATAAATCAATGCAACTGTTTCATTCTGATCCTTGGGTAGTAGTTTTCAACTAAATCTTTGTGCAGCCAGAATGACTTCCACTTGCGCAATGAAACTCCTGCCTGCCTGCCAACATGCATGCTGTACACCATGCCCAAAACTACTCCAGAGGACTGGGGGGGAAGCAAAATTTAGGGGGCACATAGGGGGAGGAGAGGAGGACTTAGTGAACACATGGGCTTCTAAAGGGCAGCTTTCAGGCACTTTGTTCCTCCCTGATCTTTTTTACTCCTGCACTATTCTAAGCCAGAGTTTGGTTCAGCATATTGTCTGAGCCCTGAGCTCATGCTTAAGGTCTCTCCCTGCTAACCATGAGTTCTAGCCAAGGTTTATTGAAGATATGAAAAATAAAAATTGCCCCACGGTATTGTCAATGGTTCAAAATGTATTCCAGCAGTTTCAGTGTGTGAAACATCTGGCTGTGGCCTGCACAGTGACTTAATGCACAATCCACCTATATTTACACCAAGTGCATGAGAGCCAAGATGTAAATATTTCCCACTCAGGAGATGTAGGCTGCAATAACACCTAGGTGTAAGACTACTGAGCTACTTGAGTAAATATATATATATATAAGATGGTGCTGTTAATGGGGAAAACATGAAGGAGGAGATGTGCCCAGTGGGGAATAAGAACTTTCAATAAACATTTTAACAAGACATCCCCCAAAAGCAAAAATAAGGATAAAATAGGCATGATATATCAGGGACCAGCTCCAGAAAACATAAATGTCCCTGGTAAATGGGAACAATTTAAGCATACCAGAAGATTTGAAGCCAAATGTAGTCTTGGTAAGTTACCACTGAGAATTCAATCTAGAATTTATGTTTAAGTAATAACTGGATCAGATCCTATAAATTCAGTTCCAAAGGAGCATTCCTATGCCCAGAATTTATGCCCAGTTTTGTATGAGTGCAAGCTATTCTTTATTCTAAACAGAAGTTATGTCACAATTTAGAAATGCATTTTGTCATAGCAATTTGTGATGTGTTGTTTAGAATAAAACAAGCGAGACTCAAAGCAGGATAAACATTACACATAATGATGTGTTGTATTTTTCAAACACTGGTTTTAGTGCTACCAGCATGAAGACATGCAATGTACAATCCTTAAAATGTTTCTGTAGGGCTGCAATCCAAAGTATACTTGCTTGGAAGTGAGATGTAGCTCTGGTTGGGCTACAGTTTGGGCCCAATATATTTTGCGTCTCAAGCAGCTGCATTACACCATCCAAGAGGGGCATCCCAGAATCCCACGCACTGTCACACTGGAGTGTGATTATTTCCAAACGTTGTGTGCCCATGCATGTGTTGCAGCATCCTTTGCAACAGAGTCTTGGGTACATCTCTTGGATCAATTGCTTTTTTGCTGCCCAGAGTGAGAGACTGGGTTGCCATGTTCTGTGCGTTTCAAAGTTGCTTAATGCCAGTCTATGTGAGAGACTGACCCAGCAGAGAGCACAGCTCTACCTGGGTGAGACACAGGGAAGGTGCAGTTATGCTGCTGTGTATATATTCTCCCACCTAGTTAGAGGTGGGAGAATGATCTGCTTGTAAATTGTGCTTAATGCATTTTTATAGACCAGACATTTGTGTTGTCATAAATGGTTGGGTGAGGATCATCTATTTAGTTGCTAAGGGTGTATCTTAGTTGCTAAGGGTGTATTCTGTTTCACTTATTTTATGTAGTTGCCAGGGATTTTGCTTATTAGAGTTTGATTGTATTTTTGTATTTGTAATGGTTTTATGATTAAAAGGATATTTTGTTTTTCTGTTAATTACGCTGCTTTAAATTTTGTTTTTGTTTTAATGCAGCCTTCATCGGTAATGGTTTATTTTTATATTTTGTAATGCTTTATTTGTTGTTTTAAGTGGGGTTGTAAACTGCTTTGAGATTATAAATTTTAAATGTAAAGTGGTGTAGAAATGCTTTAAAATGAAGCAGCTTTATAGAAGCCCCTAAAAACGTTGCTGCTTCAAGAAGCCACTTGGATTTATTGGACAGCTGAGCCATTCTGGATTATTTTGCCTAACATTACGGGCCTAGCATAGCCCAGAAGAGAAGGCTGGAGTAAATATGTGCCATTTGCTTGCACCTTCCAGTGGGCTGGCGGGAGGGAGAAAAACACGTGTTTAGCTTCAAGTGTAGCAACTCAATTTAGAGAGCAAGAGCCAAAAAAAGCACAAACAGTAAGGTCAAATTCCGGCCAATGCTGTGTAAGAGTGTGTAGTTGTATGTGTGGCTGCCATTGACTATAATGAAACTTGTGTAGACAAATTGTGAAAACTATAGACAAGTTGGCCCCAAAAACCTTTATAGTGTGCCTTTTGTGAAAAAGCTTCTAAGCTCTGAAATGTGTTGCAGCCAAAAGGACTTTCCGTTCTCATAACCTGCTTAAACTGCTGCACATACAGTTAGCTTAAATAATGCTATACTGCAATTGCATATATTCCAAGAAAGTTCCTTATTGTTGCTGCTGTGCTGTAGCTATCCAAGTGAGGCAGATCTGAAAGCTGTTTCAGCTCACACTTGCATTGGGAACATATAATGTGTTTTTAAAAGCAGAAACATTTAGATAATTTTTTTCAGTAAAGTGGGCCACATTGCTTGCCTAGTTTATTGTGCCTAGTAAAATCTAATTGAAACTTTAATGTTAAAGAAATCACACATTGTTCTATGTGGGTCTGTGAAACTTACATTTTTACCCTTTGCTGTTGTTTTTAACAATACTTTGTAGCATTCCGTTGTACTGCTTTAGCATCTCTTTAAAACTGGAGGGTTGTCAGTGGGCCAGTTTTACCAAAGCCAAACAATTTTTTATTTTTGCGGGTCACATGCTTTCAGCAGAGGTCCAATGCTAGATAGTAAAAAGTTTAAAATATTAGCATATTCTAAAACATATACAGTTGTACCTCGGGTTAAGAACTTAATTCATTCTGGAGGTCCGTTCTTAACCTGAAACTGTTCTTAACCTGAGGTACCACTTTAGCTAATGGGGCCTCCCGCTGCCACCACCGCGTGATTTCTGTTCTCATCCTGAAGTAAAGTTCTTAACCCAAGGTACTATTTCTGGGTTAGCAGAGTCTGTAACCTGAAGCATCTGTAACCTGAGGTACCACTGTACATGAATAAATAAAAAAAAACTTTTCTTTTCTTTTGGAGAATCTCCATCAATGAAAGTTACAAGCAGCAGAAATGGATACTGCAAAGCAGTGCTCCCTTATGATCATCTTCTTAGAGCAGGGGTCGGCAAGGTTTATCTTGCCTGGGCCGGATCGGTCCTGTGGAGATCCCTCTGTGGGCCACATCGCACGTACACGACTTTTGTCATCTGCGCAGATGTGATTTTCAGCGCAGTGGAAGCAAGTCCCTGCGCTGTGCTGTGCCGGTTTAGCGCAGTGCGAGAACAGGCCGCTCAGTTCGGGGGCGGCTAATGGGCCAGTCAAAGACCTCCGTGGGCTGCTTCCGGCCCATGGGCCTTAGGTTGCTGACTCCTGTCTTAGAGCATTAGGATCTAGAGGACAACAGTCTCCTGACAGAGAAAGAATACGATATTAGCACTGAACAAATGGCTTACAAACAAACAATGCTTTTTTATATATAAAAAAGGTTTGTACTGGTTAAAATTAAATTAAAAAGCAATAATTCCAACAGAGACAGCATAAATGCCATTATGGATATAAATAAATATTATGGATAAAAAGCTCCGCCTGTGGTGCTGAAAAAATCACAGAGAAGGGTCCAGGTGGTCCTTCCTTAAAGAGGCTGATCCTGGGAGGAAGCCCAAGAAAGCCAAGGTGGGAAGCTGTGCTGGTTTGTTGTGGAACTGGAAGATAACTGCTCCTGGTGAGAGCTTTAGGTGAACCTTTTGGGAGGGAAGAGAGGTTTGACTGACTAGTGCTAGTGCCTCTAGGCAGACAGCTCAAATGGCTGGTGAGTGTCTTGTCTCCTCACCAACAAGAGAGAATTGGTTAGTTCCTTTTTATATGTATACTCCATTTGTACTGTGGGGAGAAACCAGTGCATTTGTGATTTTTTATCATTGGTCGGGTTTAGAGAAAATGTACTGGGATTCTTATGGTTGGGGGTGGTGCTGCCATCTCCAGGGTTGACAAGATGTGGTGCTTGCAGCCTAGTGGTGTTGCTGTGGAATGCCAGGCCTACCTGCCACAATGAAGCATAACTCATTCCGGATTTCCTTGTGGATGAGGGCCTGCACTTCTCATTTCTGTTGACAACACAGGGACAGACCAGCATAAAATTTTATTTTTTATTTTAGTTGGCAATTACTTAAGAACTTGAGAGCACAAAAAGTCCATGTGCCTTGGGATCTGGCAGCTCCCGCTGTAAAATATAAGCACCATAAATATTTCGGTAACATTTGTCTTGTTCTCTGAGGACAAATGCAAAGTTACCATACCGTGAGCCTGGAAATAGCCCTCTGAAGAATATAGTGTTGCGATATATTGGGGCAGGGAACTTGTGACCCTCAGGGTTGCTGGACTACAACTCCAATAAGCCTCAACCAGCAAAGGAGGGTCATGGATTCTCCAGCCTGGGTTTAGAAATGGCTGGTGGGCATTGGGAGTTCAACAACATCTGGAGGGCCACTGCTTTAGAAACACTGAACTATGTGCAATTTTATAATATATATTATACTAACAGGAAGTGCTCAGCGCTGCCCAGAAATTCAAAGAAACCTAAAAATATTGTGATTTTTAAATGGATAGTGTAAATTGTGAGTTTTAGGCCTGTGTGTGTACACACACGCATACCGCCCCCACCCCCTGCACCGAGACTGCCACCTTCACCATGGGAACTCTCATGTAGAGTTTAGAGATGATATCTCAAGAGGCATTCAAATTAGTGCAGGTTCGAACAGTCATGCTAAATTGGGCAACAGTATATTCAGAGCTGTCCAAATTGACACAAGCTGTCAAATTTAGTGATATCCATCTCAGGAACCCTCGTGCGGAGTTTGGCAATGATCTCTCAAGAGGTGGCCAAACCTATAGGGAAGAAGCAGACAAACTACTTTCCAAAATATATAGTAGATAATAAATACAATACAGAAGTTATTAGTATTATAGTATTTTAGCCATGATGTGCCATAAAACACACACACACTTGGCAACTGGATTTCTCACATAACAAGTCCCACCAACACAGGTCTAGAATCATGCAGGAGATTAAACACATACACATCACTATAGCTCAACTAGGAAAAAAAGTTTGAGTATTATTTGCATTGCATTTGTTTAACACAAATAATTACACCTTATGAAAGGTGCTTGTACTGCACATATGCCTCAGTTAAATATGTTGATTGAGAAATAAATGTTTAAAATAACTAAAGGTTGCCTGTGCACTGATGGTATGTTCCCACACAGATTTGCATGGAGGTGTGCTTTTTCTTCCATGTGTACAAATACAGGACAGCTCTAGAGGTCTCCACACCCTGTATC
Organism: Podarcis pityusensis; assembly: GCF_964106645.2. NCBI lineage: Eukaryota > Metazoa > Chordata > Lepidosauria > Squamata > Lacertidae > Podarcis > Podarcis pityusensis. The sequence goes on along the minus strand of NC_138026.1, from coordinate 41,153,517 downwards.
TTGGCAAACTTCTGGTTTGTTTCCTTTACAACCCCATTAATATGTTCTCCTGGGCCTCCTTAGAAGAGTTGGAAATTATCTCAACTAGCATTGATGTGTTTTCTTGATTCAGCTATGCATGGAAATTTAAATTCTCTTGAAATGAAATTTATTTCAACCACTTCACTCATTATCTTGCCTACATCATTCAGCATGGGTGTTCTATTTGCATACAGTTTAAAATGAAAGGTTGTGTATCTCAACAGCGGTGGCAGTGGTGGTGGATTACAGCAGTGGTGTAATCCCTGTGGTACATTTTTAAACTCCAGCGATACTGTGTGCTCTTGATATGTTATGAAGTCTTTGCACATAGTATAATGAGGTTGCTTTTTTCACCATTTGGGGGCCAGTTTGCCATTTCTCTGCGGTCATTGGCATTGGCCTCATGAGTTCCCACAACTACATCAAGAAACATTAAGTGTGAACTGGGTTGCACATGGATACCCACAAGCAAACTGGGAGGAATGCAAGATTTTCATTGTCAATAACTGCCCCATAAAAAAATAAAAATAAAGACCACACTCTTTCGAATGACGTACTTATTGAACAGTCAGATTTATACAGAAGTTAGATTAGATCCAGTCTTTATTGAGCATACATTTTGATTTGTTTGAAAGGAGTTATATGACCGTGAGCATTCATTTGCTTGCAGGTTGCTTACATGTCTTCGTGTTAGTCATTTGCTGATCCCACACTTTCCAATTCATCTCTCTGTCATTTTCCCAACTGCAAAAAGTCAACTTTTATTTAAAAGTGGATTTGTTGTGCTAGGGCGATAAAGCCCTTTAATCGACTTTAATTGCACAAACCTCAAGTTCTGGTATGCACTTGCTTCTGTCCCTGCAAAATACTGACAGGCTGGACACAGTTCTAGTCTACCACTGCTAAACTTTGTGTAAGCAAATTAGGATGAATGCTGAATAATGCTGAATGCTGAATGCTGAACAGGTTGTCTGGAGCAGCTCTGTAAAGTGACACTTACCCATGCCACCTTCCACATTAGTTTGACCAGAGACGATTGTGCAATTGAAATAGCAGCTTTGTCATGGCCTTTGGCTAGTACAATAAAATCTTATTTACAGATACAGTATAAAATAGCATACACAATTTGTGTCATGGACATGTGCCCTAACTCCTTTAAATACTTAGCAATACTCTATACACACGAATAAAGACTCTTTTTGTGTACAAAGGCTACTTCCTGATCAGCAGCTCTCAAGCCAAACATCTGTTTAAAACTCAGCAGTTTGGATATCTGCTGTAGGAACTACTAATAGGGAAATGTCAAAAATAACTTCAGTTTATGGTAAGGTTACCAGATTTTTTTCAATGAATCTGGGGACACTTTTCAACTTCAATTGATTTTGTATGGGGACTGATTAGTAGAAATGGGGACATCTGGTAACCTTAGTGTATGATGCAAGCCTGTGCCTCTCCATTGCACAAAACACTTGAAATTTTTTCTATCTGTAATCCTGGGTGTAGCCTCTTGAGGTGCAGAACTCAGTACATTACAAATTGCTTTCCACCATGGAATTATTACATGTTTGTGAAATACTTCAAATAGGAACAGTGTCAGCCAAGTGCAAGTTGTTAGGTTTGGATAAGGTTGTGAATGATCATAGGTTTCTTGATATTGCAACACTGCTAATCTGCTCAGTTCAATTGCTCAGCTGATGGGTGAAGCTTTTCACAGTGTTGAGAAAAGGATTATCACCAGCTAGTGTCTCCAAATCAAGCTGCAGATTCCGTTTTTTAAAGAGTGGTCAATCCATGGGATTACTAAGACTCTACAGGTGCAAGCCTATGCACACTTACAATTGAGTTCTGTACCTTCTGGGTAAAATATGGATAGCATCAAATTGCAGATGACATAGGTAGTAGTAGTAGTAATAATAATAATAATAATAATAATAATAATAATAATAATAATAAATTTTATTTACGGTATACCCTGCCCTCCCCAGCCAAGGGCAGCTAACAACCAATAATAAAAACAAATTGATTGAAATACAACTTTAAAAACGAGATTAAAATGCAACATTAATATATTAAAATGCAGCCTCATCACGGGAGGAGAAAGGAAAAAAGAAAGAGGGGGAGGGAATCAAATTGACTCCAAGCCAAAGGCCAGGCGGAACAACTCTGTCTTACAGGCCCTGCGGAAAGAGATCAGATCCTGCAGGGCCCTGGTCTCATGAGACAGACAGTTCCACCAGGCCGGAGCCAGTGTTGAAAAGGCCCTGGCTCTGGTTGAGGCTAAGCTAACTTCCTTAGGGCCCGGGACCTCTAGGGTGTTGCTATTTATGGACTTTAAGGTCCTCTGTGGGGCATACCGTAGGTACGAGGGTCCTAGGCCGTGAATAATAATAGTGCTACTGCTACTACTACTACTACTATTTGTACCCCGCCCATCTGACTGGCTTGCCCCAGCCACTCTGGGTGGCTTCCAGCACATACTGAAACATAATAAAACATTAAACATTAAAAACTTCCCTATACTGTACAGGGCTGACTTCAGATGTCTTCTAAAGGTTGTTACTTATCTCCTTGATGGAAGGGCATTTCACAGGGTGGGCACCACTACTGAGAAGGTCTTCTGTCTGGTAAGGAAACCATGCAAAGTACATACATATTTATTGGGTGCCACTACAGAACATAGCAAATTTTTGGCTCCTAAGCTGTCCTCATAAGCAAAACAACTAGAGGTACATATTCAGTTTAGTAATGGTTTCATCCCTCTCAAATGATGCAGATAAATAAGTCAGTTAAAACACATACATAGGGTGGGAGCAGGTTAAACATAGACCAAGGATAAAAAGTAGAAGGCCTTGTCCTTTTTTCAGTGAGCTACCCTATGAAAAAGGTTTTAAAGGGAAAGCAGGGTGGGGATTTTCCCTTCTAGTTTCCTCTCATTTTTGTTAGCTTTAAAAAGAATTCTGCTTGTCCTTTTAAACCCTTTTCACAGTTAGATGTTTTTAAACTCCTATATCTTCTGCAGCTTGATCCTATGCCTATTTACTTAGTTTGTGCGAGTTTCTTGGAAAGTAATCCTCTGGTCCAGTATGAAGTAATCCAGTTGAAATCCCCTTTTGCCTTACCGTATTTTTCGCCCCATAGGACGCACTTTTCCCCCTCCAAAAATGAAGGGGAAATGTGTGTGCATCCTATGGGGCGAATGCAGGCTTTCGCTGAAGCCTGGAGAGTGAGAGGGGTCGGTGCGCACCGATGCCTCTAGCTCTCCAGGCTTCAGGAAGCTATCCGCAAGCCTTGCAAGCCCGGCGGGAGTTCCCGCAGGCTCACAAGGCTTGCGGGCAGCAGCCTGCCGCCCAAAGCACGGGGAGCCCTCCAGAGGGTGTCCACAAGCCTTGCACGCCCGGCAGGAGGTCCCGCCGGGCGCGCGAGGCTTGGGGCGGCAGCCTGCAGCCCGAAGCACGGGGAGCCCTCCGGAGGGCGCCCCGTGCTTCGGGCAGGTGTGCACAAGGCTTTGGGCTGCAGCCGCGGCTGGGGGGGAAATAAATTTTTTTTATTCATTCCCCCCCCCAAAAAAAACGTGGTGCGTCCTATGGGCCGGTGCGCCCTATAGGACGAAAAATACGGTACATTGTCTCTGGGGGCGGGGGCGGGGAGCAACCCAGGGTTCATATTCCACACTAAGAATTTCAGGTGGTCATACACTGGAGCGAAGGAGGTGGGTGCCTTATCTCTGAGTGTGCAAGATTCTGGGAACAAATGTCACTGTAGAATAGAGGCCTTGAACCATAAAACAGCAGTGCATGCAAAATTACTGACAAGAAGCATGTAAAGGAAAAATGGAACAGTTGTATTGTTATGCTCCTGCCAATTCTCTGAATGGTGAGAAATTCAGGCATTGCCAGGGCTACAGCCAACGGTGATTTAAGTGGAAGGGGAAGTTGCGCTTTGGCAAGGGTTTCTGGGAAGAAGCAGGAAGTGGGCTAAACACCATGCGGGGCTGAGGAAGCCATCACCACGAGGTACGGGCAGTATATTGATTGATGTGCTTGTGGAGCTGGGCTGGCTGCTCTCAGGAAGGCAACAAAGGACTCTCTTGTGATGTGAATGCTCTGGACCTCTCCATCTAGATGCAGTTGTAAATATGTGTTAATTAACCACTGGCCTGATCCACCAGGCTATTATTACGTTCTTATGTTATTACTGAGTATTCTTTTCATGTGCTAGTTTACACATCACATTATGTATCAAAGGATTATCCAGATTATGGGTGTGCAGTAAACAAATATATTAAATTTCATAAGAAATGTATCTGCATGTGCATGACTGGCATTAGAAGTTGAAGATCTCTATACTCTTATCTTTGTTAACTGATGTTGTTTTGGAGCGCAAAGGGAGCAAAACTTAATTTCGGAGTTTACAAAAGCAGGTCATAATTCTGAGTGACCATAAACAACCATTAATCCTATGATTATTTATCACAGTGTACATGATACCATATGAGAAGCAAGACCTAAGTGTATGGTAGGATGATTTTTATCCACTTGCACCCAAGCAAAATACTGTATGGAAACCAGGTGTGTCATAAAATGCCTTTGGAAACCAGTTTTCCATACCAAGTAAACAAGTAAGTCATCATGGGGGTAAATAGTTATCAGTAACCATTTTGGAGACCTATTTTTATCTTGTTCCATATAATGGAAATTGTACTGCCAAAGTAGCAAGACAAGCTCCCCCATCCCCTGTCAGCTGGTAGTCGAGTTTCCTTCAAAACAAGGCAAACAAGATGAACCAGCACAGCTATTTGGCAGGAAAAGGCATCCAAATCCTGATTGAGCAGCTTCAGGATTGCATAAGAATGACTTTTAGTTTAAAGTCACTGGACTCCTTAACTATGAAGTGAGATAGTATCACAGCAAAACAAACAAAACCCCAAACCTACAAATAACTCACTAAATAATAATTTTAAAAAAACAAAAAAAGAGTGGGGTGGATCTAAGTCTCTCCTAATAAATTCACTTAATTTGGAAGTAAACCACAACTGAGCTCAGTCCTTCTTTGTAAATGGTATTTAAGGTTGAAATATAAATTATTATTGCTTTAAAACACTTCTAGGGTGAGGTAAGGCAAAGAACATGTCTATTTTTGGTAGCCTCCATGCTACTTTATTTCTTTTCAAGTATTTATTCTTGATACAAGCAAGTGCAACTTTATTTCTTTTCGAGTATTTATTCTTTACAAGCAAATGCAAACAATATTACTCAAGTATTGTTCTTCAGGTGGCTAGAATATGTAGAATACATATCCTGACTTGCTTCATTATGCAAGTTTATATTTTAGTAAGTATAGACTTTCAGCTTCACTGACATAATAAGGTCAACACAGAAAGATTAAAGACATTTAACACTGCTCAAATTAAAAGTCCAAAGGAATGTTGTAAAGGTCTTGTACAAATCTTGCTCTTAAAGAAGACAAATGGATTGTTGTTTTACAAGGACCATTTCCCATGAAACCCATTTCTTTTATTTATTTATTTTAAAATATATTCTGCTGTTCTGAAAAAGTTGCATGAAACATAATATGAAAGCATAATTTTAGGGTTGCTACATTATATAATTAATAGAACTATTGTTTATCATGCCTAATGCAAAGTGGCTAAATATTTAAAAGCAAAACATTCTACAAGCACATCTCTATGGCCAACTCAGGATTATTCATCTCTCCAGTGACTGCCTACAGAGTCCCACAGATTTAACTCATCCTAATTTCTCTTTGTTTCCATCTTGATGTGGGGGAAGGTTATTCCACAGCCATGCAACAAATAATAATCAAGAGGATGTTGCATTTGAAAAGATCTGCTATACTGCTCTTAGGAAAAGCAGTTGTCCCATTCTGAATTCCATTATTTCTACTATCCTTTTATTGATAGTAACCGTGTGAAACTTGGGTGAGTCTTCATAGTGCCCTTACCTCTGAAAGCAGAGGCACTTGGGGCAAGGCCTAACCTGCAGACCACAGCTGCTATGGGAACTCACACAGGGAGATATGGTCTGAAAACTGTAGGCCAAGATCGTATGGGATAGCCATTTCTTTTCTATGAGAGAAAAAATTAGGAGAAAGGAAAAGTAGTTTAATCTCAGGGGACCTTTTTAGGCTGTCACTAGAGAAATGAGGTTTGAGTTTTGGAAAACTGGTATTTTCCTAAAACGTAGGCAGAAGTGTAAGGAACATCTGCTTTCCTTTGCATTCAACTTTGTCTGGAAAATGGTCAGTAGCAGTAACAGTATCTCATGCTTTTCATTTTGTACCTGTCAGCCATGCTAACTGCCTGATACAACCCCCCCCCTTTAATAATAAAAAAGTCTAATCAAGTTTTTAGACATGGAATATTGACAGTGTAATCCTACACATGACTACTTAGAAGAAAGTCCCACGGAGTTCAATAAGACTTGCTCCCAAGTAAGCATGCAGCCTCAGAAATGTGCCAGCCTACTAGCTTTCTTGTGGCTACCCTCAAGGTGCCTTATTGGTGGTGTAACACTGGTGAGTTGGGAGGTCTCAATTCTGGTTCCTGATATGTCATCTGCTTCCCTAATTCTGGGCCTTGCAGTAGCTTAACATAGCACCTTTGAGGATATTTGGTGATGTTGGGTATTGTTTCTTCTTACTTTATGTAACCACTTTTAAACATTAGCTCCCCTGAGGAAGATTAGCTTTTATTGCTATTATATATTACACTTGAATTGACATTGCCAGATTAATAATGTAGAAGTCATTATTCAGATGAAATCTATGTAGACAAATTCCTGAACCTATTAGGAATGCAGGTGAATACCAAAGGGGCTGCTCAGGACAGCTGTGGTCTGGGTCTGCAGATATATTTGTGCAGAACTGTGCAAAATTGTCTGAAAACACTGTCATAAAAAAGAGAAAACACTTTGCTTTATTATACTTAAAGGTTAAAGTCTGTACAATGTGCTGATGCAGGAAATGTTTGATAGCATATGAACAACAGTGCAAAGAACTTGATATGGCCTTTGATTTTCATGGCTCAATGGATAAGCAGCAAAATTTCTGGGTACAACAGGAATGGGGGGAGTCCATAACCCTCCAGATGTTGCTGGACTACAAATCCCATCAGTCCTTGACCTATGTCCGTGTTGGCTTGGGATGATGGGATCTCACATCCAAGAACATCTGGAGGGCCACAGGTTTCCCATTCCTGGAATTCAAGATTCAATTACTGCATCTGATGATTGCACAAGATTGTTTCCAGCTGTCTGCTGCTTTCCTCATGCTGCAGATACAAACCATTTGCTGCTACTGTCAGTGGACTGGCAGTGATGAGAGTGGGCACTCACACTGTCCTTGTGTGGCCTGAGGGTGTCAGGCTTGCTGGTCACTTTCAGAAGCACCACTGTCACTGGGACAAACAGCTCTCCTGAAGCATTCTTAGTGTCTCATGTTGCTGCCAATGCTGTTCTCTTAAGAAAGCTGCCAAACAGGTAAGACACTTTATAAAAATGCAAATCTATTCTGTAGAAATGCTCGATCCATCAATACTCTCCTCCTTTGCTAATGCTAATCAGAAAAACCTAGAGATTAATTGCTCAATTTACACAGAAACATCATTGTACCATTATGAAAGTGTATTTACAGGCAATTCATAAAGGACCAATGTTTTCCACATTCAGGGTGTGAATAAAAGCCAGTTAATTATCATTAAAGTACATTGCTCTGTCTCAAAATACTTCTGTGCTGAATGCTGTAAGATTCCAGATAGTCAAAAGCAAGTACAGTACTTCTTTGCACGGTAGTTATTAAACTATGGATCCACCCCACCCCCTTATGAAGTAGTGATAGCTAGAAATTTGAATGGCTTTAGAAAAGGATTAGACCAATTCATGGAAGAGAAGGCTACTAATGGCTACACAACATGATGCATAAATTCATGATGCTGGGAATCACAAGTTGAAAGAGATTGTGGAGTGGGGTGAGGATGCACGGTTGTTTGTTGTTGTTATTGTTTTTTGGCAGTATCCACATTTCCTCACCCCCAATTTAATTTGATTTGGAAAAATCTGTTAAAAATCAACTGATGCTGCTGTTTTTGTGATATTTAATTGATTGTTAACAGGGTCCTGTGTGGAAGCCCATAATATCTGAACAGATCTTTCAGATATCCCAGAATAGATGTTGACAACTGTTGTTTTTTTAAACGATCTGATTTTACACAGCAGTTGGCACCAGCATGGATGCCCCAGCACCCATGAAGGAGGCAGACACCCACAAATTCCAGTGCCAGGGCTATGCAGTGGCCTCATGCACCCATGGGGCCAAGTTGTCACTCCTGTTAACCAGCATTAAATGGGGGGGGGGGGAATGTGCGCTACCATTTTGATACCTTTGATGTGGCATTGATGCTGAAAAACAAATAAAGAAGCAAACTTGCATGATCCCACAATAAGCGCCAGTCTAGGAGACTCCTCTCTCCTCAAGTAGGAGCTACATGCAGGGGCTGACCCTGGAACCTTCTGCCTGCAAACCGTGCTCCCAGCGCATGCTGTTGGCATTGGCCTCATGTGGCACGAATCAAAACCCCTGCCTGAGATGGGCCTGGCCCCGGCGAGGCCTCGCCACTTGATTTCGGTGCATGTCCAAAAGGGGGCCCAGCAGCAGTGCGTTGCCATAAACGGGCGAGGTGGTGGAGGGGAGGGGGAGAGGCCTCCTTTACCACAAACCCTCACAGGCCACGACGGTCTTTCTATGCTGACCTGACCTGATTTGCCCTACAGCCCCCCACGCCCAGCCTCGCTCGGCTCCCCCGCGGCCTCAGCGTGACTCAGCGGCTTCCCGTGCCCCGCTGACCCCTGCGAGGAGGCGGCTTGTGAAGGCAATTCTTCTCCTCCTCTTTCCTCCTTCCTCCTCCTCTCCCTCACAGTCTGTCCTCCCAAGAGGCGTCCGCAGGCACAGGAGGCGGCAGCAGCAGCAGCAGCAGCCACAAGTGAGCGCCCAGCACGAGCAACAGGCGTCACCACCAACCGCCCGGCCAACCGCCTTTCCTTCCCGCCTCCCGCTGACTGACCCCAGGGATGGAAGGCGCCGCCGCCGCCGCCAGGAGCCCCCCCTGTCAGGGGCAAGACCTGCCCCCCGTGTGGACCCAGAAGAGGGGCTGCGAGGTGTTGAGGGACCCCTCTCTCAATAAGGTACCTTAAATGGAGTCGGCCTGTGGGGTGTGTGTGTGTGTCGGAGGGTCGCTTAACGAGGAGAGGCGCGAAAAAGCCGTGAGGGGACCGGCATCAACTTACACATCCTCCCGCCACCCCACACCCTTGATGCACGAGATATATCTATATGTTCCCCCCTCTCCCTCGGAAGTGAATCGTGCTCGGTTCAGTGGGCTGGGCTTCCCAGGCAGTTTGCAGGGCTTGCAAACGCTGCGCCGGGAAGTTTTTGCCGGCGGAGGGAGGTTTGTTGGTGTTGTTGTTTTCCCCCCTCCACGCTCGCTCTCCCTCTCCGTCGCTGTAACCGAGCCGGTTGGCCTTTTCTGCCTTGGCTCCGCCCCAGCGCTCGGCTCTCGCCTTTTCCTGCAGCCGTAGGGAGAGGAAGCGAAGCGGGGCAGCAAAACACCCTCCTCTCTCCGCGCGCGAAAGCTCAAACCCACGCTGGAGTCCCCGGGGAGTTTTATGCCGAGTTATTCGTCCCTTTAATCTTCCCACTCCCCATCTCTTGTTCAAATGCAAGCTGGACATGGTGCGGTGCTGCTATTTGCTTATGCCTTATAATCTGTGCAAACACACACACTCATACACACACACACACACACACACACACACACACACCACACATACAAAAACAGACTGGTCAAAAAGTTTCATAATTGTCTACACTCGCGCAGGGTTGCCAACTGGTCCAACAGCAACCGTCCCAGTTTGCTTCTCTGTCCTTGACAGGTTTATGATAGGTGCTGCAATCAGCAGGAGATGGTTCTCTGGCAGAGCAAACTGCTGTTCAAGGGACAGCCACTTCAAACATTAGAAGAGGTGTCTGCCCTGACCCTTAGGGCACAAGCACCTTGTTCCTTTCCTACAGCCAAGCTGTTCGGGCCACTGGCCACAACGTGATTTCCTCATGTGGAGCAGCAGTTTGGCTCTAGTCAGCTGTCTGTTCCTGGCAGTAAAAAGTGACTCTTTCAGCAAAATCTGCGAGTGCCTCAGTCATGATCAAGTGGTGTTATTGCCTTTCCAGAGTCAGACCACACTATTTAATAAGAGACGCACATTAAAAAATCCCTGTGCCGTTTTTCTCCATTACCTACTGCCGTCCAGGCAACACACTGTATAGTGGCTCCAGCTCCACCAGCCTATTGGATATGAATGGTCACAGTTGTCGGGTAAGTTCTAAACTTGTTCTAAGCTGAACAAGTTACAGAAAGAGAGAATTGTTTTAAAGATGTATGGGGTGTGTTGTTTTAAATATACATGGAGTATGAAATCACTAAAGGGACATGCTTCTCTCATATCCTTATTTTTGGGTGCATGTGTGCAGAGAGAAGAGTATGAAATGCACAGAAGCAGAAGCGTAGGACGTTACAAAAGGAAGAGAGAATCAAGTCCAACTTAGCTGTTTTATCAATCAATAAGTTAAATATCTTTTCAAAGGTCTTGAACTTGTCTAAAACATTTAGAAAAGCACCATAAAGGAAATTAATACTCAGGAAAAGATGGGTAACAGCACATGGTGGATTGTAAAAAAAGGGGTGAGGAAGAAAAGAAATATATTCCATTGAATAGAAGTCTCTACGGAGTACTTTGCGTAGTTACCTTGGGGCCAGTTTTGTGCATTACTTCAAGGTGGTGGGATGTAGGATTATCAACATAGTCTCTGCATGTTTTCTTGGAAGTCAGTAGTTCAGCTAGAGTTTTAGATCCTCGACTTACTAGTCTTATGTCCCCCTTCTGTTTTTAGACAGCTATGTGCATGGCTTTTGGAAGGGCTAGAACTGAAGCTCAGTGGTAGAGAGTCTGCTGACATGCTGAAGGTCCAAGGTTCTTTTGTTTCAGATTGAACTGGGAATGTCTCCTCTCTGAAACCCTGGAGAGCTGCTTCCAGTTAGAGTAGACGATAGCAAGCTAGATGGACTAATGATCTGACTTGGTCTAAGGCAGTTTCCTATGTTCCTAATGGATGGAAAAATGAGTTGTGAAGCACAGATTTCGTACCCCCATTCTGTGCTTTACAACTGTTTCTAAAGTCCAAATATGTTAGAACCAACCAAACAAAAGTTTATCAACCCTGATAAGAAAGATATACTTTGAGCATGTGCAGATTTGCATGGTAATCTCAAACCATAGCACTATCATGACTGTAGGGACAGACTGGTGGTGAGTTTGGGGTCATGCAGTTGTGCTGACAGGACCTCCGCTGACCAATCAAAAGTTTTTTCTTATTTCACAACATTTATATACCGCTTGATCGTAATAAAACCTCAAACCAGTTTACTCTTTCCATGGGGATGCCTAATATAATATAATTAATAGAATAGAATATAGAATAGAACAGAATAAAATAGTTAGTGCTGTTTAGAATGTGGCTCTGCAATTCAGTACTGCTCATAACATCACTGGGAATGAATGGCAGTCTCTCATCCTCAAAATTTGTGCCATTTGATAAACTCTTGGAATCTTCTCTATTTTATTTATACCTGTGTGCTGCCCCCACATCTTCCATTAAAAAAGGGTGGGAGTATAAGTTCCCCTTGTAGAGAGTTTTTAGCCCTCTGTGCATTTCATAGCTATTACACAGGGCCAACCTTATTGTTAGGCAGAGTGTAGCAACTTGTTAGGCAGAGTCTCAGGCAACTGATTTTAGTGTCATGAAAAGATGGCTAATTTTTAATTTGATTTATTATTACAGCACTATATTTTTACTGCAAGGAAAAGGCATTTCTAGAATTTTCCATGTTGGGTGCCAGAATAACTTGACTGGTTGACTAGGGCATGAAACCATTTGCTGCTTGGGCTTATGCAGCAAAATGCCTTGGGCAAGCGCTGACTAGTTTGGATTAGAGCTGGCTCTACTATGGCAGTTAAGATAAAATCAGATGTTGCTGTTTTCTAGAAAAGACCTCTGTGTAAGATACAAACAGTTACCATTTTAGCTATTTGTTGTAGGTTCATTAGCTCATGACAAAGGAAAGAACATTGGATACTGGTTGTTCCCAAGAAGATAATGAGCTGCCAGTCATTTAGCCCTGACTGAGGGTTTTGGAGGGTAAGGAAAAGTAGGAATAACAAACCAGTATCCAGTAAAAAAAATCTCTTAAAAAGTAGATGGTGTTAAAACTCTTGATCTAAGAAGTAAAATGGAATCCTATTTATGTGCAGTTTAATATGGGAAGCTATTGCACAAAGAGGAGCAATTTCAGCTGAAAGTCTTTAAGAGCACACCTGCAGAGTTGCTATGTTAGACTGGAGGACAGTATGAAATTCTGGGCCCTGTTTATTTTTTGTTTGTAGAAGTGATTTATTGGATATACCATACTTTTCTGTCTATAAGACACCCTCATGTATAAGACGCCCCCTTTGGGGGGGGGCTCAAATTTAAGAAAATGGGGGGACGCAAGCAAAATTGCCGAAGCGGCAACCAATCCAAAGCAGCCCTTGCCACATCTGCTAATAACCCGCCCATTTGACAAAACAACAGCCAATCCAAAGCAGCTGTTGCCACATCCACAAATAACCCACCCGGTTGACAAAGCAGCAGCCAATCCAAAGCAGCTCTTTACGCATCCACAAATAACCCACCCAATTGACAAAGAAGCAGCCAATCCAAAGCAGCCATTTCCGCATCCACAAATAATTGATTGACAGCCCTGAAGAAGGTGAGGATGGGGCTGGGGGGGGAATCCAGAAAGGCTGGCCCGGGGGCGGGGAAAGAGAAGCCGACTGGCTCCTCAGAGCGAGAACTTTTGCCTCCCTTTCCTCCCCGCCCCAAACTCCCCCTTCACTCACCCTGCGTGCTTGTCTCTCCAATGGCAATGGATAGATCACTGCCAGTTTTTTATACTGGGTAGTAGATTGCAGCCTGGTCTATTGCTTTCATTTTATGGATCAATGGTCTCGTTAGATAGTAAAATTCCTGTTAAATTGCTGTTTTGGGGGTTGTTTTTAATAGTCTGGAACGGATTAATCCATTTTGCATTACTTTCTATGGGAAAGCGTGCCTTGGTTTTAGAAAGCTTTGGTTTTGGAACAGACTTCTGGAATGGATTAAGTCTGAGAACCAAGGCACCACTGTATAAGTTACAGGTGCCTTAAAATCTGTGGACCTTACCTTGGGCTAATGTGGAAGTTTCCTCTTCAAATGTTTTGCTAAAACATTACTGCCTCTTACAATTCCACATTAACTTATGAGGTTGTTCTTTTCTGGATTATTATAGTGCCATCTCTTTGTAGGCCCCATTATTAGGGTCAAATTACATATTCATAGTAACCATATGTAATATTGACTACAAGACTACTTTTCCAAAGTGGCCTTAGACAGGGAAGTAAACAAGAAGCCTGAGTGTGAGCAGGTGATTAGACCTTTCTGGCTTGCTGCTTTCCCCTTGAAATCTCCCCTTTTACCTTTTTTTTTTGCTTGGAAGTTTCAGGCTGGATCCACAGCAGTTGTAAAAGTGTCTGAGGGGGAAATGAAAAAGGTGAACATAAGGCTACTGTTCCATGTAGATGTGTTGGCCTTAATATGATTATCAGTATTGGAGTATAGGAAGTAGCCTATTTTCTCATTTTTTCTTTCTTCTAAGGTCCTCCCTAGGATCTTCATATACAGATTCATCCCTACTTTCTTTGTTTATCTTTGCTAGCTGCCACGTTGAGATAAACAATTTTTCTAGGTTTTGTCTAAGACTTTATCTTTTTTTTAAGATGGAGGATGAAGGTGTCCATACTTTATGATGTATGTTCATATGAACTATGAGAATAAAATCTATCTACAGCACTGTGTATCTGTCCTAAGGTAACATGAACAGCAGCCCTTGCTTGAACTTAGGGGGAGGCGTGGTCAGGGTTTTTATTTATTTATTTGGGGAAGGTTTACAGAGTCTGACAATCCCAGGTCTAGACAGAATGTCAATATGTAAACCAAAAGCTCTGCAGAGTGGGACCTAATCTTCTTAACCTCTTTGTAAAATGCCTATTTTTCAGGGGGAATCTAAAAGTTAGATCTGCTGAGCTGGCTCATGCTTCTTCAGGCAGGAAGGGAGCCTGACCTTCAGTAATTTCTTAAGATAGAAAATGTTTAAGGAGAATTCTATTTCCTTTTGGGAATACTGTAACAGGAAAGTAGTGTGATACTGCTTCAATAAAATGCTGTTGAAGTGGTATTGTAGCTTCTGTTTCTTTTGGAGGTGAGTGCTTATTTTATGTCTCTCCTGAAAATGTTTCAGAGCAGGGGTATAAAAAATTAAAACTTTGCATGGGCCACTGTGCATGTTTTATTTCAGTTATTGTATTATGTGTGAAGGAGAGAAAAAGCAAAACAAACCTAACCTTCCAGGTTTTATTAATGTACATAAAATAATGCCTTTTACTCTTTGAGGATCATCCGCCTAAACCTGTTCAAGGTCATAGTTAACAAGAAAGTGCAATTTCAGTTTCTATCTCAGTTTTGGTTTTCTGTCTTCATCATTCACAAAGGTGTGAAATGGGCCATGAATCTTTGTTGCTGCAGCTACAATTGATGCTACAGATTCCAGTATTACTGAAGCTCTAAAACTGGGATGCAGTTAAGGGACTTTCCAAATGTTGCTAAACTATAAGTTGCATGATCCATGACTATTGGCCATGCTGGCTGGGGCTGATGGCAGGTGCAGTCCAACAACAACATATGGAGGGCCACGGGTTCATAAGAAACAAAATCCCAAAATACCTTACAAGGTTACTGTAGGGATTACTGAAAAGATGCAAGTGCAATAAACACCAAAAGCACTATATAAATGCTCAGTGTTCTTTTCACACTGTGAACATGCTACAAAGAGTCATAACACAGGCAGAAGGCTAGTAAAAATGATTGTGGTTGTGCAATTTTTGTGTAAAAAGTCATAATGTTTTGAGGTGCATGTAGGAAAGCAGGAAGAAGAAGACTAGCAATAATATCTTGCAGACAACTGTTTGGGAGCGCTCTTACCCAAGCGTGATATCTGGTTTTGCCAGATAATATGTGTAAGACTAGCATCTGACCCATCTTACGATTAAATATTGCTTCTCTTCTGTATCTTAATCACAGGGAACTGGAAAAACTGAGTAATAATTGAGTTTCCTCTTCTTAAGATCTGCCCCCAGCAGTGGCCCTGATGGCCACAACACTTCTTTGTTGTATTGCCACTACAGAAGGGATGAGGATGAGGATTGATTCTCACACTTTCTGACTGTCCACTACCTGGAACTAGTTTAGCTATTACTTTGCCCATGCCCTAGCTGCTTCTACAAGGCATGTTTCCAATCATACATTATATTTGGTCTTGTGAAAATTGTATGTATGAAAATTAGTTTGTTGATAAATGATCAACATTATTTCATTTTTGAATGATAAATTTAGTGATTATATGCCATCATATTCTCTGTTAATGTCTAATGAATTACTCTAGGTTTGTTAAGATGTTACTGTATCTTAATTTTTAAGAATGTGGTAGAATGTGTAGTATTGGTTTTTAATTATTTGTGCGTGTACATATACATTGTTAATTTTAAAAATAGAATAGAATAATGACCTACAATAATTCATGCTTCTTATGTTGGCCTCTAATACACTACAAGTTTGTAATTTGTGGGGTGATGACACCATGTTTTCTCCGTGTGTGTAGACATGGAAGGATGGACTATTCGAGTGACACAGACTAGAAGAGTTGGGGAGTACTGTCTGACAGCTTTGAGAAAAACTGAGAATAAGTATTGGTTTTTCTCATTTGTTTCCCTATGCTGTTTAAAACAATATTACCAAAGTGGCCAGGAATTTGTTCTATGTGATTGCGGACTGACCTAGATTCCAGATGCCTGCATCTCAAACAGCCTTCAGTTTCCTGAAGTGGCTTTATTCTCTAAATAATTTTGACATAGTTTTTAGATGCCACTTGGGTCTTCAATATGGTAAATCATACCAGATATAAAACGGCTGAGAAGCTATATTCCAACATGTGACAACAGCTAGAACTTATATAACAATAACCATTTATTCCAACTAGTTAATAATCTGACCACTTTATTCCTACTTAGACCCCTTCAAGTAATTTGGTGTGTGTGAGGGGTAATTAAATAGTACTCCAAAGGGCCAATTTTACATTTTATTTTTTCTATCCACAGAACAGGAAAATCCAAATGAAAGTGGGGTGTGTGAAGTCTGCCACTTAGATGAGGACATAATGTGCATGTCATGATAAACATGCACACAAATCCATTTTTCCATTCTAAATAGCCACATGTACACAACCTAAACACCAAAAATCCCTTAAAAAGGCAAAAAAAGGGACTGGCCACTCTTTTAAAAATATAATCATTTTCTAGGCAAGGGCAGGAAGAACACCCGTGAATCCTTACAAGTAGCTGTTTGAGATTTAGGGACCTGCCACTTTTGTTGCCCACCTCTCTGGCTGCAGCAAGTAGAACCTTAATTCTACTACACAACAGGTAAAAGGTAAAGGGACCCCTGATCCAGTTGTGACCGACTCTGGGGTTGCGGCGCTCATCTTGCTTTATTGGCCGAGGGAGCCGGCGTCATGTGGCCAGCATGACTATGCCGCTTCTGGCGAACCAGAGCAGCGCACGGAAACACCGTTTACCTTCCTGCTGGAGCGGTACCTATTTATCTACCTGCACTTTGACGTGCTTTTGAACTGCTAGGTTGGCAGGAGCAGGGACCGAGCAATGGGAGCTCACCCCATCGCGGGGATTCGAACCGCTGACCTTCTGATCGGCAAGTCCTAGGCTCTGTAGTTTAATCCACAGTGCCACCCGCGTCCCTACTACACAACAAGAGGTGAGCAAAAGTACAGAAAGCAGAAAAAACTGCCCTGCAAAATGTCTTGAGCCATTTCAGTTTGAAAGAAGGGTGCCACAGAGCTCAAGTGGCATACATGATTTCCTTACCTCCAATTTTATCTTTACAACAACCAGCAATAAACAGCACAGCAATTTCCAGCAATCTTCTTGGCTGAGCAGGGACTTGAAATTAGGCTGTACAATTACAATTCCAAAAATTTAGCCACTAGAACACACTGCTGCAGCAGCAGCAGCAGCAGCAGCAGCAGCAGCAGCAGCAGCAGCAGCAGCAGCAGCACAATTTCACTACAAACACACTAACAACACACACACAGTGGCGTATTTCAAGATTAAAAAAACCTCTACAATAGTCAAAGATATTAAATGTGAAAAGATTGGCTACATATCTAATATATTTCTCTACGCATTGCAACATCTACATGCTAACAGAAACTAGAATTCCCACTGAATCAGAGATAGCCAAAATGGTGCTGTCCATCAGTTATTTGACTCCAATGAACTCCAGCCAGCATGTTAGCAGTAATGAGAAATTAATCCCTGTTCTACCTTAAGAAACATGTACTATCCAGCAATACAGTAAGTCTGACCTATGGTATAGACACACCTTCAAATACTGCTCTTAGGCTGGAGCCAAGCTTTTTATGGGTTTCCTTGCCCTTTCATAACAGTTTCTAACTAGTTCTCTTAGTGGTGCAGCAATAAAACTGCTAGCACATTTGCAAAGCTAAGCAGGGTCCAGTATGGTTTCAAATTGGATGGTGCACCACATGTTGAGATGCCTGCATTGCAGGGGGTTGGACTAGATGCCCCTAGGGTCCCTTCCAATGATTCTATGACTTTTCTTTGCAAACATCTGTTTACTTCAAAGAAACACGCAACACTAACATGAGAAAACTTTACCCACTTCGAAAAATCATCATCAAAACTGAAGGATATTCTCATCTCTGTTTAACAGCACTGGGGGAAATGGCTAAATAATATTTTATGAACTGAAGATACACCATTTAGATTAACAGCTCCATTGCTTATTTAGTTACTTATCTAATAAGAAAGCTTATATCCTGCCTTTCCACTGCCAAAGCATTCTTAAAGTTGGTAGACAACTTTAGTTCAAAATAATAGTCTTTCAACTTTTTTTGTTCTTTGTCAACTCTCAGAAGATATAATAGGATGATCTAACTTAAAGATATTCCAGGTGCCTGCTTGCCCCACATCATCTTACTAAGAATGGCAGGACTGGGAGATTTAAAGAGTCATACAGTTGGAAGAGATTCAATGCTATCAAGTCTGATCCCCTTTTGTGATATTAACATTGACTACACAGACAGTAGCTGACTTTAATGAGCTGCGGCAAAATAGAGGTCAGAAAACGCTGGGACCAAAGATTACAACTATGCTTTAAAAAAAATAAAAAAAATTCAGCACACTGTAGGGCAAAATAAAGACAGAATGCTCAAGAAACAGCAAGAGGTGGCCAAGGGAATTGGATTTACTATGGAAGGAGAAAAAGACTGGACCAGATCTGTTGTTAATAAAATATTTCTGAAACTAAATGTAAATGGAATAGTAGTTCAGCTCTGCAAATCTATCCAGCCATTTCTCCACACGTGTCAAAATCACTTCTATGTCATTTCCATCAGACAACAGTGACTAAGAGACTGATCTATGAATCAGGACCCCACTAGTATCATCACTAGGTGGTATTATACAAGACATTCACTCATCCTTATTCCACCTTCTGTGATAGAGTGATAATAATTCTGATTTAATTTACAGGGACATTAAAAGTTCTAAATAAAGCATTAGCATTATTATTTTCTTGCGCCATGTGGCCACTGCTGGGAATGAAGAAACTCGTATGGAACTGCTGTAACACATGATACACATAGGACCAAATATAATATGTTAGTTTATGCATTACAGCTGTGTCACAAATCTTATAAAAACCATTCAGAAACAAGATGTGCTATTATCTCCCAGTATATGATATTTATATTTTTGTTGCTATCAGTTAAGAAACATGAATTTGTCTCTAATTTATATGGCCTTCTTTATACAGTATAGCTGTTCATGTTGATGACAAACCTTTTATTCCCATTTCTGATGGAAATCAGAGGCTAAGAGAGTATTTCCTGTCCAGATTATTGAAAGGATTTATGGCTAAACTGGAATTTCAGTCCTGGTGCAAGTCCTAGTTTCTTTCAACTGAACTAGATTGCTTTCCATTATTTTACACATATCTCTTAAGGAGGACATACCGGTAATCATATGGAAGATTTACATGATATTGTTGTTTAGTCGTGTCCGACTCTTCGTGACCCCATGGACCAGAGCACGCCAGGCACTCCTATCTTCCACCTCCTCCCGCAGTTTGGTCAGACTCCTGTTTGTAGCTTCAAGAACACTGTCCAACCATCTCGTCCTCTGTCGTCCCCTTCTCCTTGTGCTCTCAATCTTTCCCAACATCAGGGTCTTTTCCAGGGAGCCTTCTCTTCTCATGAGGTGGCCAAAGTATTGGAGCCTCAGCTTCACAATCTGTCCTTCCAGTGAGCACTCAGGGCTAATTTCCTTAAGAATGGATGCGTTTGATCTTCTTGCAGTCCATGGGACTCTCCAGAGTCTCCTCCAGCACCACAATTCAAAAGCATCAATTCTTCGGCGATCAGCCTTCTTTATGGTCCAGCTTTCACTTCCATACATCACTACTGGGAAAACCATGGCTTTCACTATACGGACCTTTGTTGGCAAGGTGATGTCTCTGCTTTTTAAGATGCTGTCTAGGTTTGCCATCGCCTTTATCCCAAGGAGCAGGCGTCTTTTAATTTCGTGGCTGCTGTCACCATCTGCAGTGATCATGGAGCCCAAGAAAGTAAAATCCCTCATTGCCTCCATTTCTTCCCCTTCTATTTGCCAGGAGGTGATGTTGAGCTTCAGACCATATTTTGCGCTCTCCTCTTTCACCCTCATTAAGAGGTTCTTTAATTCCTCCTCACTTTCTGCCATCAAGGTTGTGTCATCTGCATATCTGAGGTTGTTGATATTTCTTCCGGCGATCTTAATTCCAGCTTGGGATTCATCTAGCCCAGCCTTTCGCATGATGAATTCTGCATATAAGTTAAATAAGCAGGGAGACAATATACAGCCTTGCCATACTCCTTTCCCAATTTTGAACCAATCAGTTGTTACATATTCAGTTCTAACTGTAGCTTCTTGTCCCACATAGAGATTTCTCAGGAGACAGATGAGGTGATCAGACACTCCCATTTCTTTAAGAACTTGCCATAGTTTGCTGTGGTCGACACAGTCAAAGGCTTTTCCATAGTCAATGAAGCAATGTGGAAAATGAGTTTACTGTTTTTCTATCCAAACGGCAGTAAAATTTCTTTTATACGTGGAATTGAAAAAGAAGGATTGGTGATCAGCAGAAATTTGGCAGGTGGTGAAAGAGGAGGCTTTCTGAGCAGTGACTCCAGCTCCAGCACCTAGGGAACGCTCTTCCCAAAGACTTTTGCCTGCCCCCCCTGCATGAATACCTTTTTAGTGCTGGGCAAAGACTATTCTCTATTCATGTTGTGAAACCTTTTTACCTCATTAATTTTTACTGGTGATTATGCCTAGGCTGACGGAGAAGGCAAGTTTGATTATTGTGTAATCAATTGTAGTGCCTCAGTTGATTATATGATAAATAGATAGAAATATTTATAAATTTATTTCATAACATTTATATAGCACTTCATCATAGAAAAAACCTCAGTGCAGTTTACAAAAAAGAGTAAACAATAACATTATCACTGAAAAAATTGCAACCATAATTTAAAACATACAGAAAGTTAAAACTATGATAGAATAGACTAAAATAAATTTAAACTCCTACAGATTCTTTCAAAACACCTGGATAGACTTGTCTAAATGGGAATGTCTTCCGGAACCACCAGAAAGAATTCAGTGAAGGTGCCTGCCTGATATCAATAGGCATGGACTTCCAAAGTGTTGGTGCTATATGCAGTTTGTTCTTGTTTAATTGCACTGTCTGCTTTTATTGATATATGGTGATGAATGAATAAATACCGAGTAAATAAATTCAGTGAGTAAAACCAATACAGAGATATGTGTAACTGGAAAGAATTAAGGCAGCACAGATTTTCCCTGCCAGTTTTAAACATACACTTCAGGATAGGTTTATGGGAGACTGCAGAAATAGCTACTTTGGCAATGGAGTTCTTCAGTTTTTTTATATTGCAGATCCCAAAATACTTCTTGGACCCTTGCCTGATTCACTGTCAACCATGCAGATTTTTAGACCCCCTGATGGTTAGTTGTTGGGGCCCTTATAAGAGACGGACAACTCCTTCTCCATCAAGACATTTCACGAGGTGTAAGAGCCAATAAAACAAAAAACATCTCTTACATATGTAAATGTTTGATCTACTATTGAACTTTTGGTGATGCTTATAATATATGTTCAGTACTTTGTGTCCTAATACAGGAATGTACACTGTTAAGTAAGGTTTTAATCTGGTCTAACAGAACAGATAATAAATCCAATTAGTATACTCTCAAATTAGAAATGCCACATAGTTACAAATACCTTTCCAATCTGCTGTTAGTTTATGCTTTCCTTGATTGCCCTTATTTTGTCCTCTTAAAACATCAGACTAAAAATTGATTTTTGTACTAATTGCCCTTCCTTTAACTCCTATATGTTTAGTCCATTAAGTTAAACATCCTCTAGTGATTCAGGAAAAATGGCAAGGTGTTAAATGAAAATACAAGCTTGATGAGGCTTGGTGCTAACTTAATACTTACAACTATGGCTGGTCTGAAACATAGTGGACTGTTTTGCACATCATGTTGAGCCAAACTGTGGCTAATCATGAACACGTGGGGTCCAAGAGAAGAGATTGTGTCCCCTTTGCTCAAACCTGGTTGTACTACTCCTATGTTGTGCTGTGCTAAGCCATGATTTGTGTTGTGTGAACCCAGGTTCATGATTTAACTTTCCCAGACAAACCAAGAACTGTAAACCATAGGACAAACACATTGTTCATGGTTAGTGTGGAGAGAACTAAACATTGAGCCTGGACTCTAGACTCTAGCATGCATACTTGTTCATACTTTTTCATAGTTGGTGTTACTTGTGAACCAGGCCATTGTGAGCCAGTTAGTTCAACTTTTGATTTATCTGTTTCTCAAAGTTTTACAGCAGTATAGTATCTGATTCTATGATAATTGAGATACAACAGATAGTTTCAGTTGGTAGAGATTCCTTATTAATAATTCTGATGTCCACTGTTGCTATTTTTATAATAGACCTTGATTTCCGGACAGTACAACAAACAAGAAGAAAACCAGGCAGCACTTATGAAAATAGTGAATCAGCTGATTTGATTTCAGCAAAAAACACTGCACATGGAGATTATTAGTGTGAACATAAAGCAGATTTGGCCTTTAAAAGATGTCTGGAACTAGTCCATGAGCAGCTCCTGAGGGATGCTTACAGATAAACCTTTCTCTCACCACATGTGTTGGATGAGATGTTTACTAGTTGGATGAGAGCTGAGAAATGAGAGATGAAATTTTAATTATTTTTTTTACCTTGACTTCAGTTTCTGGACTTGTACTATGTGCCCTTTAAAAATGTTTAGGTTCCTTATATTAAAAAATAGATTAAAGAAGCAAATGATAATAATTTGTGAGCAACTACAGTAGCTTGTTATATCATTATAGAGAACTTATATTGCTGTGGAGTCTTAACATTTAATATTTTATTCACTTACATTCCTTACTGTGGTTTTCAATTAAATCAATATAAATATGACACATAAACGTGAATTTGCCCCCTGCATATAATCTACCAAGGCTGCTATTAGAATAAACTTTTAACCTGAACAGTTGTACAGTTTTCAGTTGGGCATTTATCTGCCGATCTATATTCCAGATTCTGCACAGTGACATATAACATCAGCAACTATATGGGAAGTGTTGAGACTATTGTTGTGTACACATCACCACCTTTAAGCACAGTGAATAACGTGTTTCAAATGCATTTGTATGTCATTGTACACATCAGCATGGTTGGATGTGTTTCTTAGTTGCCTGCTGTCTGTCCACACTTGTGGGCAGAGAGGGTGTGTGGCTATGGGCGTAGCCAGAGGAGGCAGGGAGGGGCAGCTGCCCTCCCAATCAATAAAAATCAATATAAATAAATAGCTAACTGAGGTTCTGTCACCCTTAACAAAAGGCCTGCCCACCCCCAACAAAAATCCTGGCCCTGCCCATGGGTGTGACTCATATTTTCAATTTGGATTGAAACTTGTTTGGTGGAAAATACATCAAATGCAGTATTTCTCAAACTACAGGATAGATGTGGATTGAATTCATGGCTAATGTGTGTACATAATTTCACAAACCAGCTGTGGGAGCGTGCTGGGTACACATTGAAATGGGCATGTGTACCATAATTGTGTGTGTATACCATATTTTTTAAACAAGACCGCTCACCCATGGTAAGTTTGTTTCATTTGAAAAGGCTTGGTACACAGAGTACTGCAGGCCACCAAAGGAAATGCTGCTATTTGTTAGATTTATGAAATACACCTCTGCCCCACGAGGACTATAATCTTTTTCTAAGCTAGTAATAATATAATTCTTGCATTACATTTCAACTTCACATCTGGAACCTGGTTAAACACGTAAGGCAAGTAACCCCCAGTGTAATGTTACCCAGAGCATGTTCTCATAGGTGATTTTTACAATGGTTGTTGCTAAGTAGAAATATTTCTTGTTGAACATGTTTTTCTGGATAGAAAAGTGTAAACGAACTCCACAAAATATAGCAATTCTTTAAATCTATTTCTTACTGTGAAACAGATAAATAGACATATGTGACATTATTCTTTGCTTTGTTTCAATAGAAACATGTTTGAAGTGTTGTGATCTCCAAATTTTCTTCTTAGAGCAACTTACAAGACAAGTATTTCAAAAATACAAAAATGGATCATTTTTGTAGGGTCAGGGCTCCACAACTTCCCATGTCAAATTGCCAATGTCAGCAATGTCCCCCCCCCCCCCAATCCCATTTCAGGCAATCTGCCTTCTGTGGTGGAGAAGTGGAGGAGTCTGTTTTCCTTTGCACTAGAGAGGCAAAAGCAGCATGAAGACTCATGCTGCTCTTACATTCTGCTTTTCCAAAGCCCCATGAAAAAGGAAACCAGCACACAGGACTTGGGGAAAGGGCAGGGTCTTGTTTTACACCACACAAAGATGATTCCAAGGGCTAACAGATGCTCCCTTGCAAATGTTTCTTGCTACTGCAGCTTTCTGTCACAATATGTTATAGTCCTATACAGTATTGCACTAATGAAAGTCTCCCTCCCTCTAATAATGGTCTGCAATTCTTTTGCCTCCCTTCCCCCCCCCCAAATGTTTTCTAGGTCCAGGCTCTGTACATGACCCCCAGCATAATTTCATGCAGTCTAATTTCAAAAGCACTCTACAAGTAATCAGTTCAGACCTTTGGCAAGAGTGTTCTGTCCCTGCCCTTGCAATGTGCTGAATGAGGAGATTATACTTAAAGTTCCTCTTTCTATGACTGCTCTAAGCTTTGCCTTGGATACCTTGCTAAAGATACCACAGGTCATCCAGTATTATATGCTGTGAAACACGCAATTGTCATGGGCTTCTATTTGCAGATTTCCTTTTATATTTCTTAGTTCAACCTTTCTGGCCATTAAAAAATATTGCAAAAGCCTTCTATGCATGCAGGCATTTCATAGCTAAGGATAAGCATCTAGGACAGTGTGTGTCTGGAATATTAAGCTGTAACTCCTTCTTAAATATGGATATTTAAAATACTGAATATTTAAAAGTGGTTTTAAGCTGGCCTGCATTTCTTTGGAATGGGTGGAGGAACCCTTGAAATAAGGAAACATACTCTCCTTTGGAATAGTTAGTTCAGAGAAGACAGAGGCCCCAACTTGGAACTTAAATATTTACCAAGGCAGTTTCGTTTTCATTCAAATGGAATCCTATTTTGTTCTTCCCTTTCATTATTCTCTCTCATCATAGCAGATAAATTAAAAATAAGCAAGGTGTATATTTGCATGTTTGAAGATTCTGAGTTTATGACAAGCTGAACCATATTACAGTGGTACCTCTAGATGCGAACGGGATCCATGCCAGAGCCCCGTTCGCATCTAGAAGCAAACGTAACCAGCGACAGCACATGTGCGCACACGTGCGTCGCTTTTCGACGCTTCTGCGCATGACGTCATTTTGAGCGTATGCGCAAGCGGCGAAACCCGGAAGTAACGCGCTCCGTTACTTCCAGGTTGCCATGGAGCGCAACTCGAACGTGCTCATCCCAAAGCACATTCAACCCGAGGTATGACTGTATAGATTTCAACAGGTTACCCTATCGAGAACAGCTGTTTATAGACAGATAATGGTGTGACCATGAGGAAGCTGACCAGGGAAACAGGGTTGCATGCTCCAGACTTGAATAAAGTCAAGCCACTCACCAATTGGAATATCTGCATTTTGTCCCTTGTTGGTGAGAGGCTTTAAAAACTTCAGCCCTGGTTCTGTGACATCAGGGACTCTTGGGGATAGCACCCTCAGTGGGCCCACTTAACCTGGAAGAGACAGACCTGCAAACTGATAATCTTAGGCTATATCTGATCTTCTTGTGTGCTCTGTACAAAGGGGAAATCGTTTCACTATTTGGGTGGTGGGCTCTCTCCTGGTCTTGAAAAACATTCACCACCAGTGGGGCCAAAAAAGCTTCATATATGGCTAATACATCTTTCTTTTCAGAGCTCACCAAGGCCTTGCCCAGAACCTGCTTTCAGGCCGTTGCTAAACCCTGGGACATGGAAAGAGCAGTTTGTAAAAAGTGCCTTCCCCACATTACTAACTATACACAGCTCACTCCTTTGTTCAGGCTTAGGCCCCACAGCCATTCCTTTGAACAAACTAGCTGTTACTAAACATAACATTAACACTCTGGTAGCTGGATATAAGAATTGTAATTGTTGTGTTGATCATTAGTGTTCTGGTTTAACAGCTTTCTACATAATCTGAGATTTTAGAATTGAGTCACACTGTCATAGTTACAAAAAATATTAAGGTCCTGATGTTCAAGGAGCCCTTCTACACTGTTGCTTGGAGCATGGCACTGATAATGCCAAGGTTGCAGGTTTGATCCCTGTAAGGGACAACTGCATATTCCTGCATTGCAGGGGGTTGAACTAGGTGATCCTTAGGGTCCCTTCCAACTCTACAATTTTGTGATTCTACCTATGGCCCCTGGGGGTCACTAGGACAGTCACTCATGTTGTTCTTGCCAGTCTTCACAATACCTGCTGTTAATACTTATTGAGTTATAGAGATCTGAAGAGTAGGACTCTGCCCCTCTTTCAAGGATGGCTAACATATGACTACAACTCCCACAGTCTCTTTCCATTGACCATGTTGTCCGGGGGCTCATGGGGCTTAGAGTCCCGCAACATCAACTAGCTCTATATTTTTAGTTGTGTATATCAACACAAGACACATACCTAGTTTATCCTAAATTGTGTCAGTCTTTAAGGTGCCATAAGACTCTTTTTTTTGCTGCAGCTGATAAACGTGTGACTACCTTTTTTGAATTTGTCATTATTGTAGTTGATGTGCCCAAGTAGCACCATTAAACTCTTGGCAGAATCAAATATTTTGTTATCATGTACCAACATGCCTTCCTAGGAACAGAACATACCTCAAAGTTCTAATTTCGACTTGTTTATGTTCCTCCTTTCTCTATTACTCAAATAGCCTTTGGAAATAAACATTTTTGAAAATTCAAGGCTTCCCCCAGGTTTCTACTTCCAAAGTTTTTGTTTATGTTGAAAATAGCTGCAGTCTTGGAAATCATAATCAACTTGTGATAAAGAACACAAAGATTGAGAGGGATATGTGGTAATGTAATGGTTTCCATTTTGCTTTCCAATAAATAGTATAGAAGCCAAGATACTAGCTTACAGCTTTATTCTCACATCAGTGGTAGCTTTCTGTATCCCGTTTATTTTGTCTGTATTCCGTTGGATGTTGCTTGTCTTGCAAAAATTGTTTGCACCCTGATTGGCAAATTGCATTGGCAGATTTGCTTGTGGCAGAGGCTATAGAGCAACTTGTTTCACGACATCCTTATGTTATCTTTTCATCCTAAGCATGTAATACTGATGTATAAAGACTCAGGTTGGGCTGTTGGTCCCTTTTATAGGCAATATAAATGGTTTGTGGTTCAGATATTAAGCATCATCTTCTGCAACAACTTCAAACTCAGGGATGAAATATAAAGTTGAATCTATCTTGTAGAGCCAGTGTGGTGTGGTGGTTATGAGCAGTAGTCTTGTAATCTGGGGAACCGGGTTCGCGTCTCCGCTCCTCCACATGCAGCTGCTGGGTGACCTTGGGCCAGTCACACTTCTCTGAAGTCTCTCAGCCCCACTCACCTCACAGAGTGTTTGTTGTGGGGGAGGAAGGGAAAGGAGAATGTTAGCCGCTTTGAGACTCCTTAAAGGGAGTGAAAGGCGGGATATCAAATCCAAACTCTTCTTCTTCTTCTTCTAAAAAATATAGGAACCTGATTTGGTTTCTCTGTGTTGTAAAGACCTTCTGTGAGCAAAACTTTGCTTCTGCAAAAGGAAGCGCCGTCCATTCCATTCAAAGAACAAAACATTTGGATCCAACTTACTGTGTTTAGAGAATTCCACAAAAAGTACACTTTTAAAAACTTCAGAATTGTTTTTATTTGAATTTCTCCTCCATCCGACCCTACTCCAAAAATGTTTTGTACATTTGTAACAATAAATTTCTACTGTTGATATAAATGTGACATGTTAGTCATGGTGTGACTTGTTCAGCAGACTTCAGTGGGAGTGACAGACAGCTAACTTAGTCTAGGGCTGACCCATTTATCCTTTGGTTTCATATGTAAAATGCTCTTTTGCTTCAGTTGCTGCTGTGCTCTTGGAAAGGTTGTTGTAGAATTTCTGTCTTTCAGCCCAATTATCTTGTTTTACATCTTAACCATCATTTTTTTTAAATTTTCCATAATTTTCAGTGTCAGAATATTACTTTATGCTTAAATCAGGAATCATGTCTTATAAAAGTTTGATGAATATGTGAATGTGGAGAGCACTTTGACCATGTAGGTTGTCATGCTGTTGTTGGTTCTGTACAATTTATGGATGCAAGTTTCTAGTGAAATATGAATGTTATGCAAGTAACTTTTAAATAGTTGAATGGTATTTGTATATGCAGTATTTGTTTACCAGAAGACTTCCATAAATATGTTTTCTTTAGTTGCTGACCAAATCTAATTTATGTACAATGTAGGTGGCTTGGAATGTTCAGTGCCCACTCGTACGTTGAGCACTTCAGTCTATGGGAAGTGGAATTGGAGAATAAATGCTAGATTAGACAGAGAATATAATTGTCTTTTTCATAAAAGTGTGCCTATTGACCATTGCTGTATTAAAGTGATGCTTTTAAAATGGCAAAAAATGAGGCAGTGTGGGGATATATTTAATTGTGTTTTAACATATTTATGCACAGTAGTTGGTTTCTAAAAGGGCCAAAACTTGGTTTGAGGATGTCCTGAGTAAGATGCCTTGTGAGGGAACCCTGGACCAACCTGGTGGGCTCTTCATTACCCTAGTGACAATCTAAATGTTTTATGTTTTTGTATCAAACTAGTATTTATTTTATTGAATGACACTGTATACATTGCAGCATCCTTTGGCTATAAGCAATAAACTTGACTGGCTGACTGGCTTTACCCTAGTGGCTCAGTTTCCAGGTTTGTCAGAGGGGGTGGCGGGCTGTGAGTCTTGTTTTGGTTTGTTTGCTCATTTTTACTATGGCTGTGGTGTATTGCAAAACCCTGGCCAAGACTGCAGTCACCCAGCTACTACTTTCCCTCAGAATGCCCTGAAGATGTAGGGCCTAGAGGCATTCTGGGAAAATTTGAGAAAGGGAATGAAAATGGAGCAATGTTTTTTAGGACTGAACCTTTGCCGTTTTTCCTCTCATTTGTCGTGTTCCAGACAAGCTGTTTATTGAGCATTCATCATGACTTGTGTCCACATTATTTGGTTGTAGATTATGTGATGTTGCTGTTTATATAACATTTTTTCATTGCACTGAGGCTATATAATGCCACCTGATGTTGTTATTATTCCACACTTTCCTACACATTTCCCTATCACTTTTCTTATTACCACTTTTTAAAAAAGTGGGTTTGTTGCACAAGTGCCTCAAATCCACTTTAATTGCACAGCCTAAATTTGCTGGTATATGAATTTCCAGCGACAGTCTGGAAGCAGCCAAGTTCATATAATCTCTCAATAGGTAGTAAAGCATTCATCAAACTTTGTAAGAAGAAAATTCATACTATTTACACATACATTTTTATGCAGAGTCTCAGAAGCAAAAGCAATGTATATCTCAAGTTATTAAGTTCCCCCTATTCATTAAAAATGTGATGATGTGAAAGTAAAAAATGTGCAGGCCAAGTAATAAGGTGTTCCCATTCCATATACAGTACAGTATGTAGATTTAAAGTCTGTCTGGAGCTGAAAAAAATAATTGAACACTAGACATAAGAACTGCAGTGATATGTGGAAAATATGTTCACCTCTGGGACCTCTGAATATTTTTTAATAAAATGATTTGGCTGCCTGTGGTGTAAACTTCTGTTATACTCCAGGAGTTAAAATATAATTTCCTAAAAGAGTTTTAAAAATTATGTTATTATTAAAACTCTGCTAAATAATTTTAATATCTGAAATTTTCACATTCTTTCCATTTTCAATATTTGGTCATCTTTGGGATGCTTGAAAAAACCATGAAATCAAAAGATAAGAAAACTATTTTGATATTCCAGATGTTTTTAATCATTAATATGAATGTTTTTCTCAATTGTCTTGCTACAGCAGCCTTAAGCCAGTAGTTTATTCTAAAACTAGGATTTAAAAAAATGTTTTTGAGAATATTGGTCTTCATCTTACATGCTACAACATGCAAAAGATTTGTGCAACCATAGCTAAAGTGGATCTCTGCAGCATCCTAATCTTCTCCAAAAGAATAAAAAGAGGGAGGGAGAAACTGTATGCTTACAATTTGATCAGGGGTTCTCAAAATTCTTGTAGTTCAGAAAAGTGATGGGAAAATACATTGAAAATTGTGAGATGAATGAATGACTAACAGGAACACATGTGAACATCCTGCAAGCAAATCAGAATAAATGCAGGATGAATTATCATTGTCGTATAACATTCCCACAAACAAATCAAAATGAATGGCTAATAAAACTGGCAATAATCTATTCTCTGCACAAGCTTTGTGAAAGGAAATCAGGATGACTCCTCAATAAATAGGAGTCATTAGTAATCACCTGCCCATAGAGACTACAGTATTTTTAAAACTAAAATTTGCAAAAATTGGGCAAAAATCCATTTTTGTAACTCAGATTCTATCATACTTGGTTTTGGAAAACAAATGGAACTATCTATATTTCATTATTTCTTGTGCTCTGGAAACATTGTGAATGATGTATGTGCGTGTATTCAGTTCTGAATTAGAGCCCGACAAGCAGCATCCATGCAGCATGTCAATTATGCATAAGTATTGCAGCTTTATGTAGTGAAAGCAGGGTAGGATTGTATGCACTTTTCCATGGTACCTTGACAGTTTCTGTCTGGCATACAACAGACTTACCTGCTTTACAATAGAAAGGGTAAAATCTTTACAGGTAGGTGTCAGCTGTGTTTTATAATAGATCTTTTATGTCTTAGTAGAGTTTCATTATATTGTCTGGACACATTTAAACTGCAAAAAGGATCCATTTCTATAAGTTTGGAGGAAATATTTTTATACAGTGTTAAGGGGGGAAATATACTTTTGAAAGGATGTATTATAAGCCCATATCATGAAGCAAGTTTAATAATATTTAAAAATTTGTTGGCTTCAGATTTTTAAAACTTGGGAATATATAGAGATGTATGTGTGTTGTGTATTGTGGTTCTCTCTAACAAACTATCATTGCATTTTAAATGTATCTTCTTTTTAATAAACACTTTTCTCCTCTCTGTAAAGGGTCTGGCTTTCACCCTGCAAGAGAGACAACGGCTGAATATTCATGGACTGCTACCTCCTTGTTTTCTTAGTCAAGAAGTTCAAGTTTTAAGGGTTCTTAGAAACTTTGAAAGACAAGCATCTGACCTGGACAGGTAAAGTCTTGAACTTGAATCATTTTTAAGGGACTCAGATATTTGTTTTTAAAAAGTGCTTTTAGGGAAAATATGACAAATGCTGACATTCAACCAGTTATACCGTATTGGCCTGAATATAAGCTGCACTCCCCCCCCCCCAAATTCCAACCGTGAAAAGTTAAAGTGTGGCTTATATTTGCAACTGTACAAAAATTATCCAGTATGTAGCCAGGAGCTTGGGGCAGAAAGTGCCAGGAGTGTGGCGTAGTCCCATGTCATCTCCCCCAAGGCCGGGAAGGGAGAGAGTGAGGAAGGTGGAAAGGCTGCTGGCAACGCAGCGCAGCTCCCCCCCGCCCATTATGCAGCCAGGAGCGCGGGGCAAACAGTGCCAAGAACACAGCAAAGCAGCATAGTACCAAGGCCAGGAAGGGAGAGAGCGAGGAAGGGGACAGCTTATATTTGGGTATTGACTCCCCACTCCCTGTGCGGGTGTGACTTGTATTTGGGCCAATACGGTAAATTTCTTCATACTTCTGTTATCCATATTGGCCTCATGTGCAACTGAGAGATGACACCCTTTGTTTATAGTTTGTACAAATATAATGCAAGATAAATTAAAGGAGGTCTTCACTTTCTGCACATTTACAAAAACAGCCTCTCTTTTGTCAGCATAGCTAAACAAGGTTTGATACAATTTATTGGGTGTTCATCTCAGCACCTGAGCTCACACAAAAGAACTTAAACCAGGGGTCAGCAACCTTTTTCAGCCATGGGCTGGTCCACCGTCCCTCAGACCATGTGGTGGGCCGGACTATATTTTTTTGGGGGGGAGGAAATGAACGAGTTCCTATGCCCCACAAATAACCCAGAGATGCATTTTAAATAAAAGGACACATTCTACTCATGTAAAAACACGATGATTCCCAGACTGTCTGTGGGCTGGATTGAGAAGGTGATTAGGCTGCATCCGGCCCACAGACCTTAGGTTGCCTACTCCTGACTTAAACAATGATTTGTGCTGCCATAATTACCAGGTGGTTGACAGTGTGATCCGCATATACAGACATTTGATTTACAAATTACAGTGGCCAGTGTCCTCATGTTAACTTGATAATTATGCAGTTCTTCAGCACAATGGACTGTTTGAGGAGGTTGAAAAGAGCAACATGATAGGAACAGAGAGAAGCACTGCATGCTTGGGCATTTTCCAAAGAGTGTGCTGAGCACCTCTTTCTCAACAAGAACACTACTCTGAACATGGAATTGTATGTGCACAAACAGCCGCTCACCCTGATTTGTAGCCAATTATATGGTAATTTAAATCTAAACATTGATAATTTTGTCGAGCAGTTGACAGAACTGGTGTTTGCACTAAAAAATGAAAGCACAATTTGAAAAATATTTTTAAAATACTTAATTATGGAACCAAAAAGCATGTAGTGGCTTGTTTGGAGGTGTTGTTTATATTGCTAGTATAAATGTAAGAAGTATAGGCATGTAAAATCTTTGACATGCCTGTAAAGGGTACATCCTGATGCACACTCCAGTGTTGATACTGTCTGTCTTCACTGCAGTGTTTTCAGTGGAATACACTCTTTGTCACACATACAAGGGCACATTTCATTGAATGTACTGCAGTGCAAATATAGCATCCACAATGGATATGGAAGTGCATCCTATTTACTCTGTGCTCGATTCTATGTGAGGCTGTTTCCCTTTAGCTTAATTGACAGGCTACACCAGTAATTTGCTTTAAGGTGCTCACTGCTCTCTGCTGCCATCATTTGGTAGTAGTCTTGGAGTAACATGCACATGTAACTATTGGTTTCTGCGGTTTTGAAGGGGGTGATGTTTCCCACAAGTTCCTTCATACCCCCCACCCTCTGGGAGTAGGAGAGGTCTGACCCCTCCTCTTTTTCTCCATGCAGCGCATCAGCTTTACTAGTAGAGGGTATTTATGATAGATGCACAGCACCAGTACTGAACCATTTAAATTAAGAGTCAGGTTTGCTTCTGTTCTTAACATGAAGGACTATATCCACTTGCTGCAGCCTGCTTGTTCAACAGTGGTTTCTTAAATGGGAATTTTTGGTTTAGTGAACCAACCAAATCCAGTGGGAGTTTTGTGCTTGTGAAAGAGGTTGCATGACCACTTGGCTCAGCTCGTATAATTATATTTGGTGGCAGTTAAGCTGTGCACAACAACTTCAAGTCTCAACCTTCTTGTGCTAACATTGTGTTGGATGTCACTTTATTTCAGTAGTTGCTTGCCTATTTTTTATTTGGTGGCAGATGAGATATGGGACAAAATCCAAGCTTTTCTTGCATTTATATTTTTAAAGGGTATTCCCTAAAAAAGCAAGCAAGCAAGAAAAAAGAATTCCACTAGTCTTTTCCACATATTTTGCTGAAAAGATCACTTTTGCAGGATCTGCAGTCCCAGTTTTTTTCCTAAAGAAATGCATAGGAGAATGAAATATTATTAGGGGTTTAAATAGAAGCAGCTGGTTTTGGAAAATGAAGAAATAAAACGAAAGTGGGCAACTGTTCAGAAAAAGACTGTGTTTCAGCCCTCTCCTCTGGCTGCTATGCATGCCTGAACTGTCTGGCATAGTCTGCATTAGGTTATGCATAATACATTCTCCACCTGTCATTTTCCTATAGAAATGAAATGGCGTGTCCAAAAGGTTCATCCAGAAAAACTATATATCGTTCAGAATGAAAGATTATGAACTTGGTTACTTTAGAGAGGGAAACCCTCCTGGATTTCAAATGTGTCTAAGACAGAGATGGAGGGGAGGTAAAAATATTCATTGGACATGAAATAATGCACGTCTGGCAAACAATTCTGAAAATACCTAGGAAAAAATGAATGTGCAAAATGTTAGTTATTTTTCCATTTGGTGGATAAAATGTTTATAATGGAAATTTTACACTGCAATTATATGCCTTTATTATCTGACACGTCTGGCCAGTGTCCAAAGGAGCTTCTGCATTTGCAGTGGATATGATATGAAGGGCACAGGAATACATGCAGCATCCTTGCTGAACATAAGTGGGTTTGGGTCTGATCATTGTCTGATACGGGACCACATGAGAAGCCTGTGTACTCATCACCTTCAATTGTCTTGGAGAAAGGTGGGAGAAAATGTAATCAATGAATAAAGCAAATGAAAAAGAAGCTTTAGAGGACCTTCTTTTTTATCACAGCTGCCAAGCACTGCTAACAGGTTGCTTCAGAAAGTCTCAGGACCTTTTGGAGCAACTTCTCCAGCAGCCTGAAGAACTGATGGTGATGTATGGCGGGGGTGGGGGTGGGAGGTCAGGGTAAGTAAAAGCTCCATTATGACTACTGAAAAGTGTTTGTGTGTGCACTGGGATCTTTGGAACCATTTTTTAGTGTCTTTTTCTCCAAAGCATTTCTATTTGAAACTGAATAGACTTAAATATTAGTTGGGGGAGAGGGAGGTAAAAAAAGAGATAGCAAAGTCATCATAGCAACCTTCTCAAACTTAACAGAGCAGTAGACACAGGCAAATTATAGTTTCCAGGGGTGGCTAACCTGTGGACTTCCATATATTGTGGGACTGCAACTGCTACCAACTCCAGCCAACATGCCTAGGGGTCAAGGATGATGGGAGCTGGGAGTCCAGCAACATTTGGAAGGCCAAACCACTTTCCAAATTACAGGTTAGCCACCCTTGGTTTATTAGAGTATATAATTGTGTGACAATTTGCATTCAAACTAGTGTTATTATTTATTTTCTGTCACCAAAGATATAAGGGGAATAAATTAAAGATAATAAAAATAATAGAATTGTTATGCCACGTAATGTCACATTTCCTGAGGCTTTTATTTCAATATGTGTTTTTTTTATTTCAAGTCTGGTGGTGATATGGTATAGTTTATGTGCCTTGAACTTGAAAGAGACATCCTTTCAGAGATGAAAAATAGCTTTAATTGAAAAAATACCTATTTATATCTAATTCAATTTTGGCCTACATCTAGATGATTGTATAATTATATAATTCATTTTTCACAGATATATTCTGCTGATGAGCCTTCAGGATCGAAATGAAAAACTGTTCTATAAAGTGCTGACTTCTGATATTGAAAGATTTATGCCTATTGTTTATACTCCCACTGTGGGTCTGGCATGCCAACAATATGGTATAGCATTTCGGAGGCCAAGGTATGTAAGTTTATCCTTCACATACAAGTAATTGTATCTTTCTTCCTCTTGGCTGGTTTCTGCTCCCCCTGCCACGGCATAGTTGAGTGTAATCCAAAACTGGAATCATTAGGATAATTCAAACTACATTAAGTGTACTTTTAGCATAGGTAAACTGTAATCTTTGTTGCACTACAAAAATAAACTGGTACTTCAGTATTTTAATCATTCCTACTTTTTTTTAACATTGTCTAATTGAACTAGATTTGTTGAAGGACCAACAGTGTATGTTAATAAAAGGTAAAATAAAATATCCAACATTGATTTAATAATTTGAAAAATGTTAGCACTGTTAATGACAAGGGTGGATTACAGTTTGAAAATAAAAATTACAAAGGTCTGATTTTTGTAATTTATTTTTCTGTAAAAATGTTGAAATGAGAACTCTTAAAATCACTTTAAGATGCTATTATTGCCCTTGGCAACATCAGGCAGCCTCTGCAGTTCACATTTATTTTCCTTCCAGTTGTGTTGGTAGCCAAGTTTTTTCTTTCTTTCATTTTATCAGAGTTTTCTCATAGTATATTTATACAGTATCACTGTTTACAGTGATTCCCTTGGTTCTCTTTTAAGGGGCTATAAACTCCACTACTGAAATGTTTGAGCAACACAATGCGTGAAATGCTCAGAAGTCAATATTTTTAGACTTCATCTTAAAGGGAAAGAGCTGCTGCTGTTTATAAATTTATAATCACTTCTGAAAATAAGTGAATCCATAATACTAATGGTAATTGTAATTCCTTATTCTAATCAGGGTTTTACAATTGTTGTATTAATGCTAGAAACATGAGGGAAACAATCCTACAAAGCACCCTTTCATTTTTGACTCTCTGGTTGGCAACCTGAATCAGTTGAATTCCAGTGATGTGTGTGATATTATTGTGTTAAAATAATTTGCATAATTTGCACTATATTGTCCTGGATAAATATGTATTATTGTTTTAAATTCTGTGATAGCAATAATTTGATAGTTGGGTGAATGAGGGCAGGGCTTTGGAACATTTTATGCTTCTTTGAGAAGAAAACAAGTGCCACATGGAGCAGGCACTTTCCAGCACTGAAAAATATTCTGGTTAAGAACACCTTTCTGCCCCACATCACTGATCAAGGGAAAGGAGTGCCAAGATCCAGGCCAGCTCTGGGAGCTAGTGTTTCTGGAAGTGGCAGGCTCCCAGCATTCTGTACATTATTGGCCTTGGAAGGAGCAGGAAGCCTAGGAGGAAGCACTTTCCTGGTCCATCTGATCCAGGATTGGATAGGACCTTGGAGACAGTCAGAGTTTCACCCCATGATCAGGATCTAGATGTGGTGTGAAATAGCTAGTGCTTTTCTCTTCCTCTTTTTGAAGTCACCAGCTCTCATTTGTCTGCTTCTTTGAGTAGAATATCTTCCAATGAACCTTATAATGTTAACCTACCCACAGCCATTATATCTCCACCATTATGTTGATTTGCACAAAGACAACATATTTCAGGCTAAACTCCCATGCCAGTCCTGATAGTGAGAGATTGCAAAAGGCTGTACTTTCTGCCAGGGATTTTTTTCCCCAGCTGGAACTTGGTTCTGGCAGCTCTCAGATGGGTGCCATTGCCATTATAAGAGAACAAGGGAGGCGTTCATGGTGAGTTCTGGCACCTCTTTTTTCTTGTCAAATAGCACTGCTGTCTGCTCCAAGGAAATGACTGCTGTGGAACATGTACTCAGATATCTGAGGTCATCAGAGTAGAGCATGATTGTATATTTCTAAGAGGCCAGTGGACTTTTCCTTTCCCAGGGCTACCTCCTGTGCTTAACTAGGATTGTTATTAATTATTATTACATTTATATCCCATCTTTCCTCCAAGGAGCTCAAGGTGGTGTACATGATTCTTCTCCATCTCCATTTTATCCTCACAATAGCCCTGCAAATTAGGTCAGGTCAGCATCATGCTGTGCAAATCTGTCAATTGTGTTACAGTTGTACACTGAGTTTTTATATAATCAATTATGGTGTGTTATGTCATTCAAAATGTGAATGAAGCTGCATATGTAGTGTTTAACTGAAAATATAGGTTAGTTACTAGCATGTTCCTGAGCATTTAGCTTTATTGAGGGCTTTTGACATAATAGAATTTATTTCCAGCTTTTGCCTCATGCCCATATTATTTTTTAAATATTGTTTCCCCCTTCTCATGAACCTGTTTTAACTGCCCATCCCATAAACCAGTATAATAAAACTGAAGTACCTCCTCAGGATTACTTAATTACCTCCGAATAGAGTGAATGTTACCAAATGGGCATAATAGGTCGTCTAGATTTTTCTTGAAGTCTTATTTGAAGGGGGGGGGGCATCTTACTAAAATGGAAACATAAGCCATTTCCTTTCTGTATTAGTGTTTCAGGATAATAGTGTAAAATATAGTATAAAAATGACAGAATAGCATAGTTATGTCATTAGAAAGCCTCTAACTTGGGGATTGCTGTGGTATTTCTGGTATTAGTATCCCAGCAGATCCACAACTCTTTATAGATTTTTGCATTGGTAACTTATCTGATATTGAGATTAATTCCTGCTTTCCCTGTGTTTCATTAAAAAATGATTATATCACAAATCAACAATAAACTTAGGTATTTTTTCCCATCTACCGGTATGCATAATTCCAGTTTTGAAAACTACATATGTGTTGTGTTTTGAGCCAGATTTTCCAAACCCTACAAATGACAAGAGGTATAATGTTACACCATATTTCATTTACATTTCCTTGCTTGTTAAGCTTTTTTTTAAACCCATTTAGGCCAGGTCATAAAATATTTGTAATTCTTTACAATTTTGATGTACTCAGTCTGGCACAAATGCAATTGTGATCTAATGAAATGAAATCTGCTAGGGAAGGAGGCCCACCCCTCACTACCACTTCATTTATGGGACACAATCTGTCTCCATGCAGGAACAGCAAAGTCCTGCTTTCTTCACTTTGTTCTTGGTCTGCATGTCACCACTGTGACAGGCCATTGCAGGGAATGGGAGGCCTGCTCCAAGCTTCTGTTCACCTGACACTGTCACTGACCAAACACCTTGGGACCCACACCAGAATGTGTTCCAAGTAGCCTAACAGAGAGTGGGGGTTAGAATTGCACATCAGTAAAAAAGAGAGAAAATGTATTGCTATAATATTTATAGACGGTGACCTGTCTGCTGTGCAGGTCCTAACTGTTGATGGGCAAGTTCAGGGCTCTTCTTACTTGAATGGGCAGTCTGGTTTAAAGATAAAAAAGAGGACTGTCCTATACAAAATAAGATGCGTAACCACCTAACCACTCAAACTGGGTTATATAGGAATGTGGAAGGTGTTCACATGTATCCCATTCTCTCTAATATTTTAGTGTGTTGTACATATAAGAGGGAAAACAGGCCTCTGTTGTGTCTCTTAAGTTTCCTCCCTGCCACAGGTATTCAATAGTTCTTCCTCTCAAATGGTTTAAAGATGTAGGCGTAACACTTAGCTTAATTAAATATCCTTACAGGATGTTAGATTTGTAGCTTCCTGACTTGTCTCTCCAAAGTTGCTAGACAAAATTATAGATGCAGACTTCTGCACTAGATTCTTTCCATCCAAAGTTTTTTGATATAATATTTATTTTATGTTCTTGAATGGCAGTGAATTTTTAGATATGAAACATGCAGTAAGTTCATCAAAGACAAGCTAGCTTTCTTTGTTTTGTTCACAATGTGGTTTGCATATGTAGCTTTATTTTAACACTATAAAAGATCCTCATAGGAGTGCATCTAACATTATTCTGTGATTTCCTTTAGCTTCTTTTCTTTTTAAGTTGTAAACCTGCAAGAAGGGGACCATAATCACTGCTGTACACTACCCAGTGAATTATGATGCCTTTAACAAAAAATATACTGGTAACAGTTGCATCTTAAAGGTTTGTGTGGGGGAGTTTGGCAGGACACTTTCACATGTGTTCTTTTCAGCTCCTTTCTCGTGTCGTTAAGCAAGGAAATGTAAGATCAATGTAAGATCAGAAGCAGCTTTCTTATATTTTAATTTTTCTAGATGTTAATATACATGCATTTCTTTGACTAAAGAAAGATACAGGCATTTAATTTCATCTCTATCAAGAGCCAGACCAGTAGTACTGAACTTGTCCCAATATTTGGCTGTATTCTAATAACTGTGACTGTGTACTATTAGAATATTTAACTTTATCTCCTGGCTGTATATTTTTGTGTATCCTGTTGTAAGGTGCTTCTATAGTTTACTAGCAATCACAGCTTGATTTCAGCAAGCATGAATGCATTTCTGACTACTGCAAATCCATCTTTCTCCCAATACCGTATTCTGAGCCTCGTGTGTGAACAAGGGACTCTCACAGTCCTTCATTTCCCCATGTATAGCTTTTTCCTTGTTCTCTGCCAAAGTGCTAGCCACTATTATGAGGTAGATTTTGTGTTCCAAGTTTTGAGTGAAAGGTATAAGATGTCTTACTTTAAGATTCCCCCCCCCCCCATTGTGTCTTGGACTATTTATGAACCACATTTCAAATTTCTATGTTTTGTGAGAGAACTATATCAATGCTAATACCTGACTATGGCCTCCTCACTCTGGAAATATTTACTGAGTGACTGTAGAGCTTTGTATTTTGTCAATTCTGTTTTTACTTTGAAAGCATCTTTCAATGTGAATGCTCCCATTGATAATCACTAGGTAGGTATTACATGATACCTCAACAGGTCAGTAGCCTTAAAATTTCTCATAACGCACAAGTTCAACAGTACAAACTGTTTCCCCCCCAGTATACAATGCACTACCTCTGTTTCTGTGTGTGGTCTACTATATAGAGTTCCCACAGCTGTTGGTTTCAGCATCTTGATTGTCAGTAATGACATGATTTTTAAAAACACACAGCTCTCTGGTTACAAACCAGAAATCTCATGGACTCTCTGTCACAGTGAACAAGCTTTCATAGTACAACCTGGGTATATTTCAAACACAAATAACTGATTTTGTTCCAATTAAAGTTCTACATGATTTGTTTAAAGGAGATTAAAGCCAGTTGTACCACCAAAGTGTTAGTGTGCACCTGTCAAACAACATATCCTTTGTATCTATAAATTGATGCTGGTCTCGTAGAAAGCTATACTTTCTAATTTCAGTGGTACGAAGGGGGGAGGGAGATGTCAGCTAACCTAAAATACAGTCTTGTTAGTATTGAGAAATATAAGCCAAGTTTTGGTTGTATAAGCAATTACTTGCTGGTAATTCATGCTCAAAGGTATATCCTGCTAATAGTCTAAAAAGGAGTAGTATAGCAGCTTCTTAGGAGTATAGGCAACTTCCCACTTATGCGTGAGTTATGTTCAGGGCCCCTGCAGGGCTTTGTTGAGGCTGCTTAGCCCCCCTGCCTAACAGCTGACACATGGGGTAATGCAGCCACCGCCGCTTTGTAGCATCAGCAAAGCCCCGCTGCCCCTCAGGCTCGCAAGGAGATCCTTCCCACAAGTGTCATCTAGTCCAGCCCCTGCAGTGAAGGAATCTTTTGCCCAATGTGGGGCCCGAACCCATGACCCTGAGATGAAGAGTTGTGATTATTTTTATGATATAAAATGGAAGTCGAAAGCAACCGCGTATCCACCAGTTCCTGGGTTGTAGGTTATTTTTGTTCGCTCAAGTACACACTTAAGGGCAGCTAGCTTGTGTATAGTAGCTAAACCTACAAGTTGAGCTATGTTCCCTTCCAGTGAAATTGTCATGCTGCCATTAGGTAAAATGCTTCTGCTGCTCTGTTTATGTAACTGAAAATTATATAGAAAAACCTTTGCTGAGAAAAGTCAGGGGGAAAGAAGCCTATAGAGTTTCTTTTGGGCTTCTTTGGGGAAAGTGTTGATGATGGGCAAGATCAGTTTGAATAACATAAGAGTGAGCATTTCTTTCTGAGGTGAGTAAAACCTTTGCCTCTGTAATCTTTTGCATAGCTGCAGATATTCTGCCTGAGGAAAACCAAGCATATTCCTACACCAGTACGTACTATTGTGATGGAATGACCTTCTTGAACTTGCCTCTCTTGATATGCCAATAAAACGTGATTGTCTCCATGGCATAATCAACTGATAGTGGCACATATTTTATGTGTACCTCAATATTATGGAGCAGGTGAATAGCACTAGTGGCTCCTACTTAAACTTCTATATAAAAATGGTTGAAAATAACTGGGGTGATTTACCACCACCGCACAATTTTTGACATCAGTGCAAAGGAACTCCAGAGGAGATGTTGTGTGTTTTCTGTGTGAATATAAGATTCTTGCAAAATTCCTTTTAGATTCCTATATACTAATCGCGGACTTAGAACTTTGTATGAGTGCAGGTGCTCATGTAGCCAAAATGACATGATCTATGTGCAAGAGGGAGGATATTTGAAAGCTTGGAGGAAGTCACAGGTTTACAAAAGTACAAAAATATTTTGGGAAAAACACCTGAAGGAGAAGAAAACCCAAGAATGCCCTAAAAGGACTGAGCAAGCATTATGATATCCTGGAAAAGGGCCTGGTTGAATGACTGAAAGTCTGAACAGGAGGCACTCTACATTTCAGCGCATATATATATATATATATATATATATATATATATGGGGTGCCTCATTTAGCTGCACATGAATGATATTGCTACTGTAGAATTGCGCAGTAGTTTGAGCTGGCAGAGTATAGAAGGGAAGAATCTGTGTTTAACCATGTATCTGGTCTGAAAAATGCAAAAATACTAGCTGTTGTAACTGAAATTTCCAATGTACAGTGATATAAGAAATGCTGTCATGTGTGGGACAATTCTTGTTGCTTTATTAAAAGGTTATCTTTGCCATAAATCAAGTTGGGGGGGAGAAAAGAATTCCCCTATAAAATAGCAGCTCTTTGAGGGAGTCTCCCCACCACCACCTTTTTCAAGCTGCTAGTTTAGGTGTGGGAAAGTTCAATGGAACTTTTTCGTTAGGATGCCAAAAACAACTTCTTTGCCCCGTCTGTGGAACACCCAGGTGTTTCAAGTTTATTAGCAAGCTCAGTGTAAGGAAAAGTCATGACCAAGTATTCCATTGCTTAGTTTTGGAAACTTCTGAAAAGTGAGGAGACTAAACATTAGGATTGCATTTCCATTTGTAATATGGAAAGCAAGTTCAATTATTTGCACCAACGAAATCTTGAGCAATAATTGGAAATCAGCAGGGCAGGGGGAAACTATCATCATTTGGAACTTAAACTACTGAAGAAAATATATCCCATTTTAGAATAATCCTTAAATTTAATATTTAATACCTTCTACATTTAGTGAGTGTGAATCTGTAGACTGTAAACCAAAAGATAGAGCATGTTCTGCCATCCCTTCCCTGTCCAAATTCTGGTAAGATCAGGAGCAGATATGTGGTTCACAAACTTCCTCTCCTAGAAAGACGGGTTTCTATTGTATTTTGTAGGAGGTGATCCTATGTTCAAATAAATGTGGTATCTTTCAGTTAGGGAATCACCTTATATACATGAAAGTGGTGTCTGAATTAAAGGCTAGTATCTGTTCCTTATCATACTGCACACAAAAGTGAGGGAGATTTGCATCTTGGACTGATAAATGAGTGCAGTATAATTTGTTAGGCTTGATCTATGTTGTCTTGTTTAATGTATCCTTGCCATTGGATGAGACCCCATGTAGTGCAATGTAGCATCATGCAATGGGGCGTCTCCTTCCTCTCTTCCCTACTACAGCCTCCACTTGCTCCACCCAAACAACTTGGGGAGAGCGGGGACCCTCTGGAGCAGATTTTGGGGACATGTGGGCTGGAAGGGGGAGAGAGGAAAAATGGAAAGACCTGTTGCACAAGTGGATTTCTGTTGCATAAGTGGGCAATCATATTTTAATGTCGCCCTCCATTCTGAGAAGCCTGGCAAGGTAGCATGACTTTTGGGATGTATCATGTGGCTAGGTCTCTCTCACCCTCCCTGAAAAGGCAATTTGGGAATGCTTGTGTGCATTTTGCATAAATTATTGCATCAAAATACACAGGCTTGGTTTGCATGTCACATTAAACCATGGTTAAAATAAAACTGTGGTTTAATGTGAACAAGTGGCCTGCTTAGAATTGCATTGTTAGAATATAATTACAAATCAAGTAAA
Source organism: Podarcis pityusensis (assembly GCF_964106645.2). Lineage (NCBI taxonomy): Eukaryota > Metazoa > Chordata > Lepidosauria > Squamata > Lacertidae > Podarcis > Podarcis pityusensis. The sequence goes on along the minus strand of NC_138026.1, from coordinate 41,109,821 downwards.
AAACACTGCATGAGGTGTCTTTGTTAAAGGGATAGGGAACCTATGGCTCTCCAGATTTTGGACTACAACTCCCATCATCCATGACAACTGTCCATGTTGACAAGGGTCAACAGGAGTTTGAGTTCAATATTTGGAGGGCTACAGCTTCCTTATCTCAGCTCTGTTATTTCCCTTTTTGTTTTCTGATATTTTGTTGCACCTGGTTATAGGGGATGATCATGTGTGATGGTTGATATTTTTCAGTTTTCATCAAATGTTTGTGGTAGGTACAGATGAAGACTATACAGAGAGAGGTTTGGAAATTTATTTGGAAAAGTATGGAGTATAAGTACATTATATTCTCTAATGAATTAGGGTTGATTTTTTATTGACTCTGGGCCAGATAAAGTCCAGATGCTTAGTCCTTTCAAATGTTACCTTAGGAATTCATCCAATTTCTTTTTTAAAATTTCCATGGCAAGGTTTTGACAGTCTATTAGGTCAATGACTCACTAATATATTTTAATGAAGTCATAATTAAAATATACTCTGTGTGATAGCCAGCATAAAAATCAGCAATAAAATGAAATAATTTATACAATTTATAGAGTTTTCTACCTGCTCATGTTACACATATTAGGTGGATAAGAGGAATTGTGTGAAGGAAGCAGGACTGCAAAATCTTGAATATTCATCAGTGGCTGAGTGTGATTCCAGTAGACTGAATATTTTATAAATGCCTCTGAAGGAGCAGTAGTTGGTGGATGGCATCCTGAATAGATTAGTAATTTTACTGTGAGTTAAAAATAAAAATGAAGCCAACTGATAGGATGGCATTAAATTGTGAATGTAGATAAAAGTTCATGTTTGTGTCCTGATATATTTACCTGTCATGCTGACATACTGTCTCTGTAATAATAAGTCATTGTGGGGTCTCTTAACACTGTCAAGCATAAAGTTTAGGACTGATTTATTTCTATAACTTTTTACATACGCTAAGTGTTACATACACTACACATCTGCCCCCATGCATGCTGTTGTCAACTCCGTCATTCATATTTCAGAAGGAATAATCCATAAAGCAAGCAATGGAGAGAAGCCCTTCCTTAGACTGCCCCTCTTACCCTTATGCCAGACTGGGCTAGGTCAAGTAGCAGAGGCAACAGGAATAAGGTGGTTGGCTATGTCAACATACTTCTGGGCAAATCTCAAATGATCTCCAAAGCCAGTTTGCAACACATTACAATGCAAAATGAAACAGGACCCATCCAGCAGCCCTTGTTCCATTTGCTTTTGATGGCAGAGGCCAGAGGTTCCTTCTCTGTGCTTTTGTAGTTTCAGGATAACTTCTTTGTTGTATGATTGCCACAGCTTACATTGTTATACAGTGGTACCTCTGATTACGAACTTAATTTGTTCTGGAGGTCTGTTCTTAACCTGAAACTGTTCTTAACCTGAGGTACCACTTTAGCTAATGGGGCCTCCCGCTGCTGCCGCGCCATTTCCGTTCTCATCCTGAGGTAAAGTTCTCAACCCGAGGTACTACTTCTGGGTTAGCGGAGTCTGTAACCTGAAGTGTCTGTAACCCAAGGTGTCTGTAACCCAAGGTACCACTGTGCAGGAGAAGAGCTAATTCAACAGAAATCTGTTCCGGAGTCCTTTATCTGCTACTCTATCCCCATGTTCTTATTTGCCAGTGGGGTCTTTTTGCTGTCCCTGTTCAGCCTTCCAATAGTGTCCCTAACTTCCAAGATTATCCACTCAGGCCCTCAGCAGCACATAGAGTTCTGGATTCAGCTGTCAGCACATTCTCAGACTCTCACTCCAGGGGTTGCCCCAGGTCCTCAGCAGCTTGGAAGATTTCCAATGAGCCTCTGTAGTAGAGAAAGGTCCTAGCAATCTGGGCCAAACTCCAAGACCTGTCAGCACTAGTTCCTGCAACCTCTCTTAATGGCCTCACCCCCTCCTTCCTGGAAAAGCAAGCATCAGAGTCTGTATTTTTCCTTTTCTAAAGACAAATGTCCCCCCACCTTAACATCATGAGTCTAGATGTCCCAAGGAAGCCCCTGCTCCTCAATCTGTCTGATTTCCTTTATCTCCAGTCACCCCACAGTCAGTGTTTACTTTGTGTCTGCCTCTGGGAGCTCATATTCTAATAGTGTTCCATTGCAAACAGGTTGTCTCTGTCTGTCCATTATGGAGCGGCTTTGCCAGTTAATAATGAATGGTTAGTATAGTATTCACTGTTTTCAAGTACCAAGTTTACTATTTTGAAACAGATTGGTCTTTCCAGGATTGCTTGGGGGTTCCAGTACTTTGTGTCCATCTTGCTTATTGCCACTGATGAGCAAACAAAAGAGATGGCCTGTTCTAAACCTTCCTCATAATTATGTCACATACCACAGCTTTGCAGTGTAAAAATTAATCAAACACAAAGTGTTGTTTGTCTGGTGCCCAGGTTTGATGCTACTGGAACAAAATGTAATAACAGTGTTTGACCCAAAAGTGATCAGACTTGTTTAATTTGGAGCTCAAATTTTATTTCTAAAATATATTGAAAAATATGTTTTTACTTAAATTGCAAAGTAGGCTTTTTTGCTTTGTTTTCTGTGTTAAAATAAATGTAAACCACAGCTAGCAACTGAATTAATACTGTGATTGTGAGTTACTTCCACAATGATGTTAACAATACAAAATACACTACAGTGGTACCTTGGGTTACAGACGCTTCAGGTTACAGACTCCACTAACCCAGAAATAGTACCTCGGGTTAAGAACTTTGCTTCAGGATGAGAACAGAAATCGTACGGCGGCAGCGCAGCAGCGGCAGCAGGAGCCCCCATTAACTAAAGTGGTACCTCAGCATAGGAACAGTTTCAGGTTAAGAACGGACCTCCAGAACGAATTAAGTTCTTAACCCAAGGTACCACTGTACTTGCCTCTGGCTTTAATTTGGAACTCTTGCTACTGGAGAGTGGCTTTGTGGCTCTGCCCCACCACAGTGGCTGCTACTGCTAAACCAATATTGGAGATCATAGTGTGAAATGGGTTTGGAGGCAAAATATAGCTTGGCTATTGCATCTGAAGTTCTAAACCAACATGTGTATGCTACAGGGAATGTTCACAGTTCTTCTTTTGATTCAATCCTAAAAATATGTACTCTTCAGTGAACAGTAGAACAGGTTTCTTAGTGAATATGTTTAGGTTTGAAGACTAGGAGCCCTATCCTATGTATTATTACTGTCAAGTGGACTGACATTGCTTAGCTTTCAGTGGACTGATTTCTTGATTTTTATTGCATCATGGGATCCATTTTCTTGTGGCTGGGTTGTATGTTGTGTGGGAGCCAGATGGAACAGGCAAATTACTTTGTTACTTCTCTCAGCAGTACTGCCTTCCTGGTAATGCATAAATCAGACTCAAGTTCTAGAGGTGCCAGAAAGAAAGGTTCCAAGGATATTTCAACATTACTGATGTCCTGCTCCTTTTTTAGTGCAATTTTTTGTATTAGGAGATCTACCACAGCATAATGTGCAAGAGCAGTTATCTTCTCTCTATGCCAAGATTGTTTTTTCCTTCTCATGTCAAAATGAATTGATTACATTGATCTGCTGACAAGCACAAATAACTACAAGTGACCCCAACCATGCCATAAAAGTATTAATACTAATAGATGGAACAAGATAATTGATTAGCAACAAAACTAAGGGTAAAAAATAAACTGGAAAATGATAAATTATCATCAGTTTATCATCACCTTCCATGTAAATGACCTAATTGGCTCATTTTGAGGTTGTTTGTTTTTTAAATTCCAGCCTGAAAAGTCTTCTCTGGATAGAATTACTTCTTAGCAGAGAAATTGCAGATTGCTTTAAAGGCTAATGCAGGCTAAAATGTTACAGGAGTCGTCTGGGATTCTCTTTTCCCAAGAGCTGCCCAAACCTGAGTTGTTAATCTAGAGGACAGAACAGTTTTACTTCCAGTGGAATATTCTGAAAATAATCTAAAAACAACAAAGAATCCTATAACACTTTAAGGATTAACAAGTTTAATAAGGCATGTTTTTGTGGACTAGAATCCATATCATGAGAAACAAGATGTGTTTGCTGTGTTTATGAGAGATACATGTAATCTCCAAATTAGGAGCCAGCGACAGAGCATAGATTATAAGAAGCATTTATGAGTGGAGGCAAATGTGGCTTGACAATCTTGATGCTTGATATCAAATTTTCAAAACAGTTATTATACTATTGTGGCAATTTTTGATCCTGAGACAATAAGACACTTTACTCTCCTCCCCCACAAGTGTATACAGAGGGCCCTTGTCCTCTTTGAAGTTGTGACTCCAGTGAGCACCAACTGATGCTACGGATTTTTTTGTTTGAAAAAAACTTATTGTATTTGGGAAACTGTTAGATACTACAAGAACATAGGAAACTGCCTTATACCAAGTCAGACCACTGAGCCATCTAGCATAGACTTCTCCATAGGGTCTTGTACAGAAGTTTTTCCTAGCCCTACTTGGAGATGTTGGGTATCAAACCTGGGATCTTCTGTGCAAAGCACATGCTCTGCCACCACTGAGCTATGGCTTTCTTGCCTTTCATAACTACGGTACAGTGGTACCTCTGGTTGTGGATGGGATCCGTTCTGGAACTCTGGTCGGATCCTGAGGTTTCCGCAACAGGAAGTGCATGTTCTGCGCACGCGTGCGGCATAATAGAATGCTTCTGTGCATATGCGTGCAGAGAAACCTGGAAATATACTTCCGGGTTTGCCGCATGCGTATCCCGAAGGATACGTAACAAGAGGGGCACATAAGCAGAGGTACCACTGTATTTCTAATAGCTATTTTTTCATCACATTTCTTATACAGTAGTTCCTTGGTTCCCAAACGGCTTAGTTGACAAACAAATTGTCTCCCGAACGCCACAAACCGGTTCTGGTTTGTGAATGTTTTTTGGAAGCCAAATGTCCGTTTCGGCTGTTGGCATGGTTTCTGGGGCCAATCAGCCAATCAGAAGCCATGCCTTGGTTTTCGAACATTTTGGAAGTCAAACGGAATTCCAGAACAGATTGAGTTCAAGAACCAAGGTAATTATTTTTTCCTTACTAGCATCCAAGCAATTTTTGTGTGTGGATGATGATGATGATGATGATTTTATTTATACCCCGCCCATCTGGCTGGGTTTCCTCAGCCACTCTGGGTGGCTTATAGCATATATAAAAACATAGTAAAACATCAAACATTAAAATGTTCTTTACTTGATCCTTAGAATGCTGTATCTAAAATGATTATCTCATCTCTAGCACATTTTAATTCTACTGCCAGCTTGAACTTTTTTCCTAGCTAAATGGGTTGCATTGTTTTAACCTCTTTTCATGAAATAGATTATCAATTACTGGGAGGATATATTTCATATTTTACATAAAAGAAAAGTTTTTCTTTATATTTGTTTGGGTTTGAATTCATCTTTCTTAAATAAGTGCCCCAAGCAGGACACTGTATTTCATATAATACCTCAGTAGTGTCTGGGCAGTGTGATTCCCCCTCCCCCCTTTAGTTCTAGAAAAACCTAATAATTTCATTGTAACAATGTTGGTTAGAAATCAGGGTGGAGGGGTCATGAGAAGTTTAATTTTAAACACCCAATAAAATCTTATGAATTTTAGAAGATCCTGCAGTAAATACTCACATTATGATGCTGTAGTGATAAATTATATTTATAGCTGTGACTTACTTAGACAATCTAAGAAGATGCATGGGAATATTCCCATGAGAATGTCGTGAACACGAACTTAGCCTAATATGGTTTGGGTTCTCCATTTCTGGCACAAGGCTGAAATAAGTCTGCAAATATGAGTATCCTTCAAAAAACAACAAAAGTGTTACTACCCTGCTAAGATATTAATGGTTAGCACTTCCATGGACCCCCTTTTAAAAATTGGTATTACATTGGCTACTTTCCAGTCATTGGGTATATTTTTGTTAGAAGACCAGCAATTTCAGATCTGAATTCTTTAAGAACTCTTTAAGTGGATCTTGTTTAGACACAGTCATTGGTATCAAAAACTCAGAAAGTTTGCAAGAGAATTAGCAGCATTCCCCCATCTCACTCCTGACAAACAAATATAAATAGCTTTAAAAATACATACTGTATAATGAAGATAAGGTCAAATTCAGGTTTCTGTATCTGGAAAAAACATGCTAAAAGTTATATTTAGGCTGCAATCCTATACTCGTTTACCTAATAGTAAGTCCCATGGACATCAATAGGGTTTATTTCTGAGGAGTCATATACTGGATTGCATTGTTAGCCAAAGCTTTTTACTGCACTGTATAATTTATGGAAATACGTGTGAGCATTTATACTTTTACAATGAATCACCTACATTTCCCCCTTTATTTAAACTGGACCCCATATTTCCCATATGCATAAATCCTGTTACATATTTATCTGTTGAGTTAAGTTTGTTATCAAAACACTAGGTTAACTGAAGTCATGGTCTTTTCTATTACAGTGCAGGAGTCCCCTTGTTTTTTTCTGATTGTATAAAATTCATTGCATTTTGCATACCATGTTACAATCTCTCTAACTAGTTTTTAATGTTGATAAAAAATCTCCCAAGTTGGACTCTTGCTATTTCAGCTTTCCTGTATACAGATGTATACAGTTATTAGTTTGGTTCACAGAACACATTTCCATTGTTCTTAGGAGTTCTATTTGCCACACTTATTTGCAATCTGTGAACTTTTTTTAAAAAAAGGTAAGAATTTTGAGTTTTAAATGATATCGCATAGCTATTCATGCCCGTTTGGGTGGGAGAAAGAAAAATAAATTGTCTTTTATTTTCCCTATCGCTTCTGAGCCTCCCACCTATTGCTGAGTAGGAGTGTGGCTAGGCCTGTTTTTCAAAACTGTGCCCTGCTCACTGTTTTGCATTGCCTTCCTTGCTTCTTGCCACTCTCTAATCCTGTTTTTGTGGGATGAGAGGAAGTTTCAGAATCATATTGGCTCTCCCCTTCAGAAGAGGGGCATTGCTTTTTAGGGTTCCTCCATGTCACCAGGTGCCATGGGCTGGTTTGCTCTTGTAGCAAAGTTGTTCCTAAGTTCCTAACATTATGGGAACAAATGATGTCCATTCACATATGTAAAAGTAAAGGGGTACACTTTTGGGGTACGGGCTGAACCTATTTCTCTTCTGGTGATCTCAGTGCCTGAAGTAAGAAGCAAATATCGCCTTAGCTATGTCTCAGACTACAGTTTCTTTTATGTCCATGGAACTCAATGAAATTCACAGGGAACCATGCCATCCTTAGTCTGTGTAACCCCATCCTGGGTTCCATTTTTTGGTCATGCTGTGGGAAGGAATGTTGGGAACTTGTGTTACGTCTGTAGCCTCTTGTCATGATGTGTGGGTATGTGTATAGGAAGAACAGGTAGACATGAAATGCCTTTCTGTGTGATCTGCACAGTCACATCCCTGCTACAGAAATTCCTGACATTGTTAGGCTGGGCTATCCCATGCATATTGACCTTACTGCAGTAGTGTCCCTGCTGGCTATGTCTAGCTTTTCCACATAGGAGTGCCAACCACTCACTTATATGGGAGAAACAAAATAAATAAATTCCTTCCAGTAGCACCTTCCAGTAGCACCTTAGAGACCAACTAAGGATGTTATTGGTATGAGCTTTCGTGTGCATGCACACTTCTTCAGATATGGGAGAAAAAACCTAGATGTACATGTGTCTAAATTCATCCTCTGACACAGTGATATTCTGTGGAACACCCCCCCCCCCAGTGACAATCAATTCTGCCTAGCCCTATCCTCGGTTCTTGGTTGTTTGTGTTTCCAGCATGTGTACATCATGTGTGTGCGCATATATGTGTGTGATAATGATTTAACAAGAGAAAGCTTCATGCCTGAAAAGGCTAGTTTTAAATTTAAATCATTTTCTTACAGAGGACTCTTCATCACTCCCCATGATCGAGGACATGTTGGAACACTGCTTAAAGCATGGCCTGAAGCTGTCATCAAGGTAGGTTCTTTAGCTACAAGTTATATGTGTCAGGTCTCTGGATGACTAAAATAATAATATAAGCCAGAGCTGAACTATATGATTAGCAGAATGATCTGGTGTAGATTGTGAGTAGGTAGAGGATTGTATATTTGATTACCACCAAACAAAGTATTAATCCAAATGTATGTTATGAATCATTGGAAGTAAATTGAAAATCTAATCTATTACAAGTTTGCCACAAGTCCCTTACTACTACACATGAAATATTTATAAAAAGTGGCCACCTCGAATAGTACATAGTTACTGATCTATGCAGAATACTAGTTTCCACAGTAGTCATTTTACTGTGGTTTTTTATGCCTTAAATCTTTAACATGGACCTCCCTCACTTTTTTTTTTCACTATTGGAATTGAGGTCACTGTAGTATTTACACATTTGATAACAATTTATTTGTTTATTTAAAATATTTATATACCACTCTTCACCTAAATGATACCAGTGTGGTTTACAATATATACACCTAATGCAATAAAATCCACATACTAAAATATTGAAAAACATAATAAAATTCAAAGCACTGTAGCCAATAGAACCAAGCAAGGAATTAAGAGCCAGCAACACTTGGTTGAAAAGATGAGTTAAACAGGCACTAAAAACTCATCAAATTTGTTGCCTGCCTTAATTTAGAGGGAAGGGAATTCCACAAGCCTGGTATTACTATGGGAAACTCTGTTCCCCAGGATGCTGCATAATTTGCCTCAGCAGGCAGTGGTACAACCAACAGAGCCTCCTATGAATATCTCAGCACATGGGAAGACATGTATGCATGTATGGGAGCAGGCACCAAGATATCCAGGCACCAAGTTGTTGTACAGGGGCATATGTGTTGTCTTCAATTTGGCTTGGTAGCAGTTTGGCAGCCAGTGCATCTCCTTCAAGACTGGTGTAATATGATCATGGTAGTTTCCCCACTTGGCAGCCTAGCTTACCTCAGTTTGAACCAGCTTCAAGAGAAGCTGTGCATAGAGCATGTTACGGTAATCCAGTCTTTAGGTTACCAACATGTGGGTCACTGTTGCTAGGCCACAGTGGTAGCTGCTTGGCACACCAGCCAAAGCTTATAAAATGTTCTGCTAGCCACTGAAGTCACTTGTGCCTCCAGCTACATTAACTAGTGCATCTTTCCATGTTCTGGCTACTGGGAGGTGGTAGTGACAATAGCCAATGGGTCTTACACCCCTTTCCAACTGATATGTTGTTTCCTTGTGGAGCCAGAACAGAATAGAACAGAAAATTTTCTATGGAATGCAGCACCGAATACTTGATTTTTAAATAACTATGACTGCATTCCTCAAGAATTTAGCAGAAGAAAAATTCATTAAAAGAAACTGAAACTATAGCACATAAAGCTGTACGCAAAGAGCATAGAGATTGTAATTTCCTGGGCCTTAATGTGCCTGGTCCCCTTCTTTTTCACCAGTAACGACGTCTAATGGCTTTAAGCAATTTTCTTGTTCACATCATCTTATACAGTTTTTAAAAAGTTTATTCAAAAGACAAACCCAGACTTCTTTTGTCAGCAAAACAATCCTTAAATCGGAAAATATGAGTTGCTAGACCAGTACAGTGTAATTCTTCAGACTTGTTATAGCAGTATGTTAGTCATGCATTGGTGCAAGTGTTTAGGATCAGGGTGCCAAGCTTTCTTTCTGTTTCAATCACAGAAGCTGCTTCAGTATCAATGTTTGAGCAATTAATTAGAGTATCTGATTTTTTTTTGGGGGGGGGGGGAACGACTGTTAAAATGCTGCACCAATTACTTGGGCAGCAGTTTTTAAAAAATAGAAATAGAAACAAATGGCAGTTTTAAAAGAGGCATTCTGGCCAGAATACCTTTTCCAACATTACTTTGCCTGCAGCACATATTTGCACCACCTAAGAATACTGAAAAATTTTAACCAACGGTTCCACTTCCATTCACAGAAGTGTCTTTTGTCTATTGGAGGATTCTGCAAGTGGAAGGGGAAGTTGCGCCTGCAGCCTCTTGTGCCCTCCCCCCCCCCAATATCTGCACTAGGGGAGTAGAGAACCATCTAGAATAACGTGGAGGTGGCCCAGGCTTAGGGGTCTGCAAGAGGAAGGGAAAATGGTGAAAATCGCCTTCTCCTTTCTATTTGTGGAAACCTCTGTTAGATCAAAGACCCTTCCATGAATGGCAGGGCAAATTCATTTATTTACGACATTTCTATCCCACCTTTTTTCTTTAACATGGAACTCAGAACATGGGATTCTCTGACAGTTTCTCTTCAAGACATGGACCAGACCTAGATATCCCCCTCCCCCCACTTTGCATCTATTTGTTTCTCATATGCAAATATAATGGATACATAATCATGGATACATTAATCAACTATAACTCTTGCAGTTACAATTTGTTTGCTCAGATAACAGCCCTAGAGAAAATGTAACACAGCAAAGCAGTATGGAATGCTTTGCCACTGTTCTTAATTTGAATCAACCTATTTACGAACGGACATGAAAAGAGCTTAGGACACGTTTCCAATTTTACACTGCTTATACTGCTTTCCCTTTAGGCTGTTGTGGTGACGGATGGAGAACGTATTCTTGGCCTTGGAGACCTTGGTTGTTATGGAATGGGCATCCCAGTGGGCAAACTAGCACTTTACACAGCATGCGGAGGAATGAAGCCCCAGGAGTGTCTGCCTGTTATGCTTGATGTGGGAACTGACAATGAGGTAACTGTTGTTTCATGCTGTCATGAACACTTGATATATTTCAAGGAAGAAATGGACAAAACTGTACAATAGTATTTGCCTGTTCAGCTGAAAGGGTATGGTTAACATTCTTTCCCAGAAAAAAAAAAATCTCACTCATTGCATGACAGTAGTTCTGATGTATATTTTAAACATTGTGTTGCAGTCCAGGCAATCAGTCTGTCTTTGTAGACTAGCCATTCTTCAACTTGGGTCTCCAGATGTTGTTGAACTACAAATCCCATCATGCCTTACCTCAGCTTGGGTTGGTGGGGTTATACTCCAATAATATTTGGAAAACCAATGTTGAAGAACACTGTCCTAATGCAAATTTAGAGGCTTTTGCTGCAGCAGTGTCCTGAGCAAGCTCCATGGGATACAGAGCGCAACACAAGGGAAGATACAATGTTTTGTCAAAGTCAAGTGTGCCAATGACAAGTTGGGACTGGTGATGGCACACCTGCAAAATACTCCTTCATAGTGCGCCTGCTATAGTTTAATGCATTAGTATTTGGGATGGGTTTACCTCCTGGCACAAGAGGAAGGCTCAAGGAATGTCTTGTGCAAATAATGGGACAGCAGCACTACATTCTATGCTCTAGTTCCATCCATGTAGTTCCTACACTGAAAATAAATTTTCCAGCTGTTCCTGGTAGTGGTGACCTTATAATTTTATGAGCAGCACATTAGGAAACACTAGTTTGGATCCTAAGAACTGCAAATGGAGTTCTACTCACAGAATGGGATTTCCTTGCCATTTCTTTTGGCTATTCCAAAAAATGGTACCTGAAGATTGTGGAATGCCTCCAGAAAGGCATGCAATATGGTGTATCAGGGCCTTCAACAAAATAGGGAGGTTGGTGGAAATCAGAGACATCCTCTAGTGCAAGCAGAAGAACTGTTCACACTAAGATTTTACCAGATACAGACCACTGTATATGTGCAGTAATATTATATTACTCTTGCTTGAAAATAATAACATTTGTGAAGGTTATTTAACCTTAAAATCTGTCCTCATGATTGTATCCATTAAAAGAAAAATCCCCATGATTAGGAATGCCTGGGCACATGGCAATTTCTGTAAAGTGGGGTAATGATGTACATTATTGCAGAGCAAAACTTATGGAAATGATTTGTATAAGGCTATTTTAATAAACTCAGTTGTAGAAGGGGAATAGTGGAAATGGGATGTGATGAAATATTTTGGATGGTTTAAACTATGTAGTGATGAAAAGGAATGCAAAAAACATCAAATGCTTATGAAAACAGATCTGACCATTTACTGTCATTGTTCCAGAAAATAAGGAAAAATATAAAATTGCATGCAGTGGATTTCCCAGCCATTAAGACAGAGAGAATCTTGGAATTCAATTTGAAACAGGGAACAGATCAGTACAATATGTTAGCCTGCTGTCACTGAAGCAGATAGTCTTAGAAGAGACTGAATTTATTAAAGCTAGTTGGGAATTTCCTGATGGAAACTATTTTGATTTCTTAAAAATACTGTGTTTCATTGAAACTGGAATGTTGCGATCTTATTATGCTGTGAAATGGAACTTCCAGTGGCAGGCAGAGCTGTCTAATTCCTAGTCAAAGGCTGCAAGCTTCAATACTGTTTCTACACAGTTTCTTTCACAGGGTTCCTATTATATTTTATTAGATGTTCCCAAGCCACAGACAAGTCCATACAGATAATTGTTATTTTAGTAGAAACAAAATGTTTCTGCACCGGAGCTTCTAGCTAGAGCTGGACCTACATGAATCACCTTCTCTAGGTGGTGGATTACATAAGAGGAGCAATTTATCTGCCTCCAGCCTCCATGTACATAATTATTAGTTCCAGCCCAGGATGCACAGGATGTGTGAACAGACCTCCGGCTATAGGGTGGTATATAAATTCAATAAATAATAAAAATAATTATGTGTGAAAATATTGAAAGGCAGCCCAGACCTGTTTCATGAATGTTGGATTTGGACCGAAAGCACCAAATCAAAAGTATTTCTGTGTGGAAGCAGCCAGTAAGATTTGAGGCCAGGTAGCAACTGTGCACCTGTTCTCCTTTCAGCCTTGGATAACGTGAAGAAAAACCTAACCACAAGGGACTTAAAGATTCAGGTGTAATGCAGTATTCTTTTTCTACTCCCAAGTCATAAGGGTTATGCAAAGCACTGCCTTGCTTCAAATACTGCATTGCAAACAACTTTTTGTCTTCTCTTCTTGCCTTGAAAATTAGTATAGGGATCAAATGGAGAATTTCTTTTTGACATCTCTGTGCTCAAGGGGAGAGGTTTTGGTAGTATGTGTTACCTCTTTCTTGGAGGCTGAGCTGGTATTAGAATTTAAAACATAAGAGTTGCAATGGGACTCAGCATACCAAATTTCATTCCAGTATCTCAGTTGGAAGAGTTATTGCATTACGGCCAAATAACTCTACAATCAAATGGGATGCCAAGTGGGCATGTTCAGCCAACAATTTTGATTGAACTTGGGAGTTTTGGTCAGAAGGCAGTTGAGGGACAGTAGTCTTGTAAACAATCATCTCAAGTAAGAGGATGCATGTGTATTTTTCAAACTTAGGACTTTATAACTCAGACACCTGTAGTAGTAGTACTAGTAGTAGTACTAATAATAATAATAGTAATAGTAATAGTAATATCATTATTTATACACCACCCATCTGGCTGGGTTTCCCCAGCCACTCTGGGAGGCTTACAGCATATAAAAAACATAGTAAAATATCAGATATTAAAAACTTCCCGATACAGGATGTCTTCCAAAAGCTGCCTTCAGATGTCTTCCGGAAGTTACCGGTATGTAGTTCTTTATGTCCTTATCTCCCCACACCCACCCACACCATGTCCCCCCCCAAAACAGTGCTTCTGTCTTATAAGGATTCAACCTCAATCCATTAACCTCCATCCATCCTCCAACCGCCTCCAGACACTCACATAGGACATTCACTGCCTTCACTGGTTCCAATTTAAGAGAGAAGTAGAGCTGGGTATCATCCGCATACTGATGAACACCAAGCCTAAACCCCCTGATGTTCTCTCCCAGCGGCTTCATATAGATGTTGAAAAGCATGGGGGAGAGAATGGAACCCTGAGGTATCCCACACGTGAAAGCCCAGGGGACTGAACACTCATTCCCCAACATCACTTTTTGGACACGACCTAGGAGGAAGGAGCAGAACCACTGTATAACAGTGCCCTCAACTCCCAACCCTTCTGGCCGGTCCAGAATGATACCATGGTCAACAGTATCAAAAGCCACTGGGAGATCCAGCAGAACTAGGAAACAGCTTTGACCTTTGTCCCTAGCCCACTGGAGATCATCGACCAGCGCAACCAAGGCAATTTCAGTCCCATAATGAGGCTTGAATCCTGATGGGAAGGGATCCAAATGGTTGGCATCCTCCAAGCATGCCTGGTATTGTTCAGCAATCGCCCACACAACCACCTTGCCCAAGAATGGAAGATTTGAGACTGGGCAATAGTTGGCAGGTCTAAAGATGTTTTTTTTTAAGAAATTGCTTCTTTCAGCAGGTCTGGGAAGACTCCCGCACAGAGGGAAGCATTCATCATCCCGTGGAGCCCATTGCTCAGCCCTTCTCAGCTCACTTTTATGAGCCAGGGTGGGTAAGGGTCAAGGAGACAGGTGGTCAGTTTCACTCCTCAAAGCAGTCTGTCCATGTCCTTGGAGGTAACAGATCAGAATTGATCCCATGCAACTTGACTAGTCAGGACTCTAGCACTCTCCCACCCCAGCCCTACTCCCACAGTCTACCTCTTTCCGAATCTGAGCAACTTTAACTGCAAAGAAGTTTGCAAAATCATTGCAGGAAATCTTAGGGTCCTCATCAGGCAAAGGTGGTTCCATTAGATTGTGAGCCACCTGAAAGAGTCTCCTGCTGCTGTTTTCTGCAGATGCAATAGATGCGGCGAAGAAGACGTTCTTCTTGGTAGGCTCAACATTGAGCTCTAACCCATGTTTGGTTGGATTCAGAATGAGTTTTCCGCTGCTGGTGCTCTAGCCATCTCAGCGATTGTTTCATCTACCTCAGCTCTGGGGTAAACCACAAGGCCGTCAGGACTCCATGCAATTGGAGAGGGCACTTCGGAGCCAGACAGTAAATAGCCCTGGCTAACTCTGTATTCCAGCGGGCCACCAGGGAATCAGCTGAGAGGCAATCAACATGGGATAAAACATCCCCAACCACTCTCTGGAAAGCATTTGGATCCATTAAGTGTTGGAGGTGGAACCATTTGAATCCGTCCCACCTCCCTGTGAAGAAGAAGGGTCTCAGAGAAATCTAGTTGCTCCAGGAAGTGATCTGATCCATGGCACTTCTTGTGTTTCACTTTTACTTAATGTCAGATCACCCATGTCCATAAAGCTGAACACCAGGGCTAAGGCATGTCTGAGGCTATGGGTTGGACCAAACTTATTCAGGGACAGCTCCGTGGAGGCCATTCTTTCCAAGAACTCCCAAGCGGCCCCTTGTAAGGTGGTGTCGGCATGGATGTTAAAATTCCCTAGGACAACCAAACCAGGAGAACAATCACCATGGCCTGAAACAGCTCAGGCAGGGAATCCGTGGTGCAGCGGGGAGGTCGGTACACCAATAGTAATTCTGTACTGCCCCTGTTGCCCAACTTCCAGAACATGCACTCAGAAAACTGAGTCTCCCCAATAGGATGCCTGGTGCAAACTAAAGACTTCCTAAAAATCACTGTAAAGACTGTGTTCATGGAAGACAATCTTACTCGGCTACAAGTGATTGCCAAAGAAGAAGAAGAAGAAGAAGAAGAAGAAGAAGAAGAAGAAGAAGAAGAAGAAGAAGCTCCTTCACCCACTGCACTAGGATTGAAGTATTAAGATGCCACCCTCCAAGACCCCTCACTAGCTGACCCCAAGTTTGGATTGTGGTTTGCTTCTCCTGTGCACTTGGAGACAGGAGCAAAGTGGGTGCAATAAGCACATTTATGGTAAACCATTAACTGTAGTTCATGGTGATGTCCAAATGCACTCTACTGTTGTTTCCTCATGGGACTGACAGATAAAATTGATGTTAAAGATAGCTGTTATTTTCTTTAGAAAATAATGTATAATTTATATAAATTAAACTTCACAAAATTTGGAACATCTTAATGTAATGCAGTCTTTATACCATGTATGTCCAAATATATTTTTTACATTGAATTAGGTCAGAGTGTTCCTAAACCCAAGAGTGAATCGTTCCAAAGAAGAAGAAAAATCAAAGGATATAAAATTACAATGAGTGTTATCCAATTGTGAACGTACTAAGTAAAATAGCACATGGAAACGCCAGTGCACATATTACCTGGAATGTGTTTTATTACACATGTGTGCAGGAGGGAAATGTAGACTTTAAATGCTTCCCTGATGTCTTCTCTCTCTCTCTCTCTCTCTCTCTCTCTCTCTCTCTCTCACGCACACACACACACCCCTCTGAGATTGCTGACTTTGTGTTTTATTTAAACAAGACAATATTTATAAAGAATCTACATGTTTTTGAAATGTGGCAAATAAAACATGTGTGAATATTATCAAGTCAATGCTGGCCTGCACTGTTATCCCTTCCCCTCATTTGTAGGACTTGTACCATGATACTCATATCTGTATGCATGACTGAGATGGTGCAGTTTTGAAATAAATTGCAGGTATAGCTGTGGATTGGTATGGATATGCCACTTCCCACGCTCTTGTTTGTGGGTGTAGCAAGTATTCTGTTAGGCCTGTTTAACACAATGCTTTTAGCTTAAGCGAACTACTAGATGTGGCTGCTGGAAGCATTTTATATTGAGGAGCCTTCAAAATGATAAACAGCAGAAGGCTGCTGTAGTATGAGGTGTCACTGGACCATTTCCATGCACAGACGCTGTAGTATTCTAGGGATGGGAAGCAGGAACCTATCATGGGGACCTCTAAAATGAAGAACCAGATACATACTACAAGCTGCCACGTATTTTAATCTGGTTTTAGCTTTTTACTCATTTTAATTGCTTTTGAACATTTCAAATACTTGTTTTAACTATTTTTTCTGGTAATTTTGTTGTCTTATTTTTTTTATAAACCACTTTGAGGTTTTATTATAATCAGGCAGGATAGAAATGCTGTTGAAATAAACAAGAACAAAAATAATAAATAACATACTTCAAATCCTTTTAAGCAGTTTTCACCCACGAGACCATTCCTTCCCTTTGAAAATCTTCCTCTTTGTATGAAATACAAGTGGAATAAAATGGAAAGCATATAGTTTTTGTAGAAAAAATATACTAGAGCAAAAACTATGATCCAGGAGGTTTCTATATTTTTTAACTAATACAACTTGTCATTTATATAGCAATAGCAGACACAGTATATCAACAATGGGTATAACAGGTGTGCAAAGTATTCTCCTGTTGCAGAGGGGGTTTAGTGGACTAAGGTTTGGAAAATAGTGGCTTGACAGAAGCCACTTACTGAGTTGATAACTAAAATGACATTTCAACCAGGGTTTCCCAGATTATGCTGAAAATTTAGCCACTGTTCCACACCAACTCTCAAACTACTGTAGCAACATATTATCACTGCATTTGAGGCTTCATATGGAGCAGACTGAAGTGATAGACTACTAAGGTGGTATAATAGATTATGCCATTTCAGACTTCAGGTGGCAGATAACACTGTGAATGTTTATTTATAGAAACCTACTGCAAATAGAAAACCAGCACAGCTGCAAATAGGGTGGCTATTCATGCATCACCCCAAAAGACAAAAATGCATCACTAGAAAATCAGCACAAAGGGGACACAAAGGTGCATAAAATTCACATCTGCTAATTTCTGTATAGATATAAATTCAGAAATAATTACTGTAATTTAAATAGTAATATAATACATCTCATAATAATGGAAAAGGCTTCAGCCAGCTAACCTGTGCGCCTCCTCAGTCTGCTGTTTAGGTGCTAGCTGTGGGTGAACAACTGTAAGGCCCCATTTAATTCATCTGCGTGTGCAGACCAGGCTACTGTTTAGGAATAGTTATTTATACTTGCCACATGCCAGCATAATGACAAAATTGGTAGGCGGTTTCTAGCTTTCAGCTGCATTATCTACATTATGCTAATACTATTTGTTGCTAACATAGAAGACCTTTGGCTGACTTACTTTGTTAGCTGCTAACTTGGCAACTGATTATTTTCAGTAAACTGCCAGAGATTTTACAAATTCTTCTTGATGTTTATTAATCTCTTATTTTTGATGCTCTCAAACATTCACAACTGTAATGCAGTAAATGGCAATTTCTGTATTTCTTTTAGCTCAGGGGTATCGGGAACTTAGAAGCTTAGTGATAAATCTAGATTAAACAACATGCACATGTATCAGTTTCATGTTAACTCTACTATAACAGCCAGCCTTTTATGAGCAAAAATGTAGCACTGAAAACAGTCTTTGAGCAGGTTTTGGTTTGCCTTTTTTTTTTAAAGCATCAAAGTATGTCCTATGAATTCATAGCTTTCAACTTCTCAACTACTGTAAGTCTAATGTAACTTACAGCACACTGCTGCTAAAGCATATAAAAAGCGATCAAACAGAAAAGGGCAAATAACTGAAACTGCAGATCTCTGAATGGAAAAGTCAAATTCAGTAGCAACAGATCCTGCTGTTTTAAAGCAACATTGACCAAAAGATAGTTTACTTTCAAGGAAGACAACTTGTGTAAATCTACATCACAAGATCAATATATTATCAGAATTTCTTCCATGGCCACCTGGTCATGGCCAGGTCTGCTTTACTTTTATACCTTGCATGTTGATTGCATTATCTGGGCTTGACAAGGCATGTTACCCACACCTACTCCCTGAGCTAGCAAGCTCCACCTGGGCTGTAAATGGAAAGTAATTAGAGTAAAGGAAATGTGTGTGTGTGTTCTATCACACAGGAACACACCCATGTGTCATGTCCAGTACTTGCATTAGACTATTGAATTCCTAGAAAGAATCTAGTCACCTTGAGTCAGACAGTGGTCGGTGGGCCCAATCTGTACTGAACTCCTCAGCATGAGCTGGTGACATTTTTGTCTTGGGCTCTGATCTTCATGATGTATATAAGGCAATTTTTTTACAAATCTGCCCTAAATGAGAGTTCATGTATTAGTGAAAAATATCCATACTTCTGCTGTATACCTAGCAGAAATCTGAGTGAGGCATGTGAGCATGAGAGCATCTTGACATCTGCCCAGACTGTGTATATGTGGTGGACATAGGGAACATATGGTTGTGGTGGGCTATGCCCAGTCTTCATGGCGTAGCTCACAGCATGCATAGAAACCTGGATAGCCTGCTATGTGCATGGCTCATTCCAAGCTCTCCAACAGATATGCACTTCATTGTGTCATCATTGCAGCAAGATTGTGAATCAAATGTGCCTGCCCAGGAGCATCTAGTGTACAGCAAAATTATTTAGATTTTGGTTAGGTGGGTTGCTGTCCTAATGTGCCAGAACCTTCAGATTTTGAGAAGCAACTCAAGATGTAATACAATGTTAGGTGTGCAGATAGATGGCTGTAAAGATTTGGAAGTTGGGCCTATTTTGAGCCACAGGCTTGCAGTGGGCATTGGAAAGTTAGCTTCACATCAGCACAACTCTGAAACATATTGGCAGCTTTCATGAGAAGATTCAAAGGGGACTTGTGTTCTCAGGTTTTCCACAGAAACAGCAAGAGTACTCATGTTGCTTCAATTACTTTGGCAGTACTTTACAGGCAATGTACAGTAAATGTTGGAAGTCTCCACTACTAAATTCAAGTCCAACTACTTATCAAAGTACTTATACCTGGCAGGAGCCTCAGCTGGACTGTAAGCTGGCCATCCTAAAATCACTCACAGTTCTATTGGTTACAAAAACTATTTAGGATTTGGACCACTGAAATCAATGGGCTTGCTATTCATGAAATGTTTATAAGTTTAGCTTTTAGAGTCTGACACCAGAAAGTTGTCAACACTTTAGTGTGAATAAATGAGCACATTTCCTAAATGCTTTCCTGGAGCTTTATGAAACTTGGCTTCAGTGCATTTTGTTCTTTCTCTAGAAAAATAGACCACTAGAGAAGCAACATGGGAAGAAAAGGGGCTAAAGTTTGTAGTTCAGTAGTAGGAATAGTTGGAACCTGGGGCTGTCTGACCTAATTAGCATTGACACCACGAGTGTCTTTGTTGCTGCTGCTGCTGCTGCTACTTAGACAGCGCCAAGAACCAGGAACATATAGAACATTGCTAGGTTAGGTAAATCTGCCCCTGTGAGGTCATGTCAGCTGCTACCAGGTGAGATGCAGCAGCAAACCTCTGGAGCGGGGTGGGATACTTGCTTAGAGAAGATACTGCATTGAAATCCCAACTCATACAGTGGGAATTGTGAATCTAAGTAGTATGAGATAGTGAGGAAACATGAGTATTTGATATTGTTGGCATAGGATTGTATATCAGAGTTCTGTGACCTTGTAAATCCATGATACTGGTTCAGAAGAAGAAGTATATTTTGACAATATTTGGCTCTGGTTGCTACTATCAAGATTCACTGTTCAAACCATCTGTATGTTTTAGTTTAAAGTGTCCCATATATTTTCAGTTATTCAACTTTAAACAAGAGCAATAGAAAGAGGGCCTTTGTTACAGCTATCCTAAAGTCTTGATTTGAAATAGTAGCTGCTAGTTGGCTGCAGCTTTAGCTCTCTGACAAGCAAATTTATTAAAGACAATGCATTGGAATACTCAAAAAGGGGAAAAAAACCTTACTCCATACTTTATCCTGTACTGACTACTAGAGCAACAGATTCTGCCATTAATACTGAGACTATAAACAGGGACAGAATACAGATTTGTGTCTTCTTAAACTGACTTGTAGTTAAGGGAGAGGTTATTTTTCCTTGTTAAATAGTATAGCCAGATTATTCTCTAGATCACTTTTTGTTTTTTAGTTTTTTAAATGATATTTATTGAAATTTGAAAAATACAAAACTTACACAAAAACAAAACAGAAACAAAAGGTAAAAAAATAAAAATACAAAAAATAAAGGTACAAATATGAGAAAATAGAGAATATAGAAAAAAAATAGAGAAAAAAACCAAAACAAGTTCATTATTTTCGAATCCTTAACTGTCATTACCTTCTTTCTTAGACTTCCTCCTCCTCCCTTCCTTTGTATTCTAGTTATTAATTATCCCAGCAAATCCTTTCCTTTCCATATTTCAAAAAAATAAGACATAAAAAGAATTCTAAACTAATTTAATCCTATCTTTCTATATTAAAATAAACCTTAAAGTTTAAAATTTAAGTCTTAACTTTACCAACTTCTTGTGTTCATAATGTTCTTTCATAATTCTTTATACATCTTTACTAAAGCCAGGTAATTTCTTCCCACATTTTTCTATCATTCATCAACTTTATAAAACATTCTATTAGTTAAAAAAGAGAAAAAGAAGTACATAAACAAGTCCAATCTTTATCCAACGTCCCTTCCTCCTGGTTTCAGGATTTGTCAGTCCTTATTCCCCAATCTAACCCGGTGACCTTATGTCCGAGGCCCTCAAGTCACTTCCATGGCCCTTCCGCTGCTCTTCTTCATATTTGTGGCTGTAGTCTCTTGCTCGTGGTAACTCCAACTTAATAGTGTTTTTAGCTCTTCTCATCAGATCAAACCCTTTTCCGTATTCATCGCTGCATTCCATGTAGTGTTTAGAAGCATACTTCATGGGCCCTCCATAATTGTGGGCCCCCACAATCCCAAACATATCGCAGCCTGTTACCGTATTTAAAAAGTCCAGATATCCCGACATAGGGGGGTCAATCCAGCCCCCCATTTCCAGACCACACCGAACTTTCCCTTCCCGTCAAAACACTCTCCTGATTTGATGCCACAAACCCCTGTTCTGTCAAAACACACTCCTGGTTTAAGTCCTGGATAGACTCCACATATATTCCCACAGTCTGGTCAAAACATTCCACTGCCTGTCTAAAATTTCTAGTCGAATTGGCCATCCGGTTCACCTTATCATGTATTTCTTCCAGTAGAGTATTTGTTTTGTAGAGCAGGCTCACCCAGACTTCCGAAAACATTGTTGCACTTTCCCACGATTGTTTTGTAGCAACTGTCAAGTCCTTAAGATTAGTTACAGTTTCAAAGGCTCCCCCTAGGGGGAAGACTTATATTTGTTTTTGCTACATTTCCAAAATACTTGCAATACTTTATCCATATATATTTCTTTAAAATGCGAAAGGGAACAGTAAAGTCACAAGAATTTTCTTCTTTTAACTATCTGTCAAACACAATTTTCTTGATAGATTCACGTCAGTCCTGACTTCCCCGCTCCAGGATCAGGACGAAAATAACTTCCTTTTACTCCTTCAAATAGTCCAAAAAGAATATTCCCAGTTTAAAATGTTGGAATCCACTCTTTTAAAAGCGATTTTCTAAGCTCTAGTGTAAATTGCCTTTGCTTTGTTCTATTTACAAAAGAACGGAAGGGTGACTTCCTGTTTAGCCCTTCCCGCTCCGTACCAAATTCAATAGATTTTTTTTCCTTTTTTATAATCCAATTCTGTCCTTTTCGCAAATCTCCATTTACTGTCCCATTTGTTCAATTTCTAAGTACTCACGGGTGTTAATTTTAAAGTCCGAATTGTCCAGGAAAAAAGGCAGCGCTCTCCGGCAACAGCTACGCGGCTTCACTCCACAAAAGAAGCAGACGACTCACAGCACAGCGCCACTTCCCCGCTCTGTTCCGGAGCCCTTTACCGGGTTCCTTTGCAGATTGGGGGGGCGCAAACAGTGCCCGCCGAGTCCCAGGGTCACAGGCTTCACCCGCCTGTGATTTGAAGGGTCCCCGCTGCGCCGAAGCGGTGTAGACCCGATTTTTGTGGAGCAGCTTCCCTCCGAGTTAGAGGGAATCCGCCATTACCGTTGGCGCCACCTCCGGAAGTCCTCTCTAGATCACTTTTTGAAAGAGGGACAAGCAAGACTTATTGCGGACAGCTTATTGCTGATGCAACAGCTCCATGATATACCTACAGATTTAGCCTGTTAGTTCCACACTCCTCGTGGGACAGCCTCCTTATCAGTGCTTTTCTACTAAAAAAAGGGGTTCTGGTACTCACCATGAAATTATTCAAGTAAGTGCCACACTTTTAACCAGTGCTTTTCTTTTAGAAAAACAAGGTGCTGATACTGTGTACCCTTGAGTACTCCTAGAATAAAGCACAGCTCCTTGCCCTGCTTGAACAGGAATTACCCAAGTCTTACTGCATTCTAGCCCTTGCAGTGGCTTCAGAAATGAAGGGCAGATCATTGCATGTTAGCCTGGTACCCAACATGGCAGTTTTGCTAAGTTGTGGAGAAGGTAGGTTGAAGGTTTGCACCTGCACCTTGCTCTCTGTTGCCATGGGAATATTTATTGGTAGCCTGAGAGCAGCACTGATACACAACTTGGCCAGTTGCAGTCTGGATGATGAAAATGACCCCTTGCTATTTTTCTGAAAGGCAGAGTGTATCACTGCAATGGGAAGAGATTGTCGCCAACTTGTTCATGAAGTTGGAAGTGATGTTTGAAATAGCTATAATGAATCCATACTTGCTGATGGTTAGGCTTCAATAACAGTAAAAATGCTAGAACAGAAAATGCATTGGCTTCTTGGAATGTTCTTTGCCTGAGCATTAGCTCAGTTTTGACTTTAGCTCAGTTTTGACGTGAGCAGATAAATGCTTGGGTTGTATTTTTTTTAATGCTATGGGTACTGCACATATTGGGATCTGTAAATTATAAGGTATGATTTGACATCTGCAACTCAAAGCCAGCCGTTATGCTGAAGAAAGAACATAATACGTACTCTGTAATTGGCATCTTCATTTTTTCCTTCCTCTATCACTATTTGAAAGGCGTTTCTGATCTACAAAATTTGACTTTATAATTTTGTGAATTTAACTTTTACTTCATCATCTAAGAATGGCAGAAAATGATTCCACACATTATGCTTTCAGTAATTTTGCCTTTATGGGCTAATAAATATATGTATGTATCTGTATTCTAATCTTGTTCATTCTCATGCTACAGGCATATCTACTCTACAAACCTGTATCAGTTTTTTACTTTCAAAATCTCTCACAAAGAATCTTGGGAATTGTAGTTTGATGAGGTGCTGAGAATTCTTATTAGAGATCAGTCTCTCCCCATGATTCTCTGGAAGGGTGTGACTATAAACCAGTTAGGCAAAGCAATCCTACTTGGATAGGGGAGGAAGAGTTAAAGGCGGACAATCTGCCCAATCCAAACCTCTGTTTAGTTTGTGCTGGCAGGGCAGAAGGAGGGTGTGGAGGGGCAATTTTCCTTTATTCAAAATCCCCCCTCCATTGGCTGCAGTGCCCAAGGGCTCACCCCAGGGCTGGCATACTTTTCTTCCAGCGCTCTGAAACATCTTCTTTCTGCTGTTGTAACATTGATATATAAGGTGGGGCAGCCATGGAGGTTTCTGTTGCTGCAAGAAGGAAGCCTTTGTGGATGGTCCTCTTGCTCTTCTCACAGAATTCCTTCTCTATCCATGAAAAAGGAGATCCACAAAATTCTATGACCTCTGGGACAACTTCACTAGGACCATAGAATTGTGCCCTTAATTTCCAGTTTAGAGATTCCAATACAGTCTTCGCTTTTGGATTAGAAACACTCAAATGATAACTTGTCTGATATATTTACCTTATTGGTTTTTATTTTCTTTTTTAACAGGAGTTGCTAAAAGATCCTTTGTATATTGGGTTGAAACATAAACGAATCAGAGGCCAAGCTTATGATGATCTTCTTGACGAATTTATGCAAGCTGTGACTTCCCGGTAATTGATTTTATTTGTGTATTTTACACTGTTGAATGCTTCTGAACTTCATGGTACTCAAGGAGGACTAATTAAGAAGAGATGGCATGTTTTCCTTTTTTGCAATTCTTAAAAACTTTATAAAATGCAGTTCAAGTTCATATGTTTATAATGATGAGCTGCCATAAGTTTACTCGTGCAGAATGGCAAAAAGTTGGTAGAGGAAAACATAACTATTCTTACTATGCTATATAAAACTATGCTATATATGCTATGAAGAAAACCAGAATGAGATGAGGCATTCAATTCTGATGAATTCCATTGCCACAGTGCTGTAGAACATAGGGATCTGTCATTATGTGTAATGGCCAGACCCTATGTGCTACACAACCAAATAAGGATCATTTCACATGTTGCCAAGTTCCTGGAAGGCACTATTCTGTAGGGATTTGTGGGAAAACCATACGTAAATCACACGGAGAGATGGTTGTGCATGTGGAGCTTTTCACTGCGTAGAATCAGGGTGTACCTGCTTTAGGGAATTCATGACTGATGACAGCTTTGCTCACATGTACACACATGAATAAATGAATGAATAAATAAACAAATGTTCAATCATTACAAGTTGTAGGTTCCCTACAAGCTACACAGAAGGCTTGTAAAGAGCTTTTTAAAAAAACAAACATATGATGCATACTTAAGTATAGGTGAAGGATTGCTGTTCCAATGCTATAAAACAATCCCGAACAGCACACAGTTTCAGCAGCTGGAATCAATACTAGAGTTGTGCCATACCCAGGCCCAGACATTTCAGGTATTACTTTGCTCCCCACCCTCCACCCCAAGAGAGGCAGTTGCTGTTCTAGCTTCTTTTCTGGGGACGGAGGGAGTCAGAAATCTATGCGAGTGATTAGGTTTAGTACTTAATAACATTACAAGGTGTGTTCTTCCTTGCTAACTTAAAACAAAAAAAAAAACAAAACAAAGTCCTTGCCTGGTATTGCAGCTATCCTTGGTTCCTAGAATATGATTTGATTTATTGATTTATTACCGTATTTTTCCTTCTATAAGACGCCCCCAAATTTTGGACATTATTTTTTAGGAAGAAAACATAGTCTTCTACATGGAAAAATACAGTATATTTCTATGCCACTTTTCATTTGAATGAATCACAAAGTGGCTTAGAGACAATAAATAACAATAACATAATAGAACATCACAAATACAGCACAAATCATATATGATTTAAATCAGGGAATGCCTGTGGAAGGACATTACATCATGAACTCCTCATGAGCATTCCTTTTAACTTAATTGTAATAATAATTGTGCTTCTCTCAGGAATTCCACAAGCAGACTTCCTGGCTGCCTATGCTTTGACATCCTCCCATGGATATTCTAGAAAGTGCAGGCAACCAAGGAGGCTTCAGAGTGCCACATAAGGACTGTTTTTTAATAAGTTAACAAGGAAAAATATACTATTGATTTGTGTTCATAGACTGATAAAGATTAAAAGAGACACAAAAGCCATTTTGCAGAACTGTTGCCTTCCTCTCACTTTGAGACAGGATTAGTAATTTCCATCCTCAACATATGATAGTATGCCTTAAGCATTGAGTGATCTAGACGAATGCTGCCCATAGCACAAAGGGCATGTTTAGTTAAAAACCAGATGGCTCAATCAAGCATGCTCCATGGAACATAAAAAGTAAAATAAAATTGCTCATGAGTAGAAATCTTATGATCTTTGGCCTGGAATTCTTAGCACATAGTTCATGCTTAACTGAGAGGGTTCAAAAATTTTTAGACAGAAGACCTAAGCTTTACTATGGTTCCACACTGTGGCATTTACTTGCAGTGGGAAGTAACATCATAAATTGATCACGGTTTCAGTTTCCAATTTTTAAGTATACAATATCTCATTTATTATATCTATTATTTCATAAAAGCACAAAAGTATTCAATATCTCATTTATTATATCTCTTCTTTCATAAAAGGACAAAAATGCAGAGTTATTTTAAGCAGGACTGCATAAAATGTAACTATCATATTTTTAACAAAGTTTCTCTGTTTTACTTCCCTTGAATCAAGGCCAAAGTATACATTATATGCAGCCATGTGTATCTTTTCTCCAGCATTTTCTTCTTTTAAACAGAAAGCCTCCTGGATGAAAAACAGGGGTTTTCTTTGAAGGGGGGGAGTGGGCAAGTGACCAGAAGAAAAAGGGTTAAGAAGCCTCTCCCATTATGTCCCTCCATGGAGAAACTCACAGC
This sequence comes from Podarcis pityusensis, assembly GCF_964106645.2. Lineage (NCBI taxonomy): Eukaryota > Metazoa > Chordata > Lepidosauria > Squamata > Lacertidae > Podarcis > Podarcis pityusensis. Next base: position 41,082,908 of record NC_138026.1, on the reverse strand, counting down.
CTTAGAGGCTGGTTTCTGGATTCCACCCCCCCCCCAATTATTGTTATTATTAAATAAAATGTTGTATAAAAATACATGTGGCTGTGTATAACATGTACTTTGTCCTTCAGCTGATATAAGACACAAACACACCTACTCTCGTACCCTTTTCTTAAATGCGTACTATTCATTGAGACTATATAGCTTTAATGTTATTATGCTTTGACACCAATCAGATTTGAGATTTTTACATCTGTTTAGGTGTTCAAATTTTAGTTGTGCTGACATTCTATGCATATAACATGTGCAAAATCATTTTTCCTTAACTTTTATGGGCTCTGATGATCAAAGTGCTCGTTTCCATTCTTTGCAGCGGATCATGTGACATAGGCTTGGCTGCAGATTTAAGTCAAAATAATTAAATTAGTTGATCTAAATGGTGCGACTTCTTATGCAAACCATGAGTAAGGGACACTCTGTGCTGGTTGAGCTGTACAACCATAGGCCATAGTAGATCAAACTTTATTGTAGTACCACTTTACCTATCCTACATAACCCCATAAGCCTCATTTCTACAGCAGAAGGTGCCAGTATCTCTTCTTCACGAACCTTTCAGTGATACCTGGCTTCTAGGCTTGATAGCTTAGCACTACTTAGCTAAGCAACTCATTTAGGATGTTGCACACTTGATTTCTTGCAGGCCTTTTTTAGTCAACACTATCATTCATTACCTATTCCTAGTTCTGGTACAGGTAAAAATCAAATTTCAAGTGTCAGTGCAAATCCCATGTAAAAGTAATCTTAGGGTATGATGTGTTCACAGGCTCTGAATGTGAGCTTGCAGTGTCTTAAAGGATCCGTAATGTCACAAGATTTAGAATTATCAAAAGTGCAGATCTCTAGGGGAGTTGGGTCATATTTTTTTCTTGTTAGAAATGAAAATAAATGAAAATGGTTCCACTGTAGGGGAGTGTTTGAATATTTGATTCTCATTAGATGAACAGGTTATTCACCCTTACTTTGCAGCATTCTTCCTCAAAGATAACTGAATTTCTGAAACTTTGCATCTTTCTCCACTGTGCTCTCAAACTGCTGTTTGAATCTCAACTTTGGATTCTTTTCTTCTTTTTGGTTAAGGACAAGACTATTCTATAGGCACATAATTTAAATAGAAAATGTACAGATTTTGGAATGGTGGTTTTGTTTAACATTTCATTAGAATTATTACAGGACTTGCCATTAATTTATTCATTTGGCACAGTCTTTTACTTCAGCAAGGGAATGTATTGGCAAAAAGTCAGCTAAACGTGACTCTTACTGGAAATTGTGAAGGAGTGGTTGGGCCGCACAGCACTTTCAAAAGCAATATTTAAATACTATTAAATTCTAGAGTTCTCTGTTTAATCAGATCTTGGGGCCATTCTGTATTCATGGTTACCACAAGCCCCATGGACTGATTTTTATCCAGGAAATTATCCTGCAAGTTACTCCTTTGATTATAATCACCATGTGGAAAGAGCAAATTCTCTTGCCTACTTGCAAACCTAGCCATCATGAATATGGCGAGACTTCATGAATGGGATGGAATTATTAAACAGTAGACATTCAAGGTTCTAAAGCAGTTCTAAATAAGTTTGCTTTCATATGTACTAGGAGTTGTAAATATACCTCTGTCCATTTCATCTTATACTGATGAAGTTGACTTTTGACTCAGGCTGTAACTACACAGATTACACAGTTAATCCCTATTGATACAGGACTGTATTTTTCTTATTTCAGCAAAGTATTTGCTGTGTGAAATTGGTGTGGTGAAATCACCTCATGACAACAATTTTGCCAGATTAGGTTGGAGGACATTCTGTTGTGAGGATGATGCCTTCTACGGGACTTGATAGTTTTTCTCATGGTATTCCAGGAGAAGGAATTATCATGCCCTTCAGATCCACCCTGCCTATGGCTGTGTTTGATTGTCCCCCCCCCTCATGAAAATCCCTTTATCTAAGCCCTTTCTAATGATCTGTTAGTGTTTCACACACCCCCCCCCCACTTGTGTCTCCTTCCATCCTCTGCTGTGTGTCTCTCTGTGTTGGGATATATGGGTTTTTCTCTCTGTCTCCCTTCCCTCACCACTGCGATTTTTCATGCATGCCTGTTGTCCCTGTGGCTTCCTTCTTCAGCTTTATACTGGCCAATCTCAGATGGTGCTAGGCAGCAGACTTATGCAGTCTTTTCTGAGAGCCAGTGTGGTGTAGTGGTTAAGAGCGGTAGTCTCGTAATCTGGGGAACCGGGTTCGCGTCTCCGCTCCTCCACATGCAGCTGCTGGGTGACCTTGGGCCAGTCACACTTCTTTGAAGTCTCTCAGCCCCACTCACCCCACAGAGTGTTTGTTGTGGGGGAGGAAGGGAAAGGAGAATGTTAGCCGCTTTGAGACTCCTTAAAGGGAGTGAAAGGCGGGATATCAAATCCAAACTCTTCTTCTTCTTCTTCTTCTTTTCGTTACCTAGTATTGTCAGTGGTGGCATGAATAACCCACTTCCCCCCAATTCCTTGGGTTTCTTCGACACTAAGGGGGAATTTCCCCAAAAAACTCCAGGGGGAAGAAGGTGTCATCCTCTTCCATTATTACACTGTATCAGTTTGGGCTGATGATTCAACACAAGTAGTGCTGCCTGTGACAAAAATGTATGACATTTGTTTTTCATTGCAGCAACTGTAATATGTCACATTATTATTACTGACTCTCAAGACTAGGTTTTTCATTTGTGCTCCCTGCTTCTCTCAAAATTATTTGCTGTGTTAGTCTTTATGCATCCTTTAGCAACCAAGCAAGACATTTATCATAAATGAATGACAAGGAACATACATGGCAATTTAGAAAATTGCTAGCACAGCAAAATATATATACACAGAACATCCCCAAGCTGTACATTATGGGATGAACAAGCCAAGCAGTTGTGCAATATTTTGTCTTTGACAAATTTAGCTGCCTAGTGTGCTTTCCAGCTAGAGTTTGGGGTTTTTTTTAAGTGCAAGCAGATAAGTAGCCATTGACGTGTCTAAACAACGGGTGCATTTACACTTAGAGAGTACTAATTGCAGATGACACAGTAATGGGGGTTCATGTTCATTGAATAGTTGTATGGAACAGGGGTGGGCAGTCTTCAAGTTTATGTTTCAATTTTTTAAAACTAGAACCCCAAGGTTAATGTCATGGAACCAGGTGCCAAAAGAGTGGCTCAGAGGTGTATATTATACCCTCCAAGTGTCCTGTTTTAAGTGGGACATCGCAGATTGACAGAAGCCACCCAGGCTTCTGATCCGAATCTGGGGTGTCCCAGATGTCCTGTTTTGGCTCCCATGCTCTGGCTGTGCCAGAGCACGGGACCAAAAGACAGGCATTTATTGGTTCTGTGCTATGGCAAGAATCCATTGGCTCACACCAGAGTGTGGGACCAAAAACAGGAAAAGACTTAGGTTGACCTTGCCACTCTTCCTCCTTTGTGGTGCCAAAGGAGGAGGCTGTGTCCTCCCCTAGGCTGTGCCAGTTGGTGCAGCGTCTCCTGAGGCAACGGAGACTGCAGAGGAGGAGGAGGCTAGTGGACAAAGGTAGGAGGCGGGAGGGAGGGGCAAGTGGGTGAGCAATGAGGTCAGGGGGATGGAGGTATGGTATGCGTAATAGATTATTTGAATCATTGAATTGTACAGTTGGAAGGGACATTGAGGATCATCTAGTCAAACCCCCTGCAATGCAAGAATATGCAGCTGTCCCATATGGGGATCAAGCTTGCAACCTTGGCGCCATACATGGTTAGGATGACCTGTGTACGTATTCAGCCCAGAAACCGAGTGTTCAGTTTCACATACAAATTATAGTTTGTCCCCTGTTTTCTTTATTCCAGTGCCTTAATTTAGGAGAAACAAAGCTCTTTTTCTTGTTGCTGTGATTAAGCAAGTGAGAAGCCCTTTGGTGATATATTGCAAATCACTCAGAGATCTGCTGCTGGGTTTTGACTGATGTTTTGCCTGCCCTGGGTGAAGAAGAGGGAATTGGGGGCAGGAGGATGAAGAAAACTATTACAGGTTCTTGGGAAGATGGAATAAAAGATTGGTTTAAATTAAGTTACCAGACAGCCTTCGCAGTGATGCAGAGTCTTTCTTCTAATAGGTCAGATAATTACTTGGCTGAGAAAAGATAGCTTGATTTCTGAACTGCTGCAAGAGTTAATTAATTATTTGACTGATTTATTCCCTAGCTGTGCTTGGCATCTGTAATATTCATGACACTTTTTAGAAAATCCACACATCATTCCCAGCTTCTGCATTTATAATCACTGTGATTTATGCACAACTGTAAAGTAGATTAGATTGGAAACACTGGAAAATGAACTGTAGTCATCATCATGCCTGCTACACTATATATACATGGGTAACTGACACTTCATTTGACATCCACTCTGAAGCCAGCTCTAAGTTAAGTCTATAAAAAGCCCACATACTGTCTTTAGCGATTGTGTTTCATAAATAAAGCTTCCTGGTTCCTTAATATGAAGTTGTTTAAATTGAAATTTTTAAGGCTCTAGTCCTGAACATGCTTACTAGGGAGTAAATTCCATTGAACTCAGTAGTTCCATTGAACTTACTTGGAGTAAACATACATAGGAACCCACCAAATACTAGAAGTGTGTATGACTGGTGCCCACATAGCACAGTACTGTTAAGAAATTAAGTATGGACCTAGTTTTTGATATGTTAACTGTCAGAACTTGAAATCAGAATTTGAGGTGGGTTTGCAAACTCTGGTTAATATGGGACCTAGTTAGCACTGACCATGGTGGAGGTTTAATGCTACACAATGCTGCAGGCAGACTAGTAAATTAAGAGAGAATTCAAAGTACACAGCAAACACAGGAGCACTCAATCCCATATACTGCTCCCAGGAGCTTCCCATTTTAAGACGGGCAGTATAATTCTTGCTTCATTTTTTTTAATGTTGTCTTTTCTCAGCATTTTCACTAGTGGCTGCTTAATGCTTTGTCTATGTGAAATTATTGTCAGTGAACATGAGAACTGAAAGGTGAAGTGGTTCAGTTATATTTTTATTAAAAGCAAATTTGGGTTAAAGAAGGGTTTGTTCAGACTGGGGGCAGGGGAAGCAAATTTGGGCTCCATGACACTGATGCAGAGGTCCTCTGTTTCTTCCTTCATAATACTAATAGTTCCATTCAGCAGTTAGAACAATATTGATGCCTATTATTTAACTGATCTTAGCAGAGGGAAATTATGGCTTTGTCTCCTACACAGTATAGTGTATCATCCCCTACATGAAAGCAAAATATTGCATTAAGTTTTTTAAAAGGAACTTACTGTGGGTTAAACCACAGAGCCTAGGACTTGCCGATCAGAAGGTTGGCGGTTCGAATCCCCGTGATGGGGTGAGCTCCCATTGCTCGGTCCCTGCTCCTGCCAACCTAGCAGTTCGAAAGCACGTCCAAGTGCAAGTAGATAAATAGGTACTGCTCTGGCGGGAAGGTGAACGGCGTTTCCGTGCGCTGCTCTGGTTCGCCAGAAGCGGCTTAGTCATGCTGGCCACATGACCCGGAAGCTGTACGCTGTCTCCCTCGGCCAATAAAGCGAGATGAGCACCGCAACCCCAGAGTTGGCCACGACTGGACCTAATGGTCAGGGGTCCCTTTACCTTTACCTTTTTAAGTTAGTATATTTTGGAAATAACAACAGAAATCTCACTTAACTGCCTGTACTTGTTTTATCACTGATGGATAACTTCACAGTTAGTAAAGGTAACTGATCGGCAAGTTAGTAGCCTTTCCCTGTTGCCAGTTTTATCATACTTTGAGTGGCAACTGGAAAAGCGAGTAAATATATATAGGGTTTGATCTATACAGATTTTAATAAGAAAGCAAGTTAAGAAATTAAGAGTAGAGGACATATGGAAATACTTCACAAAGCAAATCCATCTGGAAAAACCAAAATATTCTTTTTAGAAATGAATTGAAGAGTCCTATACAATTTAAACTGCTTCTTTACATTATAATTGCTGTGTCTGTGATCATAACATTCCTTTTTTTTTGTCTAAGTCAGTTATAATATAAGTCAGTTATAAGAAAACTGCCAAAGCTCATTCTTTATTACTTATATTCTGAAAAATAAAGCTGTAATTCCATTATTTTAAAGGCTTTTAAAAAAAAATTATACAATGCAATCTGTATAAAAGCTACAATTTGAAAAAAAGAAAGAGATACCAACAAATTCAGTTGTTCCTTTGGGCTGCTTTCACTCTCAACAACTTCTCATTAAGTCCTGATGTGGAAAATTTACAAGGATCTCTGCCCACTGCTCATCTTCCACCAACAATAAATTACACCTAGTGACCCAGCACTTGCAACTCCCCTCCCACAGCATCCCAGTTCATACTTTGAGAAGAACCTAGGCCAGGGGTCATCAGCCTTTTTAGATCCATGGGCACATTTGTGAACTGCAGAAAGGCTCATGGGCACCATATAAACAATGCAATCTAGCACACACCGCAGCCTGTTCTATTGTCTACAAAACAATGCTTCTTTCAAGCTGAATTTCAGCAGGAGAAGGAAAGGCTGCAAGTGTTAGGGAAGGCCTCTGCACGTGCAGGTGCGCCTGCAGGCATTGTGTTGGCAACCCCTGACCTCAGCACTAACACCAAATTTCACCATATGTACATGGTTCTAAGAGTCCTGAAATAAAAGCATGCATTAAACTCATGTCCTGCCAATTATTACTTTCATCTTCTCTTGCACTTCCAGCTGTATAGAAAATCCATCTTTTTCTTAGTTGTATAGTGAAAATCAATGTTTATGGAGCTAGTCTTGTCCTTTGACATTTGCTGCTTCCAGTAGCCTTTTCATGGCAGTATTTTGTGTTCCCTTTTATTGTTATTTTATTTTATTATTTTATTATAGTCCATCTTTTAATACTAGCTAGTTTCTCCAATACAGCATACAATTGTTTTAAAATACAAATATGATTTACTTAGTTAAACTTGTAAACATGCTAGAGAAAGGAGATAGCATGGGAATATATTTATTGAGCAATTAAGGTTTAATGGAATGACAGAATACATGACAAAGTGTGTTCCTATTCTATGAAATTAGTGGTGGCATATTTTGTGGCGGTCTTTTGAAGTTAAAGCACAGGAAATTTGTTATCCTACTGGTGGTGGTGCTATAGTCATTTTTAGATTGCATTCCTTATATTACTAGTACACTGAATGTTTGTTGTTGCTTTAGTCCAGGGGTCAGCAAACTTTTTCAGCAGGGGGCTGGTCCACTGTCCCTCAGACCTTGTGTGGGGCTGGACTATATTTTGGAAAAAAACCCTGAATGAATTCCTATGCCCCACAAATAACCCAGAGATACATTTTAAATAAAAGGACACATTCTACTCATGTAAAAGCACGCTGATTCCCAGACCGTCCATGGGCCAGATTTAGAAGGCGATTGGGCCGGATCCGGCCCCCGAGCCTTAGTTTGCCTACCCATGCTTTAGTGTATTCTATTTAATTATCATGTTCACTGTTTCTTTTCTCCTTGTATTAATATTTTCTGTAAGACTGTAAGACAAAAAGAAAATGATACATGAATCAAGAAAAAGGTGCTTTTTCCTATATTAAGTAATTTTATAGGGTCAGGCAGGCCCTATAAAATAGCACTGCAGAATGATTATCAGGGTGAGATTGGGAGGAAGGGGACACAGCACTTGCTGACATTGCTATTTTTGCTGTATAAAAAGACTCAAGGCTACTTTTTAACTGCAGTGTTTGAAAGTTCCCAACTTATTTTACCGAGCAATACTACAGTCATCATACTGGTAAAGGGTTAGCATCTTCTGGGCTGAAGCCAAACTGACTACTCAGCATTGGACTTTTTTTTTTTTTTAAGAGCTTGCCAAGAGACCACAGAAGCTGTAAATTATGGATGGAAAATATTTTTAAAGGACAGTATTTGCAGACTAAATTTACCAAGTGCAGCTGGTTTGCTATATTTTCCAAATCAGATTTAAAAATATGATCCAGCTGCTTGCATTTTGCAATTAGCTAACATCCCGACATTATGTCAAAAATCCTAAACTGACTTCCTGGCTTACTAGACGCAGGGGACAGTAGGCATTAGCCTGGAGTCAGTGGTAAGTTGAACTTTACAATATTTGGGAGGAATTCAACATCTCACAAAGTTGAAGCCCCTTAGCAGTGTACAAGTTGCACTAGCGGAATGGCTTATGCAAGAAAAGGGCAGGACCCTGCATGGTTCTTGTGGTTGCGCAACACATTGCTGTAATTTGGATGCTTCCTGTTGCACAGTAAATTTCTGCGAGTGCAAGTGTTGTGCTGAATTTCATATTGTGCAGCTCTTGTTCTCAACTTCAAACTGGTAGTCAGGGAACATTGAATCCAGACCTTTGTACCAGAACACAAATGCATAGGTGCCTTCACATGCTCAGTTTTGTTTAGTATACAGATCTCATGAGAAACCAGTTGAGATATCTTGTATTGGAATGCCCATTTCTCATTTTAATTAATGTTCTGTTCTAGCAGGGTAACTATGTCATTCCATTAAGCTACTAAGGATTTTTATGGCATACCTTGCCAATCTATTTTCACCCAGTGATGCAAGTTGGTCAAATCTTTTACATGGAACTTGAAGCTCAGAAAGCAAAAGGCAATTCATCTTAACATAATACAGAGTCATAATTGTGGGTCTTCCAAGATCCAAGATTCCATTTAGACCCATCACTGCACTGACACAGGGACCTGTTGTCCCTATGTAGAGTAGTACTTCAACTACTAGAATAATACTACCTAGATTGGTCTGCTTCTAGGGAACCATCTGATCGGAAAGCAGGAAGGACCAAATAAGTTGTGCAATGGCTCAAGCATGTCTGCCATTGTTTCTTCCCTTCTCAGTTCCCTACCAGTTCTGCATAGGATTGATCTTTATTTGAGCTTTCCAAGATCATTCCAGTGGAAAGTGTGCTTCTTAAATACTTGAACACTTGTAATCAAATAATCCAAATGCCAGAAAAAATATATGTTTTGGTAATATTCTAACTTTGACATTCTACAGAAGTGATAGGCTACAAATTCAGGGCTTTGCCAAAAGAGACAAATAACAAACAAACAAATAACATTTTACTTCATGAAATTAAATATTTTCCTTTAATTTGGCTCCAGTATTATAATAAATCAGCATAATCTGAAAGCCCAATTCAAGATCAAAGCCTTATTGCACACTGAATACCGTTTACTGAATACTATTGTGCACTGAATAGTTTTCTTTTTTCATGGTAATCAGTTTATCTTAAGACTGATTAGCTGTATTAATGACAACAACACAGAACAGCAAGCATATTTAATCATATATATAAAGTTTCTAATGAACCTTGTAGGTATGAGAAACAGCTTTTCCCAAAATCATGTTGTGATTTCCAAGGGTGAACTTTATTTTGGCTTTCAGATTAATTTTTTTCCATGAGCATTCACCAATGTCTAATGTAAAAGAGAAACATATAAATCAGCCAGTGTGTGTCCTAAATCAACTTTACTTTCAACTTAAATTCTGCAATAGTGACTTTATACATAACCTATAACTTGCCCTTTCATTTGCGAGGTGATATTTGGAAGGGACAAATGGTAGCTTTCACTTAAGCTTAGTCAATTAAGTTTGAAACATGATTGCTATTTACATTATAGGCTCAGGAAATGACCAATGAGGGAAGCAGCTTTATTTAATTTGTTTCATTCCATGTCAAGTCTTTGTAATAAGTTTAACTTAGCTAACTCCAATGAGGTTGGAAATATTAAGAGGAGACGAGCAACTGTTCCTACCTACATCTACCTCTGACTGGTGCACAAGCAAGGCTGGATTCCAGATACCTGGTTTTCTGATTGGTACCCAGCTCAAGAACATGCTTCTTCTCATTTTCACCATGTTACAGCATATGTTACATGTGTTGACCTTAACTATACCTTAACTGTGTTGACCTTAACTGACCTTAACTATCCACACTGACATGAACCCAGGTTCCCATCTTTACAAAGGATTAGGGTTAAAAGCATACATTTAAAACACATTCAAAGCACATGACTATCCCCATAGAATCCTGGGTACTGTAGTTTTGTAAAGGAGGTGGAAATTGTAGCTCTGAGAGGAATACTACAGTCCCCAGGTTTCTTAGGGAGAAAGTCATGTGCTTTAAATGTATGGTGTGAATACACCTGCTGTTTGATTGGATAATGTGTTATGTGGCTATAAGGGGTACAGATGTAATGCTGAAATGTGGTGAGGCTTATAAATGAGAGGAGTGGGGAACAGTGGAGGCAGTTTGTGTTCCAGTGTCTACCTCCTATTTTACAGAACTTGACCTCAGTACAGATGCCGTACTTGCCAAGTGGTATAGTTTTCTACCACTGGTGTGCTAGGTCTTTTCCGTCGATGAAAATGTGGCAACCTTCAGCCAATCGAAAAAGTAGCGCTAAGTTTCTGTTTCCTAAGAAAATGATTTTTGTTACATATTCCCTGAGAACATTGTTGGCCCTTCTGGTTTCTGTTCTGCTGGATTACTTTTGGTTTCTGTTATTGGCCTCCCCCTTGGCCCTCAGAAAGGGTTGGGTTCAGCAGCACCCACAAGCTGCTCACCTGATCACAAAAAGGCATACAACTCTTTTGTTTATATTATCAGTGTATTTTTAGGGTTTCCAAATCATGTAACATTTGCAGAAGCAAAATAATTAGATCAGAATAAGCAGCATAATTCTGAGCTGCCCACTGGCCCAGAAAGGCTTTCCTGCAGGAAAGTGCAGGCACTCTCAATAGAAGTAGTCTCAGAGATCACTCTAAGCCTCTTGTTGACTGGCTGGATGTGCATCTGTTTGTGTACATTGAAATAAATAGGTTTCAGATTCTCCCCCGTGGACACCCATGCATGGAGAAGGAGCAAAGCTGTCACAATCTTCTCTTTAGCACCCTGAATGTGCACACATTCATGGCAAGCCATGGTTTGACCTAGTGTTACATGTGAACAACCTGTGTGTGTGTGTACTGAAAAATTTATTTTGAAATAGTCTTCACTACATAGCAATAAAGCAAATTAGTAACTAGGGGTGAACTACAGCAACAACAAAATAAGACAAACCAGCCACAATCATTCAAATTACTTCAGGTTACCATATTTTGAAAAGCAAAACACATTCTACTTGTAACTATGGATCACTATGATGACTCTACCCATGAAAAAGAGGACATATGACAACCCTACATGCCAAATGTATTAAATAAACAAGCAAACTTACCCACATTAACCATATGGTAGCTTGGTCATCGGTATTGACAAGTTCTTCCCTTATATTTTTTTCTACTGGAGGCTATGGTGCATGGTGTGTTTCAGCAGCTTTTCCTTTGTGCAAAGGCTGTTGCTCTGTAAGTAGGGAACATAGGCAGAAAGTACCGTAAATGGTTCCATAGTCCACCAGTTTAATGGTTAGAAGATAATGGTTACTGTACAATGTGGATGATTTGGCAGTTTGCACATCCAGGACAGGCTGTGTATCTGTGATAAGAGTCAACTTGTTCCCCATTTGTGGATTCTATTTCGAGCAAGGTTCACCTGGTGCCTTCATTATATATTTTTAGGCACCAGGAGAAAACATTCTTCTTCAACCAGGCCTTTCCTACAGCCTTTTAAATGTGTCTGTGGATAGGGGGGGCATTATTGTTTTGCTGTTTTGTTTTACTTACTTACTTGCTTTTAGCCTGTATTTTATTCTGTGAACCGCCCTGAGATTTTATGATGAAGGGCAGTATATAAATCTAATAATAATAATAAAAAGATACTTGTTGAGTCAATGCAGACATCTGATTGGTCTTACTGATTAGCCACATTTCATGTGAGTAACCAAGAATTCAACTGTCTTCAGGGTGGAGTCTAAATTGATTGCATTGAATTAGCCTTGCTTAGTGCAAAATGCAAAGATTTTCCATTCCATGTGCTAATAAGAGCTGTGGGTGCTCGGAAAGGCACTAATCACTGGCACCATGGGGTTAATAAGCGTTTGGCTAAAATAGTTGAAAAGGTTGCTCTCTCAGTTGATATGTTTGTTCAGTTGAGACTTGTTGGCAGATGATTTAAGTAAAGCAACAGAGGCTGTGTCAAATAACTGTATTTCACAGAACACATGGCATGATGAAACTGAACATAGCCTGTGCTCCAAAGAAAACTGCAAAGACTAGCTGTAATTTTAAATGGCTGCTGCCATAGCTTATTCTGCAACAAAAAACAAAAACTGTTTAAAAACATTTGAAGGGTGTGGGCTTTTGTTCAGGTTTTTTGTTTGAGTGGAAGATTCATCCTGAGAAAAGCATGCCTTTTAAGTTGTTAAATACTGTCCCTTTTATGTGGGGGGATGTTGTAATGCTGTAGTGTTCATGAGGAAAATATGTGCTTACATTTAGCTGTTCAATCTCTTCTTAAGGAGTTAGTAGAACTGTGATATATTGGGAGTGGTGCAGTATATATAGAACTTCTATGGTGTCAGAGATTTTTGGCTATTTGCTGATTGAATAATGTTGTGCATGTATTTTGTGTCTTATCTGTATATGTACACATATAGTTGGGACAATGAAAAATGTGTTTGCTCTTGTTATTGATAGTAATAGGCAGACCCTGTCCTGCACTATGTTCTGCTTAGAAGTGATCCAGTGGAAAAAATAGCCTAGTGGATGTCTAGTGGAGTACATATAAACTCAATCCATTTTTTAAATGAATTGACAAGGCCCTGGAGATCTCCTGTCACTTGTATAGGTACATGTTTGAGTCGCTTTCTTCCAAAGAATAAAACTTCATATAAAATAATAATCACGGGTCCATTTTCTGTCTTTTTGTATTCTGATCTGTTGTAAATCATGAATAGGAACAATAATGAATTCAGAGTTAGGTACCGAATCTAATGATAGAATGACAACACGGCTGTATTTTTCCGCTTAACTCAGTATGATCCCTGAGCCTTTAGATGAAGGCTTTAGATGTCACTGAAGATTTATATACACAATCTCAGTGTGAAGTTTTTTCTTCCCTAGAGAGTGGAAGATTTTGGAACAGTAAGCATGTCTGGTATGTTGTGGTCTTTAATGTTTCAGTTTGTTCTAACAACTGCTCCCTCCCTACCTGACAAGTAGCACAGAAACTGAACCAAGATGTTACAGCAGGTCCCGGAGGCTGCTTTGATTATAACTTGCATCTTCTCCTCAAACATGGGGAAGTGAAATAGGTGCAAAAAGGAGTTCATTGAAATTTTATTTTGTTTTTATTCCTGGTTAGAACTGACCCCAGAATAATACAGAAGGGGGGGGGCGTAATTGGCTGAATAGAAAGGACTCAGCAAGATGTTATCTTTGTAGTTTATTTTAGAGCAAAGTGATTAATACATTGCATGTGAGAAAGAGAAGGCCAGACATCTTTCCACAGACATCTGTTTATAATTTAAATACTGCAAGATATCTGAAAACACACACTGTATGGTGATTCTGACTCAGATCTGTAGCCACATACCCTGCTGTCCAAAGGATTGCTCCTACGCTATTTTCTTCTTCTTGTATGTTCCCAGTGCCTTGTGTTTTGTTGACAAGTGATTCCCACCCCCATAAAGTCTCCCAATGAAAAAGTATAATGAAAACCTTGAGAATTTCTGTAGTTCTGCTGTAACTCTTTAATCACGTGACTACACTGGCTAACTTTAAAGTGCCAACGGAACTTTGTGCAGGAGTGTGTGTCTGTGTGTGTATGTATGTGTCTGAGAGAGGGAGAGAGAGAGAGAGAGAGAGAGAGAGAGAGAGAGAGAGATGGCTCCTTGATTTGCCAATCATGTAGCCATTTGTATATTCTGTTCCTTTCTTCAGATTTCCTCTTTTTTAGCTACTACAGTTTACAAACTTACCGTATTTTTCGCACCATAGGACGCACCGGACAATAGGACGCACCTTGTTTTAGAGGGGGGAGAACAAGAAAAAAAAAATCTCCCCCTCTCTGCCCAGCGCCCCTTCAGCGAAGCGGCAGGAGGCGCTGCTCAGAGAGGGGGAGAATTTCCCCCCTCTTGTTTCCCCCCTCTTGTTTCCCCACAAGGTGCCGTTCAGTCGCCTTCAGGTGGCTACCTTGGAAGCCTGGAGAGCAAGAGGGGTCGGTGCACACTGACCCCTCTCGCTCTCCAGGCTTCAGGTTCCTTTCGACCTGCTCTTTGGGGCTGGTGGGGGGGGAAGCCCACCACCAGCCCCAAAGAGCAGGTCGGGGAGCAGCGGAAAGGCGCGCAGCGGAGAGGCTGCTGCCATAGTCGCACGTCAACTCTCCAGCTGGGAGAGGGTTGCGGGGCTATGGCTTCTTTAGCCCTGCGCACACTCTCCTGGCTGGAGAGGTGGCACGCGGCTAAAGAGGCTGCTGCAATAACCGCTTGTAACCTCTCCAGCTGGGAGAGGGTAAGCGGGGCTTCTTCAGCCCCGCACGCGCTCTCCCTGCTGGAGAAGTGGCGCACGGCTATAGAGGCTCCTGCCATAGCCGCGCGTCACCTCTCTAGCCGGGAGAGGGTCGCGGGGCTATGGCGTCTTCGCTCCATAGGACGCACACACATTTCCCCTTCAATTTTGAAGGGGAAAAAGTGTGTCCTATAGAGCGAAAAATACGGTAATTTGTTCCAGAGGTCTGTTCTTAAGCCGAAACTGTTCTTAAATGTAGGCACGTTTTCCCTAATGCAGCCTCCTCCGTTCGGATTCCGTTTGTCTTCCGGGGCAAAGTTTGCTAGCCGGAACACCTACTTCCGGTTTTACGGAGGTCATTCCCCGAAGTGTTCGTTAACAGGACTGTTCTTAGACCGAGGTACCACTGTATTGTCTAATGACAGATAGTATTATCTCTACATATATACCTCAACAAATACATATTGTATTAACATTGCTGTACAACTTGCAGGTACAATTGCCCAAGTCAAGTGTTTAAATTTAATCTACATGGGTCAGGGTATTGAAACTGTGCTTATGGAACTGATTTGTTCCCATTGCAATTATTTATCCTCCTTTGAATCTGTAAGTACTTACTTTGGATATCTCTGAAGGGCTGTTACTTGCAAAATATTACCTCCTCTCTACTGAAATAAATAAAACATTTTTTAGTCAAAACCTATATTTTGAACAGCTTTATCTCTGCACAGCTTTGTCCAGATGAGATCTAAGACAGCAATATTTTACTGATTTTTTTAGCTCTTATCACATTGTTAAAAATAGGACTGCGAGGGCAAAATGTTAAAAACAAGAGTATCTATGAAGTTTAAAATGTTAAAAACAGGGGATCTCAGCTAGTGATTACATTCTTAAATAAGGAATATCTATTATGTTACATAGGGTTTTAGCATCCTGAAATAAGGAATGTCTATTATGTACCACAGACTAATACTGGTCAAGAACTAAAAGACATCCCCTTAAAATATGTAACACCTTTAAGAGCCTTCGTTTGCCAGTTGCTTCTTATTTAATGCCAGGATAGTATCCATATAACTTAAACCTAAATAGTTTCATGCACATTGCCAGTTTTGCATCACTTTTAGCTCATATTTAAGATCTGGTTTCCCCTTATGCCGGCAGGGTTGCAAGGTACAAGGAACATGTTGGTATATGTACATATGTTCTGGGAGCCGGTTGTAATGAAGATTGGTATAATTGTTGGCAAATAGGCTACTCTGGATGATAAGATATGTCATTTATCCATTTTTGTTCATGCCAATGCTGACCTTACTTCTCAACCTTTAATTCTATATCAGTTGGTTACCACTCATCTAGTGATCTCTCAAGGGTGGAAGGATGCATCTTGTTATTTTGTGGATCTATGGTTTAAAGCCAACCTAGCAGTTTGAAAGGGACACGGGTGGCGCTGTGGGTAAAACCTCAGTGCCTAGGACTTGCTGATCGTAAGGTTGGAGGTTCGAATCCCCGCGGCGGGGTGAGCTCCCATCGTTCGGTCCCAGCTCCTGCCCACCTAGCAGTTCGAAAGCACCCCTAAGTGCAAGTAGATAAATAGGTACCACTTTATAGCGGGAAGGTAAACGGCGTTTCCGTGTGCGGCACTGGTGCTGGCTCGCCAGTTGCAGCTTCGTCACGCTGGTCACGTGACCCGGAAGTGTCTTCGGACGACGCCGGCTCCCGGCCTCTTTAGTGAGATGAGCGCGCAACCCTAGAGTCGGTCACGACTGACCCGTACGGGCAGGGGTACCTTTACCTTTACCTAGCAGTTTGAAAGCACGTCAAAGTGCAAGTAGATAAATAGGTACCGCTCTGGCGGGAAGGTAAACAGCTTTCCGTGTATTGCTCTGGTTCGCCAGAAGCGGCTTAGTCATGCTGACCACATGAACGAGAAGCTGTACGCCAGCTACCTCGTCCAATAAAGCGAGATGAGCGCCGCAACCCCAGAGTCGGTCACGACTGGACCTAATGGTCAGGGGTCCCTTTACCTTTACCTTTACCTTTATGGTTTAAAAACGTCATGTTCATTGCTGTTTCCAAAAAACTAACTCATAAAATATGTGCCTCCAGGGCTGCTGCAAAACCCTCTGACTTTGCTTCTGCTTAGAGTTCCATTTGATTTATATGAGCAAACCATCTCATGGTTGGCACGTTCCCATTAAATAGGAGTTTATTTGGCAACATTCATGAAGATTTGGTATGTTTGGTACAAATATGAACCTTGTATTTCACTATAGAATATATTTTATGTTACACATTCTTTTTTAAGACTTTGTATGATTATTATGATTACTATTTTATTATCTTGTTATTTTATTTGTCTTGTTTTTTGGCTGTTTTTAAGTACAGATAAGGTGAACCCACAAAATCAGCATTTAGCAGCAATCAGCCCTTTGGAACCTTCTTCTTTGTTAAGGCTGCTTTTAAGGAAAGGGCTGGTCCTGTGATATTTAAAAAAAATAAAGAAAAAAATTAATATCCACATTGCAAAAATCATACCTGCTTTTGCCAAGTATTTAACACTTATATGGAATGAGAAAGTCAGTGAACAATTTTTATGGGGCTCGGTAATCTTCTGTTGAGCTCAAAGTTGAGAATGGGGTATCTAGTGAGGCAGCCCCCGGTGCTACTTTGCCGAAAGCCAAGTCAGCTAAGCCACCATCCCTGTCATGTTAAATGAGGATGGGAGTTGACATTTAGGCACATCTCACGGTCCAGGTTTTTAGAAAATTGCTGGTCTGTACTAAAAAAAAAAAAAAAAAGGCCCTTGGTCTCTTGGTTTTTAGTTTGCTAGGAAGCATACCAGATTCTAATAATATCCAGTAATTGTTACTACTTTCATTCAGTTCCAGAAGCAGAGGGATGTTTAAATGCTTTCTAGGTGAAGGCACAACAATTTCAGCAATATAAAATTGGCTAGATTCCTAGTTTTGCATTGAAAAGTAATAAAGCATGAGATACTGAGTGGAATCGTATGTCAGTAAAATTGTTCTACCTGAACAGTGTTGGAAGATTTTCGCATCTACTAGACTGAATGCACTTCCAAGATCTCATTAACTCAATCCCTAGGGACAAGCCTTTCTGGACGGATAGATACAGTTACTACACATCTTTCCAGACCACCGTAGGGAGGAGGCATTTTAATCAAGATGTTTCCTTACTATTGTCTTTGATAATTTGAATCTGTATTTGGAACAGTGGTACATTTTAAGCAGATTAAAATTAGCTAAGGCTGCAACTCTATACACTCTTTCCTGGAAGTAAAGCCCTACTGGAATGCCCTGGGATTTGCTTCTGAGGGAAAAAATGTATAAAGATTGTACTGTGAATGGCCATTCTGCTCCTTGCCTATAAACAAAGCAAATGAGATGTAGGGGAAATAAATAACTGAATTCTTTCACTGGTGTCATTGTAAAACGAATCTGAAATTGAGTAAATTACTGCCCATAACAGTATTAAGATTCTGGCGGCAAAGCAGATAGCCTAATTAGCTCAGTAATTGGTTCCCTGAATGGTACTGCTGGAAAGTTCTGAGCTGCCTATAATTCCACCTTTGGAAACAAAGGATATCAAATACTACCATGTTCCGCTCCATGTGGGGTGTTCGGGAGGGGATCTTTTTGTATTTTTAAAAACAAAGGATAAGAGTATGTTTTCAGTACTTTGGGGGAAAATATATTCTATAAACATTTTGAAATAGAGACGCCCCAGAGATTATCATTTTATTTTATGCAACTGCTGTCATTAGCGCTCCCCCTGCCCCATTTTCTTAGCACAAGGGAAAACTAGATAACTGAGATTTCTAAACCTATACTTGAGCCTCAACATTATATTACTTGATATAGTGGAGTCACACATGCTTGCTGTTAGACACATAATGAAATATTTACTATTATGTATACAAACATTGATTGATTTTATTATTTAAGATATATTATGATTGTATAAAATGAATCCAAGTGCTACACTTTGCAAGCTAGACATGGCATGGTTTTCTAATTTTAACACATAGTCCATATGTATGTACTTTCTCAGAATGCCTGATATCAATTGTTAGCTTGCTTCAATTAATTCCCAATTTAGTAGGCCTTGTGCAGATGCCACAACCTTCATCAAGAGCTTTTCAAGGCTTCTCCCCCTTCTGAAACAAACCCCATTTCCTTTTCATTGTTAACGGTTCAGCTGCTTTCAAGCTCTGATTGTAAGTCCATAGAGCCAACAAAAGTTGGCTTAGCTTAATAGCTAAGTGTAATTTGTGGTTGTCATGACACTCCCCGCCTCACACTTCTTGTAGCTTGTACAAAGAATTTGGAAGGGTTGCTTTTTGTGCATTTGTGCTGTGCTTTTTGCCCTAGACAATAAGATACTTTTTTTGCCTTCTGCAAAAGCAGAAAAGGCCCAAAACAAACAAACAAACAAACAAACAAACAAACACCACCCTGTTTCTCCTCTCATATAGAAAGGGTGTTTTCTCTGTCATTGCATTGGGCTGCTTCAAGAAAAGCCCATCACGGAGGCAGCAAAACCACTTCTCTTGTTCTCCAAGAACTCTGCAGCTCACAGAGAATTCAGGACAAGGAATGGGGTCTTTGGGTTAGGAGTCTGGGGCAAGATAGTGACCAAAGGGGATAAGGATGGTTCCTAATCTCTTTACCATGATGAAAAGGTTGGGACATATAACAGCTACAGCTAGGTAGAGATTCTACAGCATCTCTTCTCCATTCACATAAAAAGCATAGGAAACATACGCAAGAAGAAGAGGCTGTAAGGAAAGGGACACACTCGCTACTAGATTTATGTATTAAATAGCTGCTTGCTGCATTCCACGTCTTTAACCAATTTTATGCTCGTCTGTTATTGGTGAGGGAAAACTTCTCAAAACAGTGGAACATAGCGAGGTATGGAGATGGAGGGCTGGGGTTCTCTTTCCTCCCTCATATACTTCGTGTACAGGGTAGACTTCCCACCACTTTACATGTGAACGGAGAAGTCCAATGCATGGCTGCCCCAAAATATCTAGGTTGGCTGTAGGCCATGTGAAAGAATAGTTAAAATATGTCAGTTCTGAGGCTGACAAACACACCTTGCTTAATTAGACAGTTTTCCTTTCTTCCGACCTAGTCTAACCTAGAACTAGAGGTAGTCTGTGGTCGCTGAGAGAAAGAGAAGGATGGGACTGCTTTTACCACATATGCAAATCAGTCCTACTGTCAGAAGAAGAGTAGATTGTCTCCAGAACATTGAGCTGGATGCAAGTGGGGTTTTGCTTGGGCCAAGTACCTGGGTTGTGTCGTCCCCACCTTCCACCTTTGAGTGTGACAAATTTTGGTTAAACTCTGAGGTATCTATGACAACTTCTAAGAAATATTTCATGTATAGGTTTTGATTTACTAATCCTCACTTTTAGAAAACAATCTTAACATTCAGAGTCTTCATACAATATGTAGATATGTTTGGCTTGTGTCCAGGAACATAATACTGGAGGAACGTATTTTTATCCTGCTCTGATGGTCTCAAGGGCTTACATTAATAAGAAATGACTTGTCTGAGTCATAAGTTAAAATTCAATACTTTTCAAAATAAGGGATGGCAATTAATCCAAAACAAATAAGCACTTGGGGTGAAAACGAAGTAAGTCATGCTGTGAGCAGACCCATTGATCTAAATAGGTCTACTCTGAGTATGATTATTATTGGATATTACCCTTTATCTATTGCAGGCATATTTTATTTTAAAATAAATAATGTAAACATATAAGGGGATTAATCTTCAAATAAGGACAATATGGTTTAAGTGGCAAATATGAAGCAAGATACATAGTTTGATCCATAATAAATGGGTCAAGAGTGCATCTTTTCTTAAGTTTTTAATTCTTGTAGATGCAGTATCAGAATAGTCTTAAGAAAATGAAAAGGAATGAAATTGGCTGGCTATTACGCCTGATATTCCTAATCTTAAACCTATAGTTTTATCTGATATTTTGAGATGTCTAATTCTAGTCTTCAGGTTACTTAGCTTTGGATGTCACCATAACTGACTTTGGCAGTCTCCTGCTTAAGTCTGCCAAACCTGCAGTTTAGTCCCATGGCTGTATGCCAAGGAGCGGTCGAGCCACCCTTTGTGAGGTCTGCTGGCCATGCAGAATACAAGAAGGCAAATTCACAGGTTGATAAGTAAAACCTTAAGCTTACTAAAGGGTGGTTTGTTTGTTTTTAGTAAGCCTGACTGTACCTTATTCACAGCTGATATAACTGTTACAATTTAGCTTGGTCTGCTTAAAAAATCAGTACTGTATGGTAGTACTGTAAAATACTTAACAATAACAATCTCCATTTTGAGGATACAACTACCTTCTTTAATTTCCACGGACTTTGCAGGAGAAATGATACACAATACCTTTGCCAAGTCATATTGTGGCGGTGGAGAAAAGGAAGGCATAGAGAATGCATGCAATCCCAGAAATCCAGACTACTTGTGTAATATATATATATATATATATATATATATATATATATATATATATGAATGACATGTTTATAACTGTTGTTATTAAGAACTTATTTTGCTCAAGAGATAATAAGCTAATTGCAAGTGCCTCTAGCTCGGAAATCCTGAAAACCAAGGTTTCCTCAGTTAAAATCTTATTTTCTGAATATCGTACTGTTTACAAAGAACATATGGTGCTTATTTAATATTTTTCTTAAGCCAAAATTGACTTCACTGTAGCTCTGCTGTCTTTCAGCATCATAGCCCAAAATTGTATTGTGATAAAGGAATGAAATAATAATTATTAATATAGTATTGAAAGAAGGAACTTTACAAGAGATTTAGAAGGTCCTTGCCAAAACAGATTATAAAAAACAAAGTAAAACAAAATGAATAGATATTGCATTAGTACTTGGATCATAGCAGTAACAAAAAACTGAGAAAGGAAGCAAAAAGGACTGAAGTAGTGAAGGAATACAGAGTAGACTTGTGCAAATAATGGTACTTCTTAGTATAGATAGTAAAAGGAACGCCTATGAAGTGCCTTCTATTATATATCTACAATACCATTTACATAATGAAATGTGAACTTCTCCTAAGGCTATTTAAAGCTGTGAGGAGAAACCACACATCTTCACAATGTCTCATGTATGGCTTTTAATGCTTGCTGTGTATAACAGTGCTGATTGCTATGTTGAGGTGTAGCATAGTGTATATCCTGTGTTCTGAGTGAAAGTTACAAAATTTTCTGTTTTCAGATTTTTCTTCTTCATAATTTGAATTACTTGGACAATGTGTCCACAACATTTCAAGTTTCGATTGTGAAAATGTATAAAGTTTATTGAACCCAGAGAAGTGTGAGCATTGTTCCACACATGGAACAGGGTTTTGGCTTGTCTCTTTTCTGCTGCAACAGTGTGTGATGTGATGAGAGAGGAATTTGTGGAAATGGTGATTCCTCCTTGAACAAACTGAAGTGCCTTCTATTATATATCTACATATTATCTCCAGCCGTACACGCTAGGGGAGTGCACTGGATTTGGACAATGGCTTAAGACAATTTGGAATGTATTTGTGGAAAACTGAGCACATCTGAGGTTAAAAAGGAGGTTTACGAAGCTGCACAATTCAAAGCAAAGAACCCTGAAGTGTTTCGTCCATCCAGGTATCAAATAAATGCTGTGGACAGTATACTAAAAAAAACCCTCTTAAGTTTACTACGTAAATAAGGAAGATGTTGGAATGTGAGGTAAGAGGGAGAATCCAACCTTAGGAAAATACCAGGATCAGGAAGGTGCAGAGGGAGTTCCTTCATAACTTGCAATCAAGGTGATTTATTTTATCTGGTCCTGTGCTTTGGGGTCCAAATATGATCAGGGCACACCCCTAATACATACACACTTAAAAATGTAAAATTTAGAATAGAAGACAAGAAGTTAGTCATAAAACAGTTCTAGGTGTAGTTCATTGCTAGCACATGTGTGCTGTGTGCAGAAAAGTTCTGGACATCTCCAGTTAAAGCATGCCATGTAAAATATAGCTATGATTGCCAAAATATTAATATTAATCAGGCTGGGGAAGGTATCTGCATGAGACCTTGGAGAGTTTAGTATTGAATTTGCTGAAACAGTGATTTGACTTGGTGTATAGCAGCAACTTATGTTTAAGAGAGAAATTATGGTTATGTTTAATAAAAGAGATAAGGGGCTTAAGAAGAAGAGAGTCGGATGAATGAAGACCCTGCATTGAAGAAAATAGAAATAAGAGAGGGGGGAAATATACTGGACTTTTATTACTGAGATTCTTTAGTAATAGCAAACCCCTCAAAACATGGGGTGGTGGATTAAAATTGATTCACTGAAATCTCAGTGAACCTGAAGGAAGCAAGAGATCACAGCACCAGATGGGAAAGAGGACAACAATTATGACTAAGCAGCAGTGAGGATCAGGGAATCCAGATGTTCTGTGACTCATACCGCTTCCTAGGCTTTGGGGCAGCAGTAATCCAATTATTGGTAGCAGCATAGAACAGTACTTCGTAATGGAAAAAATTCCATTGCAAACTGACCCAAGTTTATTGTGGAAAGAGCTCATTATTATAGGAATGGTCAGCTCTAGACAGAGGCTCAGTGAGAAGGAGTTGCTAGGGCAAGTAGATTAATAATCCCAAGGGTAAAGAGGGTAAGTGTTTCTTAGAACAGGGATGGCTACTCCCCAGTTTGCAGAGTTTTCTGGCAAAATATTTTGTTTGTTGGCAAAGTAATAATCATATTACTACTACTACTGGACACAGTGGTGGGGTGGGTGGAGCTCAGAGGCCTGCTAGGGATGTAAATTGCCTGATCTCATCATCAGGTTGTTAATTTGTTGAGTGGAGAGGGATCAATAGCCCTCTCCCTAACTCGTCTGCACAAATCAGCTAAGAAGCAGGGAGCTATGTGTAATGAGTATGAGTTACTCGTGCGTAAACTGGTGCCTCTCTAGGCTAGTTTGCCTTGTTAAACCTTTCTGACTGCACAGCCCTTTCTCATCATGACTGTCTCAGTCACTAGCAGAATCCGTCAGTGGGCGTTTCTTGAATCTCTTCCAACATAAGAGTTGTTTGACACCCAATCTTCTCCGCCTCTCACTGCGCGGGAGCCTTCTGCGCAGGGTGGGCGTGGGTAGCGGGGGACCTGTCCCCTCCTCACTGAGTTCCAGTGAAGAGTCCGTGAGCCCTCTCTCCGATTTCCCCATCTGCTCACTTTTGTTCCTGGTGCTGCGCTCAAATACTTCCCCCTCCACTGAGTTGCCTCTCCCCCTGCTGCTGGGTCCTTCTCCAGCATCATCCAGGAGCCTCCCCTTCGCCTGCCGCTCTGATGTCAGTTCCCTGACACTATGTCTCTGTGTGTATGCCTTGTTGGGAGATTCTATTCCACCTTTTGTTGCAGACATGGGATTGTTGCATGTCACATGTCTGTTTACATTCCAGCACAGACTGCTGGGTCCCATGAGCGGAACTTACGCTCTGTGTATTGCTTTTGTTTTGAATCTCTCTCCGAGAAGACGGCAAGGAGAGACGACATGTTTCTTTCTTCTGATTTATGTAAAATAAATCTGTAGTTTTAGTATGTATCCACAGCCTCAGCCTCTTCTGTTGTGCAGTTACACTGCTACATATAGTGTGCTCAAGACAGCAAGCTTGAGTCGCTGATTTACATCGGAGCCAGCGTGAAGGCTGAGAGGGAGATGATCTAGCTGGGGGCTAGCCAGCTGGTCTTTCAACCCCTGGATGCTGACATGCCTGCCTTGTGTGCGTGCATCTACATGTGTGAGTGTAGGGCGGCCATACCACTTTTAGACCCACCCACTGCTGGCGTGCAGCCTCCAGAACATCAAGAATATCAAAATACCTAAAGTTGGTCCTATGTGTTAGAGAATGTGCCCCTCAAACATGGATTTTATTGTTTTATACTGTTTTAGGCAGCAAAGATAGTCACAGTGGGAGAGAAACTGGACAGACTAAATTCAAGGTTAAGATTTTCAAAACATTTTGATTTGAAATTCAGAGAAATGTTTATGTATTCTTGCTTGGTTAAACTAACTGGTCACCTTTTATGGCACTGTGAAAAAGGGGGTTTCCTTCACAGATATTGCTGCATAAAACGTATGGGAAATCTGCATACCAGGAAAGTACTCTGAGTTGACAGTTCTATATAAATTGAATGTAGTGGGGCTTATTCCAGAATAAATGTACATAATATTGAGCTGGAATCCAAAAAGTATGAGAAAAGTGGAAACTGTTCGATTCTTTATGCCTTCAGTCTACTATATATTTTAGAAAGTTGTCTGTCTGTTCTCTCTGTATTTGGGCACCTGTTAAGATATTGTAACCAAATGTTGGTTCCTGAGAGGAAGGAGCAGGATTTTGTCTGTCTTCATATATACAGTGGGGCACCATTTCAATAAAGATGTCAGACAGCACTGATTTTAACCACTGCACAGATTTTTTGGTTTCTTAGAGTTCTCGAGCAGTGCTGGGTATGAGGCTGCTAATGCTTTAATAACACCCACATTTTTATTTCAAGGAATAATTCACAGTTATGTAATACAGATCTTATAACGTTACTAGCATTTTTAGAAGATTATGTGACATTTATTTCTCCCCTAGCATACTCAAATAATAGTAAAATTATAGAGTGCCTCTAATATTCTTGGAAGAGTTTAACTTTTTTGGTTTGACCCTTCCAAGAAGCCATTGAGCTGCAAATTTTTAAAAGGCACAGTGACGTCTATGTTATTTCAATCTATTTATTATAAGATGCCTTTCTATCTCTTCATTATAGCATAAGTTGGTGTTGGAAAGTGCAGGTCTGCTAATTTGGGCTCTATGCTATCTATGTTATCTGGTGGTACCATGTTATTTAATGATGAGCATTGAAAAGCATCACAAAATGGAAACAAACAAAACCAGATGAGGATATTTTGTTGAGAAGTGCTGAAATGGCATGACAGCTGAAGAACCATACAAATATTTTGTGAAAAACCTCAATTCAGAAGCTAATTTGAGGCCTGCTTTAGATATTAATTGAAAGCTCTAACTTTTTGGTTATGCATGCATTTCCTTTGAAGCAAAAACAGATTCCTAAAAGTTAAATGTTGTCTTGGTTGTTAGCTCCATAGGGAAAGTACCCATGCCATTAGTAGATTGTAGCCTTAGAACTCAGTCTACTATGTGTTGACACTGTGCAAGATTTATTAACTGCTGTAAGACCTACCGGGATGTGGGGCTAATTAGATTTGTACTGTTCCCTAAACCATATTTACAGTGTTATTTAATATAGGAGGTTGTGGAATACAATACAATACTGGAATAAAATATGTGTATAACCAGTGAATGTACTATTTCTCCCCCATATAAAAGTAATAGTATAATGTGTGGGGCGTTTTGAGTGAGAAGGATTGCTAGTATATGTCGTGATGATGCAGGCATAATGGGACTGTGTAAGTGTTAGTGTACATATCTACATAGGTGCTATTTCAAGTGATTGCATATCATAGGTTCTAGCTTTGTTTCCTCATCTGTATAACTATAGTAGCATAGGTTGTTCCTCCACAGAAATAAAATCTATGTAAATGATTAACAGTTCTATGTAGAGGATTAATAAGAATAACCAATTTTGCTTTTAATCCAATCTGAAAGCAGTAACAGAGTTTGTTTGGTGATTTTCAAATAATAATAATAATAATAATAATAATTTATTATTTGTACCCTGCCCATCTGGCTGGGTTTCCCCAGCCACTCTGGGCGGCTTCCATAGAAACAAAAAATACAGTAAAATATCACAGATTAAAAGCTTCCCTGAACAGGGCTGCCTTAAGATGCCTTCTAAATGTCAGGTAGCTGCAGTAGGTGACCTAAGCCAATGATTTTTCAATTTTCATCCTACTTATTGCAGGTCCAGATACCATATTCTTTCTAGGAAAAGGTGCAAGAAGTTAATTGAAATGAGCAGGAATGTTTTAAAGCACTTCTTGAAAATTAATAATAAGGGAGACAGAGCTCACTAGGAAGGCAGTCCACAAATTCATTGCTCAACTATAGCATAAGGCAGGTGACGAGCATATTACAACTTAAGTTTGTTATTTCTGTTTTAAGTTTATGATATCTTGTACCCTTAGGTATGGCAGAAACTGCCTCATTCAGTTTGAGGATTTTGCTAATACAAATGCATTCCGTCTTCTGAATAAATATCGCAACCTATACTGCACTTTCAACGATGACATTCAAGGTAATAAAATATATCTATTGTTCTAGCTAAAGAGAAAAACTGTCAACTTTAACAATTTTGTATATAAATAAAATATATATCCAGTTAGGTTATTCAGTTGTGCTTGGGGAGATTCATAGAATGACAATATAAGGTCAGAGGCCATCATTAGTTTGGTTGAGGGATAGTATAATTGCTTGCAATGTCATTGAAATATTGTGTCCAAGTAATGTTGTGGGTTTTTTAAAATTATTCTAAGAATATATGTGCTGGTACAGCAAGATGAAGGATGTCACATATTCCTTCTCTGCTTCAACATTTTAAAGCCAAACTTGTGTTAATTTTGTGTGTTTGGAATTTAACCAGTTTTAGTTAAGATGTGAAAAAGGCTGAAATAAAATTAAAGATGGTTTCTTCATCACCTACCCAGCTCATTTTTTTCAGATGTAGAAGAAATTCTTCTACAGATCCTGGGTGATGACACAGGAAAAGAGAACACGAAGGTTGCACATAGGTTAATGAGCACTTGAGGAAATTGCAATGCCCCAAACTCTGGCAATTATTATTAAAAGTAGCATCAATTTAGTGACATCTTTGATAACTCTCTTTTGCAGAGAGTGGAATGTACAACGTCTGGAAATCAAGATGTTTTAAATGTGTTATAAAGTATAAATGGATACTGAGGAGTCATCCCTATTCTTACAGCTCAATCATCAGGAGAGAATAATGATTATTGTTTGGGAAAATGTGGATTGTATTCAACAGCAACTGTGGATTGTATTCAACTTGTGCAAGTGCAATGGAACTTCCCCTCCTTTTCCTCTCCCTGTGTGGACACCAAAGCTGCTCTGAGGGTTCCTTCAACACACTGGAGCAGATCTGAAGTGTGTACGGCGTGTGTAGGGGAAACAGAGGGGGAATCCTGTTGCACTTAATTTTTGTACAGGCAGTGATTTAGTTGGCTATAATCCTAAAGTACCCATATACACTGCATTTCCCATTCTACTGGGCAAAATGCAATAAATACTGCAACCCCATGTGGAGGGCCAATCATGTGGGTCTTTCAAGAGGATTGGGGGAGATGCATTGATTGGTTATGCCCACAAGGTTGCCATATCTACAAAACTTCCTTACTGGCATGAGATCTCTCACAAAAGGAAAGTGGCTCCCACGTGACTGCAAATGTGCGAAAGGAACTGAAATGATTTGCTTTGAACAGTAAAGACCCAGATTTGAATTTGTGCCCAAGGACTAAAGCTTGAGCAAATTGTTGGCTCACAGCATAACTTTTTTGCAAGAAGGTTGTGCAAATAAGTATTGCTCAGCAACTTTGAACATAGAGAAGTACCATGGAAAAATTTACTTGTCTAATCCTATATACAAATGGACTTGAATGCTATTGCTAGCAGAAACAACTGTGCATATATAATTGCATGTTGGTGGTGGTGGCAGCTTTCTCTCACCTCTGCCTCAAATATGCTTATCTTCATTTGCATATTTGTGTATGCTGGAGGAGCTGGAGTATAGAGATTTGCTCCAGCTAGTGTATGCCTGGTAATAAGTGAACAAGGCAACAGAACCAGATTGTCTGGGGATATCTGATGTTTCCAGTCTGCTTCTCCTGGTATTTATTAAGTGGTGAATGGCAGTGTCTGGTCCTGGCAAAAAGAACTGATTAAGTTTGAAAGGTTTGTTTGGGAGGAATTCAATATCATGCAGTTACAAAGGTTCCCTCAGTGCAGGCATTTCTGCTTCCTCGATGGAACAATCTCCCCTCTCCTCCCCCCATGTGCTGTTCTAGTGGTTCTCCCATCAGAACCAATTTCTGAAGGTGCAGGGAACACATGAGGGGAGTGGGGAAAGCCCAATTATGCTAGCTAAGTCCTTGTGCAGGCTTCCACTAGCTGAGCCAGTTAGGCTAGTTTGTTTGTTTATTTTATTTAAACTCCACCTTTCCTCATATGAGCTCAAGGTGGTATAAATAGTTTCCCTCTCATTATTTTTTAAGTAAAATATCTATACTATTATTACAGAGCAATTCTATACATCAATTAGGCAAGGATGCCCACACCTGTGCTGGTGGAAAAGCCACTATATACATGCTCAGCTCAGGAGGGAAGAGGAAAGCTGTGTGGTGTAGTGGTTAGAGTGCTGGTTTGGGACTGGGGTACCCCAGGTTCAGATTCCCACTCATTCATGAAGCTCACTAAGGGACATGGGCCACCAGTCTCCATCTTTCAGCCTGATCTGCCTCCTGGGGTTGATATGTAAATTAACACACCATATAGTTCCCCAGAGACGAAAGGTGGGATAAATCAATATCCCAAAATGGTGCATCCTTGGGAAAACAATCAAAATCCACTAATCAGGTATTGTGCTGTTTTTCTAGAAAAAGAGGGTGCCAGAACTCACCATGAACACCTCCCTTGTTCTCTTAGAATGGCAAGGATTCCCACCTGAGAGGTGATTGAACTGAGTTCCCCCTGTAAAAAAAGCCCTGGTGCTTGTGATGATGCTTGCATGCCACTTAGAGAGACCCAGTGAATGACAGGGATTCCCCACCCTCCAGTATACCACCTGACATCACCACATATATAGCAATGCCACAACAATGCAATCCATCAGCCCTGGTTATACTACAGGCAGGGTTTGGAATCTCCTTGTGCTCCTCACAATTACCGTATGACAGCACAACACATGAAAGGAAAGAAATGGAGCCCACGCAACACAGCACTCAGGTAGCTGCATCTGTAGAGAGCTCACATAACCCTTTAATAACAAGGGTTACAGACCTACCAAGGAAGGGGAAGCCAAGCAGCCAAAGGGAATGGTCAGGATATGCAACAAGGGGCACCACAAACACACACTGATAGCAGCATTCTCTAGTGACTCATTGCACAAGGTACAAATTTGGGAAGCATGAGATGGGAAACAGAGACCTGCTGGGGGAAGAGGCAACATGCTGCCACTCGCTTTTTGCACGCTTGGTCAAAAAACCAAAAACAAAACCCACACACATAACTCACAATGCCATGTCAGAGACAAAAGAGAACAGCAGGAGAACTGCTAAAAGAGCTTATGCATAGGATTGCACTATTAATCTCTCCTGCTACTGGCTGCAGTAATTATTGGCTGTGTGTTGTGTGAATTTCATTTTCAAGCAGAAAAAGGTTGATAGCAAAGATGAACAATGTTTTTTGTTTCTCGCCAACTCTCATAGTTGATGCAAGTTTTGCTTGTTTGAGAATTACAATATTCGTCTTTTAGGAATGAACCTGAAGACACAATTAGGTTGTTTTATATAAACTGTTGGCTATTAATAGTAGTCATATGGATTTTTGTGTGCTAGTAAAATGTTTACCACAAATGTTGAATTCTTTGGCTTGCCTGCTCAGTTGTTTTTATTTCCCAGGCTCTTGTCTCATAACTTATTTTCAGTGTTTCTTACATCTGTCTTTCAAAGTGTGCAGATTGCAAGACTATGCCATAGCCAACAGCATTCATTGCCCAATATACTGAGTAGTGACAGACAGAGCAATCCAAGGTTCCAGAGGAGACTAAAGGAGTGGAATCAAGCAGTGAATCCACTGCCATGTCTGAATCCCTGCTATTCTTGCTGTCTAGGGTAGAAGGGGAGGGCAATTTTACAGTTTTTGCCTGTTTGCTCCAGGCTACTGGAAAAGGTGCTCACTTTGGATGCATCAACAGCTCTGTTCCACACTTCTCCTGTCTTGCAGCCTTCTGATAGTTATTGCCGTTGGGAACACCACGGGTAGTAGTGTGTGCTCTGCTACAATTTTGGTGGATGTTTTGGGGGATGCCCTGTAGAGGTGGAGCCCTGGCCTGCAGAGTCTGGTGGAGCGACATGTCGACCTCATCCTAACCCCACCGTGTGGCGTGGATCAGGGGTTACAATGACTCTGTTATTGTAGCTAGTTGGATGCATGCCTCCTAAGAAACTGACATTCTTATCTCAAAGGGCATTGGAACCTATTACAGTCATACCTCGGGTTGAAGTAGCTTCAAGTTAAGTATTTTCGGGTTGCGCTCTGCGGCAACCTGGAAGTAACAGAGTGTGTTACTTCCGGGTTTCGCCGCTTGCGCATGCGCATGTGCAGACACTCAAAATAATGTCACGCGCATGCGCGGAAGCGGCGAAATGCGACATGCGCAGACGCACAGTCACATCTTACATTTACTTCAGGATGCGAACGGGGCTCCGGAATGGATCCTGTTTGTATCCAGAGGTACCACTGTATTTGCTTTTACTTTAGTCACTTCAGCTACTTAATTTTAAACATTTTTATCTAATTTAATATTATTGTACAATAATAAGGACTAAAGAATAGTAATAGAAAGAGGGGTCAGAACAGATAGCAATAATACATTGTGATAGAGAGTTAAATGACTGTAAATGAATTATATCATCTGCTACGCTTGAGAGGGAAGAAGGGGCATTCAGAGTAATCAGTTTAAGGATTCTAGCTTTGTTGAACTTGGGATTCAACCTCAAGAATAAAATGTAGCTCAAACATGGCACCAAATAAGTGTTGCATTCCTGTATCCAGGCATGCTGAAAGGAACAGTTTTCTGTTCTCTTTTTTTTTTTACCAGGTGGAGAAGGGAGGAGGCAACTGAGAGCAGGGAAATTGCATGGGGAAGGGGATGTTTAACCCTTTCCTATCAACTATTTTCCGCACTTTAAGTCGTTCTTCACCAGCAGATTTCCCCTCTGTTAGGTTCCAGGTCCATGCTTGCAAGGGAAAACAGAGTTGAGAGAAAGCTCTTTGCAGAGTTTTGTTCATTGTGCTGTATCTGTTGAATTAAATTAACATGAAAGCAGTTTATGTCTGTGCTTTTATGAAAGCAGTGGCCAGATGAAGTATATGACAAATTAAAGAGCAAAGTGATATGCCATGTCAGACATTTATAGCTTTTTAATAAAACCTAAAATAAGGTTTGCTGAGGACACTGTGACACTTGTATTCTTAGAAGGGAGTCTACTGCCCCATGAGGCTTGACAAGAATCCAGGTTGTTTCCACTGAGCATGAGATTTTATTACAGAGCCACTCCCATCCTTTAGTCAGAAGCAGCTGAAGTTCACCAAGGAAATGCAAAACTACTGTAGTGGTTCTAGGGGTTGCTCGTGCGTAAGCCGGTGCAAACACCTGGCTGGGTTGCCTGAGTGAACCTTTCCTGTCCGGACAGCTACTCACCCGTGGCTGTCTCAGTCGCTGGCAGAATCCGTCAGTGGGCGTTTCTTAAACTTCTTCCAGCAAAGAAGCTCTTTGACGCCTAGTCTCCTTCTACTCTCTCTGCGCGAAAGCCCTCTGCGCAAGGAGGGCGTAGGCAGCGGAGGACCTCTACTCTCCCCGCTGGTCCCCGGCAAGGAGTCATGGGACCGCCTCACCGCTTCCCCCATCTGCCCCCCTTCTCCACTGGTGCTACGCTGATTCTCTTCCCCAGAAGATGGGCTGCCTCTCCCACTCCTGGGACGCTCTCCGGAATCCCTCTGGATTTTGCTCTCTCCCTCCGGCACTGATGGCAGTTCCCTGACAACTACTATGGTGAGGAGATGGAAGACCCACTTTAAACATCTGCTACTGTTGCAACATTCAATCTACATGCTTCATTTTTTAAAAAAAGGACAATGAGGAAGCACATAGCCTACCATCAAAAACATATGGAACATTCTTGGGAGTAGAGGGGAGATGTTAAAATGTGTGTGTTTGGTTAGAATTGTTTCCTGTCCTGTACTTTGTGCACACTCACACTGGTGATAGGGATGTGGAAGTATTCGATACCTTAAAAGTAGTCTTCATAAAGGGGGTGTTAAATCACTTGCTACTGGTAATATTGTAGCTGATAGCCATTAGGTCCATGAGACATTTGCACATTTATACTCCACTGACAGTTGCAGTTGCTGTGCTACTTAAATTTTAAGTGGGGTGGGGGGATGTTATTTGTGTGCAGAAGAAACACAATAGCGCTATGTCAAAAGTGTGAGCTTGAGAGGAGCAAGATGTTTGAACCCCAAAGTAACTTAGTAGAAATGTAATGGTTCTTGTATTATTCTTTTTTAAATAATCCTCCGGAGACTGCTTAGTAAGGCTTTAGCATTCTTAATTTTTACAGCATGTCATTTCCAGTTTGTGGCATGTATAACTTTAATCTGGTCTACGTTGTTTATACTGAAAACAATTGGGAATATTCACTGCCCAGGTGTGACACATGGAAGTGAGGGAATTCTGTGTTGAAGATCACAATGGTCTAGAGAAGCAGATTTTCCCTACTAAGCATTTGAAATGTATGTTAACAGAAATTTTGCCTTTTGATGGATCTTATGATTGCCTTGTTGTCCCTTTTCCTCCTCCTTTTAAAACAAAATAAGGCTTTTGACTAGAAGTCAAATTTCTTCATGACGTGGTTTATAGAACACTTTCTTACATGTTATGCAGTTTGCATAACCTTATTTAAGGACATATTTAGTAATATTTTATTTAATGTGTTATTTTGATGTGGACATCAGCCTTGTGGGAATAATATGTAACTAGTAATTCAATTATCATAATATGTAAAATATATAATTCTCCAATAAATACAGTAAAATACCAAACGTTTTTGTGTGTGTGTGTGTGTGTGTGTGTGTGTAAAAGAGAGAGAGAGAGAGAGATTACTTTAAATACATTTGGATTCAGTTACAAGTTACTTCATCCTTTAATTCTTATCAAAACAGTGTGTTTTCTCCATTGTTTTTGCAGTAAGATATTGTTTCACAATGGGATTACTGTTATTTTATGAGTTGGACCATATTGAAACTATTTCTTGTATACATCAACTTTCCAGATATTTTTCCAGTGTATGTGCCCTCTAGCATTCTTTCTATTTCATTATGTAATATTACCCTACACCATAAGCTCAAATCAACATTTTAATGCTATTACAATAATTTTGTAGCCTTTGTAAGACGACTTCTACATGTTTTGTGCCCTGAGGACACCTCTTCTCATTTCAACAGGTGTGCTATTGAAATCTATTAAAATGTCTTTTAAAAGGAAGTCGGATACATAATTTCAGATTGTTATTACATTGTAGTAGTATAATTAAACAAACGTTAATTTAACCTTGCTGTGTTTGGTACTCATCCTGTGCTTAAAAATAAATAAATCAATGTGTTGCAGTTTAGTAGCAGAGGTTAACATAGCCATTAAGGACAGGATTATATTTTTAAAAATCACAAAGGGGTGGGTACTTGTTGGTAATCATTAGCAATGACACAAGTTAATTTTAAATTTGATGAAGTAAGTTCCATTTTATTTTTCAGGAACAGCATCAGTGGCTGTTGCAGGACTTCTTGCTGCTCTACGGATTACTGGCAACAAACTGTCAGATCACACAATACTGTTCCAGGGAGCAGGCGAGGTAATACACCATTTGTCCAATTATTATCTTTCCTGTTATTTAACTTATTTGTAAAAGTGAAGGTACATATGGCAGGTGGTACTGTGGTCTAAACAATTGAGCCTCTCAGACTTGCTGATCGTAAGGTCGGCAGTTTGAGTCTTCATGACAGGGTGAGCTCCCGTTGGTCTGTCCCAGCTCCTGCCAGCCTTTCTGTTTGAAAGCATGGTAGCATGAGCAGATAAATAGGTACTGCTGCTGCAGGAAGGTAAATGGTGTTTCCATGTGCTCTGGCTTCTGTCACAGTGTCCCATTGCACCAAAGGCGGTTCAGTCAGGTTGGCCACATGACACGGAGAGCTGTCTGTGGATAAATGTCAGCTCCCTCAGCCTGAAAGTGAGATATGCGGCACACCCCAAAGTCAAATTAGACTGGACTTAATCGTCCAGTGGTCCTTTACCTTTACATATAGCTTTACTATTGACTAAGGCTAAAAGCACCTAATAAAGTTATATTCCTGAAGCTAAACAGGTTTGAGTGTCTGGATGGGGGTTTGCCTGGGTTGGAACCCTATGTACACCATCTTCCAGGATGAAAGAAAGGCACAACAGATGCATAACAATAAACAAATAAGCTGGTCAGTTAGTATATAGAACCCAAAGGCTCCATTGAAGCATTTCCTTGTTAAAGATTAACTCCTGATATAAGCATTTGGCCCTTGCTGCCCATTCAACCCCCTCGCTCCACCCCCCCATCATCATCATTATTTTTTGGTATGAAAATAACTTCAGTTTAAAATTTATAGATTGTGTCTATTAAGTTTTTTTCTTCACATTCACATGCAATACATCCCCTTGCAGGTACCTTCAGTCCTTCCCATCATAATATTTGAAGGCTATAACCCAAAAGAATCAATTTATTAACAAGATGCAAGGTCAATTAGTAAAAAACAATAATGACTACCAACACACAAAAAAATCTTTTTCATGGCATAAAGCAATTAGTAATCTAGTGTTACCTTCATATAGGTTTAGAGCACTGAAAAGCATATCTATATTGTCTGAAGTTCTCAGTCCTGCTTTTCCTTTCCCCTACCTGAGATTTGTTGTTGTTATTGCTGCTGTTGTTATGATGATCAAGAACTGTATGCAAGATGGAAACTAAATGGCTATTGTCCTTTGAGCCTTACTGTTATATGTAGATAGATAGATGTCAGTCTTATTGAGTAGCTTGGGAGCTTTTATGACTCAACAGAGTTGTCAGTTATTGTTTATGTCTACTTGTGATCTTTAATGTTGTATTCATCCTTTGGAATTTTTGGAGCCTGCTACGTGTATGTCACATTACCTTTTTAGAACCTGGCGGGAGGAGGTCCATTGGGTGCCATGTCACAGTTATTCTAGGACATCTGTTTGAAAAAACATGCTTCTTGCCTAGTCCAGCTTTCTGTCATAACTTACATGATAACTTTCTAGCATGTCTGCAAGAGATGCCATTTTCATTGGATACAGAATCAGAAAAACAGTAAGCAGTTGTTTCAAAATTAAACAGATATGGATTATTCAAGCATCATGTTTGCTTCTCACTCTTCCTCATATATATCTCCTATATTGGGGTACCAAACTGTGGTCTGTGGACCACCAGAGGTACAGGAGTTTTTTAAGGTAGGCTGTTTCTACAGTTATCATTGTTACTGTGGCTAATAGGTTCTAAAAGAGTAAAGATAAGCTATAAAACTTGAATTTCATGACCTAATTATTTTTTCTCTCCTTTTTCTTGTTAAGGCAGCTCTGGGGATCGCCAATCTGATTCTTATGGCCATGGAAAAGGAAGGGACACCGAAAAAGGAAGCCATCAAAAAGATATGGATGGTTGATTCCAAAGGATTAATTGTAAAGGTGATGCAGATTTTTCCTTATTCTACAAATGCATATTTGAAGTATTCCACTTTTTCTGTACATTATTGGTTGAAACAACATATATATGTCTCAATCTATATGTTCTTAGGTCTCAGTGATGTCTCCTTTTCCTTACACTTACATATGTTAGAGGTGGCTAAGTAACCCAGTAAAAGTGAAAATGGGTCAGTGTTTTTTGGAAAGATAATTATCCCCATAATTTCCTTAGGTGATATTCTTTGACCCTGATTTGGATTTTTTTCAGCAAGCTGACTAACATAAACACTAAGGGGAGTGTTTAACTTTGTTTTTCTCTTCCATGAACATGTCAATTTATGTGAGTGTGTTCAGCAATGTAAATCATATTGTGTTGTATCAAATGTTAGTCATACTCAGAGAAGACCCATGAAAATTAATGGGCATGGCTAACCTAGGTCCATTCATTTCTATGGGTCTAGTCTGAATAGAACTTAGTTTGATAGTTATTTATCAAAAGGAGAAAAGAAATGCGAATATAATACATAATTCCTTGGGCCGCCAGATGCCATCATGATACAACTCGGAGAAAATGATGCGGCTGATAGGAAGGGCATCA
The DNA here is from genome assembly GCF_964106645.2 of Podarcis pityusensis. Lineage (NCBI taxonomy): Eukaryota > Metazoa > Chordata > Lepidosauria > Squamata > Lacertidae > Podarcis > Podarcis pityusensis. The sequence goes on along the minus strand of NC_138026.1, from coordinate 41,046,254 downwards.
CCCTCATATTGGCAGGAACTGCAGATCTCGTCGCTCTGCGGGCAACACACCCTAGTTTGACCATCTTCTGGTCTGAGAACCTGGAGCAACACCACTGGTGAGGTGCAGCACTGCCTGCACATGTCAGCCATTCATAGGAGAAAGTTAACTGAGCTATGTCCTGCATAGCACAGTTGGGTGGTCATATCATATGCCACCCTGGCAACACATTTGATAAATTGGACTTATACCAGCCTGACAGAGTATACTTATCACCAAGTGGCAATGAGGCCTGGCTGATGGATATTTACTGGGGCCTATGGGATTGGTTGCAGATGTGATTGGTTTGTTGTTAAGCTGGCAGGGAGGGGCTGACTCAGATGGCAGAAAAAGGCATTAGGTTGGATCCATAGTCTGCTGGAGAGTCTGTCTGGTGGTCCAGACAGGGGGCTGTCGGACTATAGAACATCCTACTGTCATCCTGGTGGGACCACCCCATTTGATTTGTGTCATCGGGAGACACAGGATCGACCCTGAAGGAGCAATCAATCAGCAGGTGGGTTGATTGATTCAGGATGCATACCCATGCCTATGCCATAGCTTACTACATTAGTAATAAAAAAAAGTTATGGCCAATTTCAATCCCATAATATTGTCTTGTAATCATTTCTATCATTATAAGATCACCACTCAGATCACCGGCCTGCTGGGCTTGGGCCCACAAACATGAAGTTATTTATCAAAAGGAGAAAAGAAATGCTGATATAAGAGATAATTTCCTGCTGATATTTTCCTTTATGTTTGCCAGACTTCTACTTAAAGTTCAGCTGTGTTGCCTCAAATAACTCTATTGCATAGTGATGGAGAGGAGATCATGCCCTTCCTACATGCTGTGGTTTGCTATGGTATCAGCAGTGGTTAGAAAGTCAAAGCTGCTGGGTGACTACATCAGTTACTTTTACCTCATTTCTTCCCCATGCCAGAGCTTGACCAAAATAAAAGTGGTCATTTATGTTATAGTTTTGAGGTTCTTAAAATTAACAAGAAAAACAAAATAATACAGCTGATTTATTCCACTTCTTCATATGCTGTTTGCATAGTTTTTTATGGTTGGTCTTAGTGAAAATAAACTTTGATTTGCTATTGTATTCTCATCTTTCCCTCAATTGATGTCTTTCTCTTGTCACCATGTGTGTATAAATGCATTCTACTCCCCTGGGTCTTTAATGACTGGTAGATTAGAATAGTGAGACTTGGAGTGTAAAGTTTAAAGAAGCTTTATGATGCAGTTGAGGAACCCTTCTATAGTTGGCCTCACATGGCCATTGAGGTTGTGTGCATTGATTTTGTGCAATCACTATAACTTCTGGCTAGATGGATGACATTGCCTATTAATGTTATTATAATATTCCTGGAGTTGGATGAGTTTCTCTATCCAAAAAGAGGAGGTGATGTTTGTTGTTGTTTCCTCCACAGTTCTATGCAGTCATTAATATTACATGGCCCATATCTCCACCAAAGAGTTAAGGTAAAGGTAAAGGAACCCCTGACCATTAAGTCCAGTCGCGGATGACTCTGGGGTTGCAGTGCTCATCTCGCTTTACTGGCCGAGGGAGCTGGCGTTTGTCCGCAGACAGCTTCCGGGTCATGTGGCCAGCATGACTGAGCAGCTTCTGGCGAACCAGAGCATCGCTACCAAGGAGAGTAGCATGTAAATACAGGAAATCCTAGCAGATAATATTACTTTTCTCCTAATTTATTTGTCTCTAGATAAGTCTGAATTAAAGGAAGCAGAAAGTATCGAATGTTTCTTTCTGTCTATCATTCTCATTTATATTTTGCCTTTTCGCTAAATAGCTTAAAGTGGCATGCATGGGATTATCACATTTAATCCTCACAGTAATCTTGTGAGGTAGTTTAAGCAGAGTTAGAGACGTGACCAAGGACATGCAGTCAGCATCATGGCTAAGCATGGACTCTAAGCCAAATCTTCCCTAATTCAACATCAATCCAAAGTGTGTGACGAATGCAGTTTGCCATCACCCACAGCCAACAGTGCAGGATGCAGATTTGGGAGTGAGTGCTGATGACCTGTTGTCAGTGGAGGAGGAGACTTGAAAGACATGGATATTTAGATGGGCAGGATGTATAGGAACAGCTGTTTTGCCATATGATTTTGGAGGGCAACCAGTTTGTATGGGGAAGGGGATTTAGACAGTAAACAGTTTGGAACTGTTGCGATGGAACTGGCAATTAGATAAAATGGCAGTGGAGGGTGAAAGGAGTTTGAAAGAAAAGATATGGAGGTGGTATTTTTAAAAAGTAACCACTAGCACCTTCCAGAATCAAAGTAAATGTTTTTTCTGTGACAAAGTTGGTTGAGGCCCCTAAACATCTGCTATTTTGAGAATCTGGCCTTTCAGCCCAGTTGAATTCACTTTTCAGGGAAAGGGATGAGAATAATCAAGTGGCTTAAATGTGCCCGAGCGTCATTGGATTGCATTATTGTGGTCAGGCTGTTAACAAATAGATGCCATGTTTTTAAATTGATTATAAAAGAATCAGAGTGGAATGGAATGGGAAATGGTAATAAAAAAGTAAATACCTAAGGCATGCACCAAGGTGGTATGGTTGGGAAAGTTTCTTTGCATGAAAGTAATCAGAATTTGGTGAAACTTAACGAAGTTAGCAAAGGGAGAACAAATGGATTCAGCCTGAGAGATATGGCAGGGGAGACTTATATGCATAGTTAAAATAGATTAGCAGTTTTTAAATTTAAAATATTTTGCACTGTGATAGATAAGATTTGTGTTAACTATATTATAACTTTAAAAAAGACCTTTTTGCATTTATAAGTTAACTGTGTTTTATGCTAGTTTTTTGTTTTTGTTTTTTAACTAATGTTTTATGTATTTTCTTAAAATCCCAGTGACACCTGCTGGAGTATTTAAAAACAGCACTGTAGTTAGTAGCCCAGTAATTTTGCCCTGAAATTGGCCTTCATGAGTATGTCAGAAGGTGACTGAAGGTATTGTGGAGGGGCTATGAATTTTTCATTTTGGTCACAAAGGGGGCCAGGTGCAAGTTTCTCAGAATAGTTCTGTGGTAGCAATACTAAGAAAATGTTTATAACCATTTATTAATTGCATGAGTACATATTTATATCAGCTGAAAACCCAGTAATTCATTCCGTAAAGAAAACTTTATAAGAGAAGAGGGGGATGAACGATAGCTATCCCCAAATAAATCAAGGGTGAGTTGAAAGAAGCTGGCATGGTCTAGCATACAGCAACATATTTATTGCTAGCCATGTGACAGATCTATGCTATGTCTTGTGGTCACCCTGAACCATATACTGCTGATGATAATATATTGCTTTCCATTATATAAATACCAAGACTTGTGGTTACCAACCAGGGAAGTGAAGAAGAAAGAGAACAAATGCAGTGAGGTAATTTGTACCAAAGCACAAACCTGGAAACGTGTGTTTATAATAGATTTTCTAAATGGAAAAATGTAGTTGTGTTATGACAGCTTTTAAAACCCTTGTTCTCTTTATTCATTCTGGACTTACACAGGTCCCTGTTATTATACGTTTGCCTAATTTTGGGGGTGGGGGGCAGGGAACCACAACACCAAACCACATAATTTGCCACAAAACATCAAAATAGGCATTTGAAGTAGATTCCCTTTAATTGTATGCACTTTTCATATTTATTGGACATTAGTTCTTCAGTTTGAATCATGATGGCTCTTGGGGGCTGCTTTTGTAACTTCCACCCCCTTCAGATTCAGAAGTGACCTCTCACTGACATAGAGCTTTGCTGTAGTTACTTAGGAGGGCCTACACTTCTGGAGGCACAAAAAGCATGCCTTTTCCCACAATGCCATTTAAGGGATTCTGTTCTATGTAGTGTAAGTGATAACTGGCTCTTCTTGAGTGCTGAATTCCAGTTCCTTCACACAGCTGCAGTTACTCCAGGTTTGAGACCTGGAATGGCGCGTATCACCCCTGCTAGCCAGCTCATGGTGAGAAATACTACACTCATGTTTTTGAATTTCAGAAATCTAGCATACCTATTATCAGTTAAAAAGCATTCCTTTTATGTACTCAGTTGACCATGTTCCTGTTCTACCATTCCATGCCACACTCACTAATGGCAGTGGACCTCAAAGAAATCTTAAAACCCACCTTCTGCTTGCTATCCCTCTCAGAAAAGAACATTCTCTCCATAAACATCCTAGCTAGGCTGCTGATAGGCATTTTAAGACCACCTAGTTTTAGAGAGAAAATCTTGGCTTTATTATATGCTCTTCTCTAAATTCCGTTCAATTTCCTCTACTTGAAGCTTGGAAAAGAATAGACAAGCCTCTTGCGAGCTGTGTAATTAATTACCGGAGAAGTACAAGTTGTTTCTAGTCCTTCATTCTGTATATTAATTGATTCAGGGGGCCAGGTGCCAACTTTACCAATCAGTGGAATACAAGAGGCAGTTTGCATTTTTCATTTGTCAGTTGTTTCTGTTGGGGGCAAATGAGGATACCCATTCACAACCATTTAAGAGAGTTTTGATGCAAGATCACTAAGCAGATAAGACATTCAAACAAGTTAAGCTATTTCAGAGGTAACGTTCCTCATGAATTTTGATCAGACGGTTTGGGGTTTTATCTGAAAATGAGTGCAGCTACCTTCTCCCCAGATCTAATGGGTTTTCACCAAATGGACTTTGGAAGGTTTTCTCACACAGGTGTATGTTAACGATTTTCCAGAAGTTGTATGAACACATCTCCCTCAAAAATCCTATCTATTATTCCGAAGAGTTACAAAAATGCTTAGTAAAACCTACCTGCTTTTAATTGGGGGAAGTGTAATATACTATCAGAGAATGGTTGTAGCAAGTTTTGGCACGTGGCTGGTATTGACTCATAAGATGAGAGAAGATAGGTGTGCTTTTGAGAACAAGTTGAGTCCTTTCACTGAGACAAAAAACACAGAATGGATGCAAATCTATATTTCTAATAAATCAATTCTCTTTTTAAACTTAGGGCCGTGCCTCACTAACAGCTGAGAAAGAACAGTTTGCCCATCAACATGAAGAGATGAAAAATCTAGAAGATATTGTTAAAAGTTTAAGGCCAACTGCTCTTATAGGTAACACTTACATCTCTATTTGTCCAACCACCTATACTACCTTTGCCTCTTTGTTTTATTGTTTGATATAGACGCTGTGAATATGCATGCAATGTATAAAAATAGGTTCTGAGTATGTATTATTCTTATTAATTGAATTTGTATATCGTCCTTCATTCAAAGATCACAGAACAGTCATCTAACCCCCAACCCCCCAAAACCATCCTCAGGAAGTGATGTTAGCAGTTATAAAATAGCTTTGTTTTGTTTCCTTCAGAGGTTGAAACCAGGTGAAGCTATACAAAATTTTGAACTGTAGTATAAGTAATGGATAAGCGATGCATTACGTCAGGAAGAGCTCATAGCTTTAGGTCAATGTATACTTTTTAATCCACTCCCTGGGTTATGTCCTTCCTCTCATTTGCTGCCTGAGACATAATATAATCAGAATAGTGTGTAATTTATCCTTCCCCCATATTTAAATTCTTTCCCAATAACTGCATTACGAATAAAAATGTGCACATTTACCTGAATGTAGTTACATTGTTTTGTAGTGAATGGAATTTAGAAGGGGTTATTCTGTACGCTTTTTCTGTGAAGGAAATTTAAGAGGGAATGTTATGTACCCTATTCTGTACAGGATACGGTACAGAATAATCACTACTAAATTCCATTTACTGAAAAAGGGTATAAACAGTTACATTCAGGTAGCTGTGTATATTCAAAATGCAGTGTATAGCACTGAGTGTGGAACATGAAAAGAATTTATTTAAATACCATGTTTATCTGCTGTGTATCTGCTGTGTAGCAAGAAAGACTGATCAAATTTGAGATTGTTTTTTTCTGTATGGATGATTAATTGTTAAAAAATCTCTCCTTGCATGACGGGGATTGCTTCGTTGTCTGATATTTTCCCAAGGTTTTCTTTAAAACATGTCTCAGCAAATGCCATATATGGAGTCTTGCTAGACACCATTCAGGAAGAAGACTTGTTATTGTTGGACCAGAAACAATTATTTTAATAAAAGTAACCATAAAGCATAAGTTAAATTATGTTTTCTAATTTATTATACCCTCTGGCTACAAAAGGTTGAGATTCTTATGATTAAGTGTCTAGAAGCAAAATTGACATAAACTCTGCAAAATGTAGTGCCAGTACTTTTTGTTTAGACCAATTAGCCTATACAAATTATGGGAACCAGACTTTGAACTATACTTTCTTTGAGAGGCCTAAGATATCAGAAGAAAAACAAACAGACGGACAGACAGACAGACAGGAAGATTATATGTTAAACTGCAGCTCTTCAAGACTCAAGCATCTATCTGTTCGTACAGCTTAATGCAACTCAATTGAATATGTGTCAAAATTACACCTACTTAAGATCCTGAAGTATCTCATTCTGGGCTGGTCCCCTTGAAATATCTCAAGCACCAGCTTCATTGAAATGAAATGTCACAGTGGCACATTTCATTTGCATATGAGTGCAACAGGACAAGTTATGGTGGGCTGTGCCCTTTGTCTATGAATCAAAACAGTTACTTCATCCAAATTTCCCATTGTCTTCCTCAGGAGTTGCTGCCATTGGTGGTGCATTTACAAAAAAGATTATCCAGGATATGGCTTCCTTCAACCAGAGGCCAATTATTTTTGCTCTCAGTAACCCAACTAGCAAAGCAGAATGCTCTGCTGAGGACTGCTACACTCTAACCGAAGTAAGGAAAGAACCTTGATTGATATTGAATTGGTTGTACTTAATGTTATTTCAGCAGCAAGGTAGAATAATTAGATTCTTGACTTATATGCCACACGTACACAGAGAAAGGGCTTAGAGAGAAGACATGGCTGAAGGCGGGGTGGGGTGGCAGGTAGTTTTCTCATCCTTTTTGCTATTACATCTCTAAATTGGCAGAGCTGCGTGGGACCAAAGAGCTTTCAATCCATTGGATTCAAAGCTGCCATTGCTCCAAGCTGCCATTGCCCCACCCATAAAAGATCTCATTTTTTGGGGTTATATCTTGCTATTGCTTCTGCTGCTGGCTTCTTTTTACCTGGTTCCAGATGGAGCCTCCACTGTAGCAGAGCTCCCCCAAACTGGTGGCATTTCTTCTTGTTAGAGGAGAGGTACAAACCCATCGCTCTGATCCTCTCTAGCCATCAACCTGGGGATGTTGGAGCAGCAGGATTGTTCTCTAAGCCATATAACTTGTCTTTTAACTGGTCCATTGACTTGGGAGGACGTAGCTGGAATGAAATGATGTATAATCTAAATCCTGCTGCATATGAATTGCAGTCTTTATACTTTCTCTTTGGGTCAAGTACTTTCCCCATGGAATTTCTCTACTGATGCAGGACAAATTTATAATTCTATAAATAGAAAACAAATATTAAGCATGTCCTATTTGCCTACCGAAATGTATACATTAGAGTGAATGCAGGAATGAAACAGGAATGCAAATATTTTAAAAAATATGGTTACAATGGACAGCTCCACCTGGTAACCAGAGCTAAAAATATACTGAAATACCTAATCTTCCAGCAAAATGTATAAAGCAGGCCATTATAAATCTACATGACACCAAGCTAAATGATATTATTTTGAATAACTATATAGTGTTCTTGGTTTGTGTTCCATGCATATTTGCAGTTCTGTAAGTTAAACAAGGATCCTTCTGTTTAAAAGTTAAATTTAATCATGTAGGCTGCAATCCTATACCTGTTTACCTGGGAGCAAGCCCAACTGATCTGAAAGGGAGTTATGTCTGAGTAGACATGCATAGAATTGCATTGTAAATCCTTTTAAGAAGGCTGACAAATAAGTATTTACAGACCTTATCTTCCAATGCTGGCAGTTTCATGCATACTGGACCAACTATTTTATTTGTTTCACTCAGACCTCAGCAAATAGCAAGTTAGCCAAGTAGGGCTGTTGGATTTGTATTTCTTTCATGCCACTTTTTACCTTAGCAGATAGAAGTGTGGCCATGAACTGCATTAGAGATTATGATGGCATCACTGTGAACTATTATGGTTCTTCCTAGAAGAAGAGGGGTTATTTATACACCCCCCCCCATTTATGCATGTTCAGTATGCGAGCGACTTGCATACACATTCATCGTGTCAAACCCAGAAGCAACCCAGAAACATCACAAAAACGTCACAAAAAGGGGCAGAACAGGTGGGGCAGGAACAGGATATTTTCAGACTTTTTCAATTGTGTTTCAAATATACACAATTACAATTAAATGTGTGGTGTCTTGGAACATAACCCCCACATAAATGGGGGGGGGTTGCCTTTATATATATCTCACATATAATGTGAGTCTCAGTTTTGCATACATGCATTTATATGGATGGCTGAAACTAGTTCTGAAGATACTAAATTCCAATTCTTCCTAAACTTAAAAATAAAGTAATAGATATCATATGAAATAGACATAATTCCATTTTGTTATCATATGTCTCAGCAAGATATCAGACACAAAGAGACATTATGATACAAAAGTCTACTGGGTTCAGATGGGTTTGGAACTTGCCTTGATGCTGACAATGCACCGACTAGAGAGAGACTTATTTAACAGTACATAGTTAGAATTGCAAAATTCTTGTTTTGTGACTTTTGTGTAAGTTTCTGGTATACTGTAGTTACTCTATGAAAACACTGTTTCATAGATATAGATGCAGGTTCTGATTTTCCTCCATCCAATAACATTTGCAAAACATTTGTTTTAGGGGCGAGGCATTTTTGCAAGCGGAAGCCCTTTTGATCGTGTCACTCTTCCAGATGGACGCACATTTTTTCCTGGACAGGGTAACAATGCTTATGTGTTTCCAGGAGTTGCCCTCGGAGTTGTTGCATGTGGAATAAGACATATAAGTGAAGAAATTTTCCTCACAACTGCAGAGGTACTGATTGTTATATACCTGATAATGTCTGCCCCAAAAAGAACATGTATGGCACATCAGTTTATGACAGCATGTTGTCGTAGGGCCTTCAGACTGGTAGTTTGGGGTGAGGGACCTCAGCCTGAGGACTGAATGTGCCTCCCCCCATCCTGACTCTCAGAATCTGGCCCTCAGAAATCTCTCCAGACCACACCATCTTCCCTGGCCACACACACCTGAATACTATCTGAAACACTGAAACTGATACTTTCTGTGTAATGGTTGCAGTGTAAGGTAATGAGACAGGAATTCATCAGAAATCTGATGGATTAAACCAGCGCTGAAACAAAAGCAGTACTTTTCCTATAGACTGAATGTGTATTGAGGGACACATGCCTATGGTTAATATACCAAAGCCTCTGAGTCCTAATTTTGGGTGATTCTCTTACATTGTTTTGAGGGAGGAAAGAGTACTGTTGAACCTGTTATTTATTTCAGAATGTAAAATCATGCAGAACTGTGAATTTCTTCTAGCAGAGAATTGGCAGCAATTGCTCTAGCAAGTAATTTGTTGCTGTTCTCTCTCTCTCTCTCTCTCTCTCTCTCTCTCTCTCTCTCTCTCTCTGTGTGTGTGTGTGTGTTTAAAGAATGGCAAGATTTCCTCACAGAAACCCCAGGTGTTACAATTTTCCATCAAGGTGTTTTCCCCTAGGGAACCATTTGGACCTTTCATGTGCAAAAATCAGGAATAAGCTCAGACTCTCTCCACTAGCTTTGACCAACCAAGATGGGCAGTGATCCTTCACATAGGAGGTGACTGAGGATAAGTTGGTTAATTTTATCCTCATGGCTAAAACCTTTCCCTGTAATTTCAGTTGGATAGGGCAATTCTCCGCTCTAAACTGCCATGTCTATTTTAAAAGACATGGCTTCTTAAACTTTCTAGAATGGGCTCATATGTATAGTTTGTAAAGTGCTTTGGAAACTTCTTAAATGAAAGGTGGAGCATGCGAAGCCTCTCAAATGTCAAAATTGAGAGGAAGTCAGCAAAAATTGGTTTCTTTTACAGACTCTTTTAGCAGGAGTGGAAAGTACTAGAAAAGATAGCGATACTTTAAAATAACTTCTTCAGGCAGACATCTGTTGATGGTGACACTGAGTGCAGATTTTGCCATCTAGGTCTTTAGTTAAATGTTAAGGTTATGCACTTAACTGTGAGTGAGCCCCATTAAACTCAGTGGGATTTATTTCAAAGTACGCATGCTTAAGATTACAGTGTGCACATATCTCTGCCCTGCACATACTCTCCTAATGACTCAAAGTCTGATTCATAGTCATATTGCAGCTACAAGAGCACTTACGTCTGGTCTCAATTATGCTCTGTAAACTTTAGTGTCAAGTAATGGGTTGGACAATTGTGTCTGACCTGTGAAGAAGTATCGGGGCAACCCAGTCTGATGGATGGGGTAAAGTATGTACAGTGGTGCCCCGCAAGACGAACGCCTCGCAAGACAGAAAACCCGCTAGACGAAAGGGTTTTCCGTTTTGGAGGCACTTCGCAAAACGAATTTCCCTATGGGCTTGCTTCGCAAGACGACAGCCCATAGGGAAATCTCCGGGACAGCGGGGAAGCGCAGCGCGTCTTCCCCACTGTCCTCGGACCTCCTCCCCCCGCCCGGCATCGGAACGAAGCTCCGATGCCGGGCGGGGGGGTGGAACGCCTCCTCCCCCCGCCCGGCATCGGAACGAAGCTCCGATGCCGGGCGGGGGGGGGGGAACGCCTCCTCCCCCCGCCCGGCATCGGAACGTAGCTCCGATGCTGGGCGGGGGGGGGAACGCCTCCTCCCCCCGCCCGGCATCGGAACGAAGCTCCGATGCCGGGCGGGGGGGGGGACGCCTCCTCCCCCCGCCCGGCATCGGAACGAAGCTCCGATGCCGGGCGGGGGGGGAATGCCTCCTCCCGCCGCCCGGCATCGGAACGAAGCTCCGATGCCGGGCGGGGGGGGGAACGCCTCCTCCCGCCGCCCAGCTTCGGATGGCTTTCCTGAAGACTTGGGGTGGGAGGAGGGTTTTCCTTCCCACCGCCAACATTCAGAATGCTGTTCTGAATGTTGGCGGTGCGGAGGAAAAACCCTCCTCCCACGCAAGCCCCGGGAACAGAGGGAAAGCGCTGCGCGCCTTCCCCTCTGTTCCCGTACCTGTCCTGAAGGCTTGCGGTGGGGAGAAAAGCCCTTCTCCGCACCGCCAGCCTGGCAAGCGGTTTCCCTAGGAACGCATTAATTGATTTTCAATGCATTCCTATGGGAAACCGTGCTTCGCAAGACGAAAAACTCGCAAGAAGAAAAAACTTGCGGAACCAATTAATTTCGTCTTGCGAGGCACCACTGTATGTATGTATGTATGTATGTATGTATGTATAAATAAATAAATAAATAAAGCATTTTATCTCTTCACACAATGCATAATTGAGAGCAGGAGATGCTACCTGAATAATCCTGGCCCCATAGGAATACCCATGCTTCCCAGATACCAAACTTGAATGTATTTTTTAGTATGAGAATCTTTTGTAAACTAGTTTGAGATCCCTGGGATGAATGGCGTTTGGAACAGGCAGATTCACTGGCTGAAGTCCCACATCTGGCTCAGTTGGAGATTCTCCAATCTAAGTCCTTCATCCTGACTCAGCCAAGCCTCAGCAGCTCAACTGGGACTCAGCTGGTTGAACCAAGGCCCTGAAAAGGGGCAGGAGCAGGAGCAGGACAGGATGGAGGAGAACCACCCCATTCCAAACTCTGTTCTGCTCAATCATGCAACCTAGCAACCCAGTGGAAATTACACTAGCAAAAAGGGTAGTGTAAATCAAACTATTTTAAAGGCTTGCTTTCCCTCTATCAGGCTAAGGAGTAGACCTGCTTCTGAAAAGAGTTTGAAATAGTGGTAAATTACATTGGCATGATTTATTCCAACATAAATTATGCTGGCTTCTGATAGTTTGGATTTCTCTACCCATCTTGATCCAGTCCATGGAAAAACAAAAGAAGAAACGATATAAAGCCAGCCTGTACAATGGATCTTAACCAGGGAATCTTTTAAAAAGATAACCTCTTCCCATGGCTTGCTAGAGGAAGAGTCTGTAATGAACAGGGATAGGAAAAGCTTGAACATGAGTTTCTATTTTTAACTGTGGGTATGTGCACACTGTGTGATCATGTGGATTCAGTGCTGGATGCAAGCGTCTTTTTGGGGTGCTGTGCACATGACATCATCCTCATGTTGTCTCTGTCCCATACTACTTGTCAATCTAAAGCACACTCTGCTGTAACAGTTATAATCCAGTTTGTGTTGATAATGCACTTCGCAAGTGCATGTGCCTGCATGTGTACACAGAGGACACTTCCTCAGGCCACTTCTTACAGAGGCAGAGCTACTGGTGTTGTGGAGCTGTGCCACTCCCCCTTACCATGTTTAACTTGTCTGTGAATAAAATAGACAAAAGAGGAAGCAGTACAGTAACATAGCCAGCTTTGTGTACCAGTATATATTTTCTGTGTGTCAAATACACCCCCCCCCCAAGAAAAGGTCTGTGAAAACACTAATTGAAGGAAGAGGAATAGAGAACACTATTGCACTCTAGTTTGAAAACATTCCCAACTATGTGTACAGACAACATGGATAGTAGCTGCCACTTTAGATGACGTTATCATGCAAAGGTGTATACAACTGCAAACTGCTACGTACAAAAGTGCACTATGAGAAAAACTCATGTGCTTTTTACAAAGGCTACATGTGTACACAGCCTATGGGTCTCTTAATTTGTCACCTGTCCATTTAAAACTGATTTTTAAAAAAATAAAAACACGGTTTAATCATTGTAAAAACAGCAAGTCCTGTTTTCAGGTGTTCTTACTTGCATGCCAAGTAGAGTTCAGCATTGATTTGTGGATAGTAAATCTAGGGCCCTGTAGAGTATAATGCCATAATTGTAGGCAATTTTAATGTGATGACAAGCGGCATTCTTCTAAGCCTGATGAAGCAAAAGTAAAATGTCAGAGAATTATGAGCTGATAAATTATTCTTGCAACTGCCCATGCTATGCTTTAGTCATTCCAGAGATCACCCTATTAACTTTTCAATGATAGAATATGTTATCAGAAGGGCAAGGTGTTCACTCTTGGACAGTACCCATGGAAAATCGAGTAGGTATTGTCATATCATAGTGAAACTAACAGCACAATAAATTAACGTTTATAATTTGAAGTTTAGTTGCACTGATGATCATGATGTTGTCCTACCATTAAATGTACACTTGGTGGGCACAGTAAGAAGAGTGTTATCTGTTATCTTTCAACATTTGTCCTCATCTTTAAAAGTATGGCTGAAACACTGGCCAAGAGCCAGATCCTTAAAAGTCGGGGAATCTACCAATGAAAGGTGTGTGTGTGATCAGAAATTCCACTTGCCTAGCACCATCTTTCATGAATGCGTGTAGTAATTTATTGCCTGCCTCTAACCTTCTCCTTCTTTTTAATATGATTATAAAGGAAAGTAAGAAAAATATTTCTCCAGTTCAGAAATTCTTATTATTCAACCCTGCCACAGAGCAGGCATCATTCTTATGTTGGCTTTTCATTATATGGTAATGGATGTTGCCACCTTTTTATGCCTAAATGTTTGTAACTTAATGAAAATCAGTACATGTCACGTAGCAGTATGATTCCTTTTGCACCAGTATGCAAATGTAACTATGATTCCTGACCTGTGAGGGGTAAGAAATCCCAGGAAAAAGCAATCCTACTGATATGCCACAGGAAAAACAAACAGGTTTATATCTCCTTTTCTTTTAGCTCCCCCTTGTGGATTCATAAATAATAAATGATTATACTATAATAATGATTGCCTGTAGCTTATTTTGCCATTTCCTTAAAGAAAGAAAAAAAAGACACACAATCTTTATTGCCTATTAAGCCTGCCTTGTAAATGAGCCCACAATAATAGCCTGGGGGTGTCTCACAGAGGAGAGACAGAGAGCCCTGTCATTTCTGCATTAGCCTGTTACATTTCTAGGCTTGGGTGCAGAGGAGAAACAGAGGGCTCTCTCTGCCTTGCGCACCTGCATGTAATTCCTTGCTGTCTATGGCTGCCATGCTACAAGTCTCTGTTAAGAGGAGGTGGGAAGTACAACTTTCATAGTACTAGGCAATTCTTTCTCCGAGTAAAAATTCTGCTGCTCGTTTGGGTATTGATGCATTATGTCCTGATATATGGTAACTTTGCTTTTCCAGCAAGGTGATTTCTGCTTTCTTTTGCTCGCCTTACTTGTACTAACTACTCTGGTTTGTTAGAATTTTATTCTATTTTAGCTTTTTTAGCGTTAACAGTGGTACCTGATTATTTTTGTACTTTGATTGTAATGTCTTATTTCTGCTTTTCAAGTGTGTGTGTGTGTGTGTGTGTGTGTGTGTGTGTGTGTAATCTCAAAAGTATCCCTGAAAGAAAAATAACAATGAAGGAAAATCAGGATCATAGAACCATCCATTATAGGATCAAATCTGAGAATAAAACTGTATATTTTAAACTCTCAACACTAACCGCCTCATAGTTTGTGAAGCTTTCCTGCAGATCTTCTCTTGCCAGTCAGTTCTTGCCATCTCTTGTATAGTCCTACATCCTGTGTCTGTCATCACTGCTTGCCCCAAAGGCAAGGTGGCTCCTCCAGTTCCTTGGGAATTACTTAGATGTGGATTAGAAGTAAAATAGGGGAGATTGCCTCCCTTTTATAACCTTATTTAACTGATGGAGTCAAGCACTCTGTCAAGCAGATTCCAGTCACTGTCTACATATTTGTTGTGGTTAATGATTTCCCACAGTACTTTCTGTGTCCAAAGTGCTTTGCTATTTCTGTCTTCTTAGCTCAGTGTCCTATCTAAATAAATAACCACGACAGACAAGTATAATCCCACTTCCACCCATGCTGCATACATTGGCCCTCCACTCATGAGTATTGGTTTCTATATGTCTCAAACTTAATCTCTTTTAATTCCCTTAATAGATTTTCAAATGTAGGTTCTCAGGATGCATGCAGCATGATTACTGAGAAGCACTTTGTATGCTCTGGAAAATTGCTATATAAATGCTGAGTAAGACTAAGAATGTCTTTTTAACCCCCCACCCCTATGCCTATGACTAATTATTTACTAGTTCCATCCTTTTCCTTGTGTGCCCTATCAGAGACCTTTTTAAAAGAGGTGTGCTCATGAGGGCTTTCTGGGTGATGAACATGGTTCTGTTTGACTTACCCTATGCTTCCATTTCACTACTGAAGCGGGACTTGATAAGTCCAGAAGTTTATTTCTGTGAACATGTTCATATGAAAATTGAAAAAAGCTGCCCATAGTGCAGATTTGAGGGGGCGCTGGACAAAGTGCCCTCTGGTTGGCTCCCTCCCCTTTGGTGGGACCTGTAGGGCTTGCTTAGTGACCTTAGCAGTAGCAGTGTGCCAAGCAATGCAGAGTGGCTGGATCTTGTTGTCATTAAAATTTCCGAGTGCCCTGGAGCAATGCTGTCAGAAGCATTGTGGGAAATTAAAATGGTGGCTTAGAGAACAGGGCTGGGGAAAATAAAGAGGGGACAGCTGCTTGGGGTCCTGGAACTTGCCCGAGGATGTGGCTGCTGGTGCTGGCCATAGAAAAATGGTTTTCTACTGTCATAGAAAAATGGTTGCATACATCCAATTTTGGGCAGTGGGTTTTCAGATAAAAATACCTGTTTAATGAGAGGTTAAAAGAACATGTCTTATGTTTTGTTCCTAGGTCATATGTCAACAGGTCTCAGATAAACATTTAGAGGAGGGCCGTTTGTATCCGCCTTTAGTTTCAATTCAAGATGTCTCTCTGAAAATTGCTGTGAAAGTAAGTACATTTTGCATTTCCTAATTAAAAATAGACTTATTATGATTTGTCAAAGACTGAAGGTGGATTTCATTATTTAATACATTTATATTTTCACCTTCTTCCAAGGATCTCAAGATAGGAATCAGTTTTCTCTCTTCCTTCCCCCTTTATCCTCAGAACAGCCCTATGAATTAGGTTGAGAGGAAGTGACCAGCATACAGTCATTTGGTGAGCTCCATGGCTGATTGGCAAGTTCAACCCAAGCTGTCCTAGGCCAATATTCCACTACACTGTACAGCATATATGATTTCCCTGATGGGGTGAATAGCAGTTGCAGGGGTTTGGAAAAATGTCACTGGAGGAAAGGTTAACCAGTCCAAATTCACGAAAATGGAAAGGGACAGCAGACCATGGCTGAAACTCTAGTTTGGTCCTTGTGTAGTTGTGTCCTTGATCTTTCACCCTCTGGGCCTCATTTCCTTTTTATCTCCCAGGAGGTTGGTTTATTTTTATTGCTGAGCTGGATAGAGATAATCTTTCATGTAAAGATCAGTCTTTGTTGTCAGTAAGCTTCTAATCATGAACTCATTCCCTCAGGCTTATGTAGTAATTGGTTCCAACTGCATGTAGAAAGAGTTGTCATATTTCATCTCTCTTCAAGTTTATAATATATATATTTTATAGATGTTAAAACACGCTTATGCAAGTTTCTCTGCGTAAATTCTCCAGCATTCTTTGTTTGGCAAAAACGTTTGTGAACAGCTCTAGAAAATTTGTTTCGTTATAGGAATAATTTTGTTTAAGTTAGAAACAATAGTCAGTATAATTGATGGGTTTGTATTATCCATCTAGCTTCTAGTCTCCTGGTTTTTATCTGAATTGGAAATATTTAACTTTTAATACTCTCCAGCCTAATAAAGCAAAAAGACACACAAGAAACACTAACATTTGACTTCATCTCACCTTCATATGTAGCACAGAAATATTTACAAGAACATATTCAGATATATTTTAGTAACCTACATTTAGAGGGATATGTTCTTAGATGTGAGAAAATGAATGCTTATTAACATGTATATGGAAAAGAAATGAGTATGCAACAAACTCCCATCAGTATTTCTGATCTAGAGTATTGGCGCTGTACCAATGGGAGGCAATTTCCTTCTCTATAAATTTAGCAGTTCTGATTAATTTTGAAAGCAAATTTCAGAGCAGAATATGTTGGGTTGATGAACTGGCATGACAGGATTGAAGATTTTCTCTTAGGTCAGCTCATGTTTAGGTTTTCCGAAATCATTTTGGCTACAATAAATGTGTTTTGGTAAATTTATCAAGGTGCAGAGAAATTGAATGCTTTCATACCTTGCTGTAGGGGGAAAGTATCCATTCTACTTTTTAAAAATGTACTTACAATGGATCCAAACTTGCCCCTTGTTTACAAAGAAACCTGTGCCTTGTGCATTAGAGATCTTTTTGCTAGAGTGACTATGAGGTATACTCTTAAGCATGGGTAGGCAAACTAAGGCCCGGGAGCTGGATCCGGTCCAATCGCCTTCTAAATCCAGCCTGTGGACGGCCCAGGAATCAGTGTGTTTTTACATGAGTAGAATGTGTCCTTTTATTTAAAATGCATCTCTGGGTTATTTGTGGGGCCTGCCTGGTGTTTTTACACGAGTAGGTGTGCTTTTATTTAAAATGCATCTCTGGGTTATTTGTGGGGCATAGAAATTCGTTCATTCTCCTCCACCCCCCCAAAAATATAGTCTGGCCCCCCCTAAGGTCTGAGGGACAGTGGACCGGCTCCCTGCTGAAAAGGTTTGCTGACCCCTGCTCTTAAACATACTCTCTTAGAAATATGTCCCAAGGAAATCAGTGCCAGTTATGTCCACAGGCGGGGGTGGTGAGGACTGGGCTATAAAGAGCCAGTTCACACATTATATTACCATTTTTCATCTAGAAAATGAGGCATGTGACCATGGCAAACATGTATTCAAACACTTACCATATGTGAACACTCATCAGAAAGCCCAAATTAACAGCAGCTCCCTGTTGAGAATGCATTCTGTTACAAACGTGGGGTTGTTTCTCCAAGTGTGAAATACAATCCAACCAAGAAAAAGAATCTAAAGCAGAATTCATTTCAAGATGTATATTTTGCCAATCTCTTCCAGAAAATTGGGTGCATATTTTCATCTTTTCATGGCTAGATTATAGCTTCATTGGTATCAGTCTGATAAGAATCTAATACTTGATATCCAAAAATTGAACTTTCTTCATTATACACTACGCTACCTCTCAGGTCAATGCAGAAGTCTAACAATGAGGGATTTGTCTTGCTCTCTCAGATTGCAGAGAATGCCTACAGCAACAACACAGCCACTTTCCACCCTGAGCCAGAAGACAAGGAAGCATTCATCCGCTCCCAGATTTATAGCACTGACTATGAAAGCTTTCTGACAGACTCTTACACCTGGCCCCAAGAAGCCATGAAAATACAGACTGGGAACTTTTAACAGAAAGACAGCAGCACTGCAACAATACTGGAAGCACTCAGATATTTAGTAGCTTTCAACTTTTGTCAAATCATAGCACAATTTGTCAGAACTCAGGATATATTTCTTTTCTAGCAGCACTGAATACTTTTTAAAGCCATGAAATTTTGGTAGAATTGTTACACTTCTTTCACTTTAAGCTAATTAATTAAGCTAAAATAGCACATGCCTAAGAGAATAAAAATCAATTTAGGCAGTTTTTAAATATTTCTTTTGAAGGGGCTCTGCTAAATTTACTACAGAGCAGTACTGTAGAAGCACATTTACAATGTACTTTTCATATACTTAGACATCTGTATGAAATTATGGTCATATATTACAGTTCTGCGCTTAAGTTCAGATGAAATTTTTTTGCAAACAAATGACAAAGCAATATATCATCAGTATGATCAGTTTAGAAGCGTCTCAGCTATTTCTTTTAATATTTTTCTGGTGACACCTATAGAAAAAGCAAGATAAAAAGCTAAGTACTTCTAACTATAAGTTTTTTCATGCCAGATCAAATGTTCCTAATCAAGGAAAAGTAGTTTGAGTCAGGAGTTTGCTAGGCATGTGCACATTCTTAACAGAGAAGCCATCCGGTAAACCAATGACAAAGAGGCATCAGTCAGGAAGGTTACTGGATGTTCCGTAGCGTAACTACTCATGCCTTAGTGAATGAGCATGTGAACTATGCAATGTCTGGTACAACATCCAAAAGAGGTGCTCATGTATCTTCTAATATATAGCCTTTGTACAGTTTGGGCCTGAGATAACAAAAATATTTTTGTGTGTGAACCTGCTACTACTTTGTGGCTCAGCTTGAATATCTGCAAACTTTAGTTAATGGCGCTGGAAATTATTTGTATTTGAAGTGCTAGAGCACAGATGGACAACCTGAGTGCAGCCCTCTGTCTCCTACAACCTTGTCCCCAATGCATCCTTGGCATCTACTGTGAGCTACCAGTGGCGAAACAGATTACTCAATTCCTGCCCCAACTGCTTCCTTTCCTTCATTTCTAGGCTGGAAAAAAAGGAGCCTCTTTCCCTCCACCCACCTTGGAAGGAAAACTGAAAGGAAGTTGTGTGAATGGGGGAGATGGCGATACAAGGGAAATGGGGAGTGAATGAATTGCTGTGAGTGCATGTTTGTGAGAAAAGGGATGGAACTGATGATGGCTTAAGGAAGGACATAAAAAAGAGGTGTGCCCACTCACTTTGGCCCTGGCCACTGCTAGTGCCCTCAACCATTTCCCCCTTCACCTCAAAAATATTGCCCACTCCTTCCCTAGACACCTTAGATTGTGGGGAACAATGCCTATCAGGATTGGACTTAGATGCGGCATTCATCTGGCTCAGTACAAATCAAGCCCCCTTACTCTTGCAGCCAATTTGAGAAGTTTTGCTCTGAACAAAATTACAAACTGATGTGCTAACTGTTCAAATACTAAACAAAGTTTCTGTGCGTGCCCTCTTAAGTTACTTGTCACATTCACTCATCCATACTTTTATTTTCTTGTGGCAGATTCATAGATGGATTTCATTTCTATTAACAGAGACAAGAAAATTAAAAACATAGCTTATTGTTAGTTGTCAGAACATTTGCCTTCAATGCCAAACAAGATCTGAAATACATGTTCACTTTGATGACCCTTGAGGAATTCTAGGAACTGTCCAAGGTCCATGTGATAGTCATTTCTCAGGCCGTAGTCACCATGGGCTTGAAACTGTAAATCTTCAAAAGTCTGAAAGAGACGTAGGTTATCCCCATTTCCATCAGTCTCTCTATTCTCGACATGTTTGCAGGAAATGTGTTTCCAGTTGGGATATCTAATAACGTGCCAAAATTCTTCACAGTTTTCTTTGACACCTTCCACACAAATGATTCCAGGCTTGCCAGTTAGGCAGAAACCAGTCAGATTTAATTTCTTTGCACAATCAAAAATCTTTTTCCTTAGTTCTTGTCTATAGATGTGGTGGCTGTAAATCCACATCCGGCTGAATAACGTTTTAACTACGCTCTCCCTTGGCACATTTTCGCAGTGGAGTTTGCTGTTTTCTAAGTAGCTTATGCTGTTGTCTCGCAACCATTGCACAGCAGCACATACACAAAGTTCTCCTGGTTCCAAAGAAGCAATGTAAGAAGCGAGATCCTTGTTGAGCTGCAGTTGTTGCTGCCTGTCTACAGCATTTGATCTTGCAAAAAGGTGTGGTGGCACCTGGGGGTAGTCATGAGGTAGGGCTACCTGCAAATTTACTCTTGCCTAAAATTAAAAAGCAAACATATGTTCACAAAACTTTCCAGTCTTCAGTGACTGCTTTGCATGCAGCACATCACAATACAGTCATACCTCGTTACGTTTGCATCAGGTTGCGTCCCACAGCAAACCGGAAGTACCAGAAAGGGTTACTTCTGGGTTTCGCCGCATGCGCAGATGCGCAAAATGACGTCACACGCATGCACAGAAGCAGCGAATTGTGACCCGTGCAGACGCGGGGTGCGTTTTGCTCATGTTGCGAAAGGGGCTCCGGAACGGATCCCGTTCGCAACCAGAGGTACCACTGTATTGTAATTTAATACAGAAGTGACTAAATGAAGCATGAATGGCTGAGGCTAACTCCAACTGTGGGCATGCAATATAGTACACTGGCTTAAGTTGATATATTGGCTCAATACAATACATGTTGGCTTTATTGAAGGTAGAAATGCACAAATATTTAATAATTAAGTAAAATATTATGTTTTTTAAAAGCAAAGAAAAACATCCCAACCCAAAACAGATCTCACCTTTGGTTCATCAATAGTAACGGCAACTGAATATTCAATTATATGTGGTAGATTTTCACTTGTATTGTTCAGATATTTCTGAGCATTAAGGAAATTATTTTCATCCTGAAGAGTTATTTCTCCTTTATCAGGAAACATCGAAAAAAGCATTTCTAATTCTGCCATTTGAAGTTCAAGTCTTTCTTTTATTATGCTGGACATTGTTACAGATGTGAAGTCAGCCACCTGCAGGTGGGAGAGATCGTATAAATAATGTTGTTCTTATGTCTACTAATATTCTCTCCCACCCACCCCACAATACAGATGTAAAGTAATTGATAAAAGTCGTCCAAACCGGAACAAAATAGTTTTGAACAAATGAAACACTCCTTTAACTTTGTGATAACAATGAAGCCTATAATCCTCAACAAGATTTAGGTTTTGGGTCCAAGGAGTTCAAAGAGACTAGTTGCACAAATAAAACCAAGGCCATAAATGCATCCAGTTCTAACATTAAGAAACACATGAAGTGAATTACAATGGATATGAAGAATCTCAACAAGATGTGGAAGCAGCTGAAGACCTAGTGCTAATATTATTATTGATTCATGCATTCAATTTTGCACGGGTCATAAAATTACAAACATTAATGACTATCCAGTTTCCACAGTGAAAATCATATCCATGCAAAGTATCCTGAGCGTTCTGTTTGCAGTGAAAGCACATTGTACTTTTAAGTGGTTCTCTTACTGCTTTCTCTTCCTTCTTAATGTATTGTCTTTGGCTGGCAGCTAATAACAGTTGTTGGCCAGGTTTGCACAAAATGGTAAGTCAAACTATGGCACATTGGGATCTCATGAATGTGCAGGTTCTTGGAGATGAGCTTGCGGCCACTTTGCTCCTACCTGTTCATTTTTGCTGCCAAGTAAACAAACCTAAGCTAGAGATTGTGCTTAGTGAGGAGGGAGGTTAACAGCGAGTCCCAGTTCAGATGACACACTAACCAAAACCTTGGCTTAGCTCTGTACACCTTGGCAGTGTGCTTCTGAATGCCACTTTCTAGGAATCATTAGAGTAGAATGTGTTACACTTAGGTCCTTTGGGGCTTTGTATAGGCATCTGGTTGCTCACTAAACAGACAGGATGTTGGACTAGATGGGCCAATGGCCTGGTCCACTAGGCTCTTTTGTTTTAAGCAAAAAGGACCAGGGAGGAGCAAAGCAGCTGTAAGCTTATCTCCAGCAGCTGGTGCCTAGTTAAAGACGTCTTGGTTTAAAGTGTTGTTAGGAACTCAGATATATAAGCTAGGTGCCAAATGGCTCCTTAAACCAAGGTTACTGTCGCCTAAAGGGAATGTCTAGTTGCTATTTTGGGGCAAGATGGCTCTAGTCCTATTTTTCAAATGATGGATTGTCTGTGATGGCTTATCAGTTAAACATCTGGCTAGTTCATATGGCGACCTTCAGCTAGGTTAAGAATTTTGAGAACTTAAAAGTCTCTTGATCCAGGGACAGTCCACATATATGCAGTGGTGCCTCGCAAGACGAAAAGAATCCGTTCCGCGAGTCTCTTCGTCTTGCGGGTTTTTTCGTCTTGCGAAGCAAGCCCATTAGAGGTTTAGCGGCTTAGCGCTACAGTATTAGCGGCTTAGGTTTAAAGATCAGCTGATAAGCGGCTTAACGATCAGCTGATAAGAGGCTTAACAATGAGCTGATAAGCGGCTTAACGATCAGCTGATAAGCGGCTTAGCATCAGCTGTTAAGCGGCTTAAAGATCAGCTGATAAGCGGCTTAGCCAGCAGCTGACAAGCGGTTTAGCGGCTTGGGAAAAAGGGAGGGAAAAGGAAAAAAACCCAGCAGGAACTGGCAAGACATTTTCGTCTTGCGAAGCAAGCACATAGGAAATTCGTTTTGCGAAGCACCTCCAAAACGGAAAACCCTTTCGTCTAGCGGGTTTTCCGTCTTGCAAGGCATTCGTCTTGCGGGGCACCACTGTATTGGCCTATTACTACCTCTTTTTCTCAATGGTGACATGGACCATTCATAACATAAGGATATTCTTCACAACCGTGAGCAGGGTGGTGGGGTAAGTGAAGACAAGCTTTAACAGTTAACTACAACGTTGATCACTGCTCTTGCTCAGGCTGCACAGAAAAAGCATTTTGGTTCCTGAAATTAATTCTGATTGTGCAGATAAAATCTAACTGATTCAATGATTCCAAGACATGTATCTCCAAATGGTGAAGATGTCAGGTGGCATCCTGGCACCCAGGCATCTTCACTTGGTTGCAAACTGCTGATAGTCAGGTACAATAGGCACCTGGAAAATTTTGAACACTGGTTAGAAGATATTACCATCCACATTTGAGCAACATATGCCTCAAATACCACTTTCAAGGTGGACTCCCCAAACCAGAGAAGTCAACCGATGGGTTTACCTTAACTCCTCTGTAATGTATTGTAAGCTGCTCACATTTGTTCTGAGAGTCCAATACAAACAATGAATGTTCCATAGAGGCTTAACTAGTGCGCTCTCTAGGCAGGTTTGACTCAGTTTTGTCAGGCTATCATATGTGGCTATGATAGTGACCCTTCACTTTAACTTGCAAATCCCACCCAGTGACTTGTGATGCAATCACCTCATCACATAGTAGGCAGATGTTCTGTAGAAGGTAGGCGAGACCAAACAATAGCAGATGAAAACCAATGTACCACTTGCTTTTGTCAGCAATTCCCCCTACCCCAGCTGTATGATCTTTCTGTTTTTATGTGGCAGTTCCAGTTGCAATTTAAAAATGTAAGATTTGCCCTTCTGGGTCAGATCAAAAGTCCATCTAATTTAGGAATGGGAGTATGTAGCCTTTGAGGTGTTGTTGGACCAAGGCTCATCAGCCCTAGTCAACCTAGCCATGGTCAGCAACAACAGATGTTTAGTTCTGCAACAACTGGAAGGCCCCAGGTTACCTATCCCTGAGCTAATGAAAATTCTCTCTGCTGGTGAACAACCAAATGTCTCAAGAAGTACAATACAATGTATTCACCTCTCTTTTAGACCTCACAGTATATGCAGGGTTACTAATCTATACCGTGTCCAGTTAGAGTACTCCGCCCCTTCACCTTAGATCCAACATGTATACAATCCGTACAACTGCATACATAAACAGTTCAGGTGTACACTTGTAGTTATTAAAATATAACATTCAACTCACACCAACTGGATACCTTTATGCGCAACAGTGGAACTGTACCGATCAAGGGCACACTTTCAGACAGAAACGTGTACGCACAGCTTGGAACGTTCAGCCTCACGTGTGAACAAGGTTCCAATGCGGAGAAATCACGTGGTGCACACTCGGCGCAGTCCCAAAACTGCTAAGCAGCAGGCTGCCCTCTCTTGAGAGCCCTTGCCGTGGAGGACGTGGGATAATAATAATTGCTGAAGCCAGGCAAGAGGCTCCACCAGCGGCATCTGAGAGCGGGAGGCATCGGCAAATCCTCCAGCGGCCATTACCCGCCCTTACAGCCGTTGGTGCGGAATTAAAATGGCTCCGCCCCCTCCCTCCAATAAGCACGCGGCGGAGGACGTTGCGAAGCCCATCGAAAGGAACCGGCCGCCAGATCCCTCAACACCGGGAGCGAGGCCAATCAGCCCACGCTCTTAGGGACGAAGCGAGTGATTGGCTCGTTCCTTCAGAGGCAAAGGGAGCGCAGCGTCTCGCGGCGGGCACCCTCCGAACCAACGTACCTCTTGGGAGGCCCGCGCGTGCGAACTACCACGCCCCCCCTCTCGCGCGCGTGGAAACACCTGAGCAGCCCCAGGAGGCCAAGGGCTGGCGACCTTCCTGGGCATGCGCGTCGCTAAAGGAGGGCTTGGGCTTCGCGCGCGCGAAGGGAGCCTCAGTGGCAGGCGCAGCGGAGGGAGGTTCGAATTCAAATTCTGTAAGAACCGTGTAGCCTGCGGTTAAGATACGTTACTGTTTCATTTTATTTTTTCACCCTGAGCTCACTGGGAAGCCGGGCCTGTTCGTTTTAAAAGCCAGGCTTGCCGCTTTCCTAGAGGGGACGAGTAGGCCCACCCCGAGCACAGCCTTACTTCTGAGGAAGCCCGCTAAAGGACTGGCCAAGGCTGCCCCGACCGAAGCTCGCGGGCGGGTGGGCCTGGCAGGGCGGCAGCAGGCGGTCGCGCTCTCTCTCTCTCTCTCTCCTGCCAAAGGCCCACCTGCCGGCTGGAAACCGCGGGAGGGGAGAGGGCCCTTGGGCTCCAATCCTGCTTGCGCGCTTCCCACAGGCCTAATCCAGCGGGGCTGCTCTCGCTGTCCTTATGGCGCCGCGCGCAACCCGCTTTCTAGCCCTGCGCGGTGCAGTTGCGCGTCTGCCAAGGCGGATCCAGCCAAGCCCGGGAGAAGAGATTCTTGCCACGCTCAGCTGAGGAGAGAGGAAGCCCCGCTTGAATGCCACGAGTCCAAGGAGCCCGAGTTACGCGTCGAGGCTGCGCGGGTGGAAGCGGCTCCACCCCGCTCAGCGCTCGCTTCGCTCGGCCCAATGGGAGGCGGAGACGCCCGAAGCCCCGCCCCTGCGGCTGCCGGCGAATGCGATAGGCGCAGCCGGCGAGCGAGGCTGCTTCGGAGCTTCCCGGAAGGGCGAGTTGGATGCTTCCGAGGAACAGCCACGTCCGCTCGCAGAACTCCTCCAGGGCGTTGCAGGTCGGTAAGTGGGGTGGCTTCGTTTGTTTGGGCTTGTTCAAGGCGGTAAAAAGAAAGGTGTGTGCCCAAACTGGGTGAGTGGGCGTTAAAACGGTAGATGCCGTTTAGCCTAAGCAAGAGTTAAGTAATGCACTTTGGGGTAAGTATATTTGCTAGGTTTTCTGAGCTGGCAGTGACCGACCAGGAAGGAGTTGTTGGGCTTGCAAGTGTGAAGCCCCCGCAGCGTGCAGGAGGTATGAAAAAAGGAGAATTCCATATTAGAGATCATTATAAAAGTCTATAGTGTGACAGTACTTGAAATACTGTGTACCACATCTCAAAAAAAATAAATGATACCATAGTCCTGGAAAGGGTTAAGGAAAGGGCTTTCAAAATTATCAAGGGGCAGGAACAACAACTCTCTGAGGAAAGGTTGCAGTTTTTGAGGTTTCTTGTTTAGTTGGGGGGGGGGGACTAGTGGTGTAGGATTGAAGTTCAAAGCCACCCTCTGGTGTCACTGCTGCTTACTTGGACATAGGTGGGTGGGGCACAATGGAAGCAAGGTTGGTTTTGTCGGGATGTACCAGCTAGATGGTCATCATGACTACTAGAGTCATAGGCTTTTTAAAGCTAGCTTGTTTAATTCCTCCAGGTGGGCCAACTACCCTTTCTACACACTCTTCCATTGCTTAAGGTAGATGCATATTGCATTCCATGCAAATACAGTGGTGCCCCGCAAGACGAATGCCTCGCAAGACGGAAAACCCGCTAGACGAAAGGGTTTTCCGTTTTTGAGTTGCTTCGCAGGACGAATTTCCCTATGGGCTTGCTTCGCAAGACGAAATGTCTTGCGAGTCTTGAGATTTTTTTTCGCCCCCCCCCTTTTTCTAAGCCGCTAAGCCTTTAATAGCCTTTTAGCAGCTAATCCGATAAGCCGATAAGCCTTTAATAGCCGCTAAACCGCTAATAGCGCTAATCCGTTAAGCCGCTAATAGGGTTGCTTCGCAAGACGAAAAAACCGCTAGACGAAGACTCTCGCGGAACGGATTAATTTCGTCTTGTGAGGCACCACTGTACATCCCTTGGTGTTCGTGATAAGAAATTGCAATACTGTAAAATACAAAGTAAACCTACAGTTAAAGCAAAGGTACCTCCAATATCACCACAACTACAACTAATCACTCTGAAATAATCAGTGTTAGAATACAGATGCTGTTGATGTTGCATTTAGGAGTGTGAAAACAGAAAGTTAACTCTGTCTTGTAACCAATTTCTTCCAACTCCTGATACTTTGGACTGGTTAGTCTGAGATAGTGGGATAGTTAATTCAGTGTGCTAGTCTATGTGCAAGCCAGGAGTTGTTGTGCAAGCCAGGAGTTGTTGTTGTTTAGTCGTGTCCAACTCTTTGTGATCCCATGGACCAGAGCACGCCAGACACTCCTGTCTTCCACTGCCTCCCGCAGTTTGGTCAAACTTATGCTGGTAGCTTCAAGAACACTGTCCAACCATCTCTTCCTCTGTCGTCCCCTTCTCCTTGTGCCCTCCATCTTTCCCAACAACCTGATGCTGTTGTGCTATCACTTCCATCAATCCTGACCATTAGCCATGTTGACTGGGACTGATGGGAGTTGGATTTCATTATCATCACCATCATAGTAATAATAATTTTATTATTTATACTTTGCCCATCTGGCTGGGTTTCTGTAGACACTCTGGGCAGTTTCCAGCAAAATATAAAAACATAATCAAATGTCAAACATTAAAACTTCCTGATACAGGGCTGCCTTCATCTGGAAGACATCACTGGTATAAGCAAGTAATTGTACTTCTGTGCACACACGCCCTCTCTCTGTTTTTAAACTTCCTCATCTCACATAACTTATTCTGGTGTAAGTTAAATCCTATTATCTCCCCATCCTCCTGGTTTTGGTATTGCTGTCACAATATGGTTACCTGTAATATTAATCATAGCTGTATCAATTTATTCTGCCTCTTACAGAGATGGATTTTGAAGCAGTTGCAAAGTACTCAAAGCTCCATGCCAAACCTCCAGGACTTACCCTTCAGTATGGAACAGCTGGTTTCCGTACCAAGGCAGAGGACCTTGATCACACAATGTTTTGCATGGGCTTGCTGGCCGTATTGAGATCCAAGCAGAAAAAATCCACCATTGGTGTTATGGTTACAGCCTCTCACAACCCTGAAGTAAGTGAATGAGTATTTCAGATAGGAAAAAAGAAATTGAGCTACAGATTAATGGGGGGGGGTGCTGTACGGGTGCTGTGACTTAACCATTATCAATATAGTGGAATCTCTACTTACAACCATAATCCGTTCCGGAGGTCTGGTCATAACTAGAAACGTACATAAATAGAGGTGCACTTTTCCATAGAAAGTAATGGAAAAGTGAATTGATCCGTTCTAGATGATGAAAAACACCCCCTAAACAGCAATTTAACACGGATCTTACTGTCTAACGAGACCATAGATCCATAAAATGAAGGCAATAATCAATGTACTGTACTATAAAATAAATAAGACAGTATTGTAGAT
Organism: Podarcis pityusensis; assembly: GCF_964106645.2. NCBI lineage: Eukaryota > Metazoa > Chordata > Lepidosauria > Squamata > Lacertidae > Podarcis > Podarcis pityusensis. Next base: position 41,017,839 of record NC_138026.1, on the reverse strand, counting down.
GAAAAAATTTAACTTTTTTTTCTCTTACGTGCACTGAGGGTGGGCGGGCTTACCTGACTACAAGCTGGGGGTGGGGCAAGGGTCAGTAAAGAGCTGATTCACTTCGGCCAGGGTCACTTTTTTTTCTTGCCAGGCCAGGTTCTTCTCTGGACTTCCTCAGGTTAGTTCCTTGGCAGGATTTGGGGCTGCAGTGCGCCCTGCTGTGCCTCTTGCAGGCTGCACCTCTTCCACAGCTTCATGGGTGGGATGGGGGCCCTCTCCCCGGCAGCAGAGGCCTCAGCACTGCTCCGCAGCCAGTGGGGTGAGCTCCGGCAAACTGGAGGTCTCTCCCTGGCGGTGGATGCCCCAGTGCTGTTCAGGGCTGCCGGCAAGGCGAGCTCCAGGCTGCTGGTAAGGCCTCTGTTCGTAGCTAGAGGAAAGTTCATAAGTCAAAGCACCTACTGAAGGTCGTAACTGGAATTGTATGTAAGTATAGCCGTACGTAAGTCGAGATTCCACTGTATTCTTTTAGAACTGTAGAACTAAAAGGATCATTTAGGCTGATTGCTCTTTTCCTAAGTCAAGATTGCCTATGTTTAAAGAAGCTTTTACATTGATGTCTTGTCTTTTTCCAAGGAAGACAATGGTGTGAAGTTGATTGACCCATTGGGTGAAATGTTGGCACCTATCTGGGAAGAGCACGCCACACACTTGGCCAATGCAGAAGAACATGAATTGCAGGGAGTGCTGACTGACATCTGCCAGAAGGAAGCTGTAGACCTTCAGCAGGAGGCCTTCATTGTTATTGGCAGAGACACCAGGTAAAAATAAACCTGATAGACATCTTGGGAGTGACTAGGTAATATACACATTAATTCTTCCTGTATATTTTTTCAAAAATGTAGGTATCAGGGCAAAACTTTTTCAAGGCCAATATATGAATTAAACCACAATATAAAGCTAAGATATTAAAATAAATATATAATTAAAATATATAAGATATTAAAATATACTGCACTAAAACATCAGCTGTTAAATAACAGTTGGAAAGAAAAATGTTTTCAGGGTTTGTTTAAAGGCCAATAAAGTAGAGGTCGCTAAGGGAGGGAATTCCACAAACGTAGAGCAGTTGTAGAAAAGTCCCTGTCTTGTGCACCTCCAATCTAATGATGCCTGTCGGTCTTTCCATGGATGTTCCCCCATACAACATTTTAAACATTTCTATTGGATAATGCAGCCACCTTGCTGAAGCCAAGCAGATTTGGGCCGGTCATGGTTTGGATAGGAGACCTGTGTAAGGAGTTCTGTGGTGGAAGGAAAGTGCAATATAAATGTCCTAAAGAAATATAATTAACAAATATAGCATAAGGCAAATATTTTTAAGTTGCTAGGAAAGTTCCGAGTATGTCCTATCACATCCCTATCTCTTTGGCTGTTGTGATTTATTCCCTCTAGAGACGTAGATCTCACTTGTGTCCTGCATGTTGATATTGTTTGTCTGTATTCATGTGTCAAAAATGAATTGGGGTAAACTGGTGTGCTTGGATAGCATTTCAACAAAAGTAACCTTATTCCTGTGTCTTGCATCCAGATCTAGCAGTAAGAAGCTTTCACAATCAGTGATTGATGGCGTGTCTGCTCTTGGAGGTCAATACCAAGGTATGCCCTGTGCTTGCTTATTTAAGGATTGATGATGTTCCCCTTAGATCCATAGTGGTTGATAGGAAACAAATCAGTGATGACGTATTTCATTTAAAGCGTTTTTAAAAAATCTCTCTTTTCTGCACCTTTACTTGAGCAAATGTAATAAGGTACTGTGAAATATGTCCCTGAAGCTTAATAGTGTCAATCCTTGACCGGTGTGTATGCTTTAAACTAGATTATGGCTTGGTAACAACACCACAACTACACTACATGGTCTGCTGTCGAAACACTCATGGGAGTTATGGGACTGCAACCGTGGAAGGTTACTACCAGAAACTCTCCAAGGCTTTTGTGGAGCTTACAATGCAGGTGAAAGAGCTGTTTTTCAAGTCTTGGCTTGCATTCTTGAATATACTTAATGTAATAGTCCTAAGACCCCCCCCCCCCCTGCCCATATGAACTTCCTATGAAGAATGGCAACAGGCTCTTCATTTGAGTGTCAACTCTATGCTGTTACGTTGCTGTGGACAAAGAGCAGGGCCTTTATAGTGTTGGCTTAAGTTCTTTAAATGCTTGCCCTAGAACAGTTTGCTGTTGCTGGACCTTTCTTTCTTTTAGGATAATATTTTGATTTAAGCAAGCTTTTAATGCTATAGAAGTTAAAGGTGATCAACTGTGATTTTGTATATAAATTATTCAAAATGGTATTGGCTTTATGAGGAAAATTGGGATGTAAACCCTATGGAAAACAGTGGGACTTTTTTTAACAGTAACCATGATTAAGGTTGAGCTTTTAGCATTTCATTCATGTAGACAACTGAACAGGTTTATAACTTTAAAGGATATGATAGTTTGCTTTAGCAGAAAGAAATGAGCAGTAGCAACAAAAGTTTTAAGAAAACAAGAGGCAGCCTAAAACTAGCAGTAGAAAAATAGATATTACATATTGCTGCCATCATTGTAATAGGGCAGAGCAAAATGTGTTTTGCTCCTGATAAAGATGAAACATTGAAATCATTGGAGGCTGGTCCAGTAGAACAAATGGGGGGGGGGGGGCGGCACTGCTGCACCACCTTCTGTGTACCCTCAGCCTCTGCCTACAGTCAATCCAGCAGATGGTACTACCTGTGAGTTTCCTCCTCCTTAATCTCACTGTCACCTGTGTAGAACAGAGCAGGGAGGAGGATAGGGACAAAACAAATTAGCTAACTCTATTTGCCACCTACTGCTGGATCACTCTCCCTTCAGCCCTACCAGTCCCAATGGGCTCTAGTTGTCACTGGTTGAAATAGAGAGGAAGTTGTTCCAGAATCTACACATTCAAACACCAATTTGAGTCCTGATTTTCTTTTCATTTGTGTTTACTTTGTTTTGGCTGTCTGCTCCAGAGCACAGTCAGTGTTGCATATGAGCAGGTGGTAGGAGTTCAGAGACAACTGTTAAAGGACCCTTTCTTTGCTTTCTTGCCTGCAGGCTACTAGCCAAAGGGATGGCCACATTTGCCTGAAGGTAGATTGTGCAAATGGCATAGGTGCTCTCAAACTCAAAGAAATGGAACGCTATCTTCCAAGCTGCTTCGTAATACACTTCAGCAATGATGGGACTAAAGGAGAACTCAATCACCAATGTGGTGCCGATTTTGTAAAAGTTCATCAGAAGCCTCCTGTGGGTATGTAATGACAAATGTATATTCCCTAATAACACTCTCGTGTGTTTTTTTAAGTCTGTCTCAATATTAACTTAGAACAGAGAACCCTAAAGTTCTATGATGACATCACCTCATCATATCATTCTTTTCTACTAATACGTTCAATCTTAAACCAGCTCTGGGCTAATCCCCGGACTAATCGTCTCTGGAAGTTTGGAGAGGTAGGAGGGTTTCTCATTCATTTATTTTTTTGCCTTCCACACACTTGTCTTGGGTCGTTGTATGATATACATTTAAAAGAGTTTAAACAATCTAGAAAATTAGATATTTTACAACAGTACAGAGTAGACACCCATGCCAGAGATTGATTAATGAAGCTGGGAAAGCTTGTCAGCTTTATTGACACGATCAAACTGCTTCCCTGTTTTCTCAGGCAGACACCTATCCAAAACTCAGCTTGTCTCACTTTGAGTGATGGAGATGTTAATATATGCTTAGATAGTTGGATACCAAGGCATATGAGTTCTTTAATAATAATGGAACACACTTCCTAATTCTGTCTGTCTAGCTAAGACTAGATGAGACTATTTTGCAGATACACCTTCTGCATTTGTAATGTATAATGTAATGTATATTTTGAAGTTTCACTTTCTCGTGCTGAGCCCTTCTCTATCTATTTTTATATACTGTATTTTTCGCCCTATAGGGCGCACCTAGTGGGGGGGGGGAATAAAGAAAAAAAAATTATCCCCCCCCCCCCGGCGCGGGGCTGGGGCTGGGGAAGCCTGAGCTTCCCCCGACCCCAGCCCCCAGAACAGGCTGCTATCCACAGGCTGCCCGAAGCCCGGGGCGCGCTGCTCAGTGCACCCCAGGCTTCGGGATGCAGGCTGCTATCTGCAAGCCTAGGGAGCCCGGCAGGAACTCCCACCGGGCTCCCCAGGCTTGCGAATATCTGCCCGAAGCCCGGGGCGCGCTGCTCAGTGCACCCCAGGCTTCGGGATGCAGGCTACTATCCGCATGCCTAGGGAGTCCAATCCTTTCCACTATTAGTCTTTTTCCCTTCCGGTTTTATTTCTAGCTATCCTCTGTTCCCTCTCGTCACCCTTGGGGGTGGGGAGCCTTAATGTCTGTGCCTATAACCATACTCAGCTTAGGGACACTGCTCACAGACTCAGTCCATATCATTAGCACTTTGGCTCTTTTATAAATAAAAGATTTTAAAGAACAAGTGGGAAACTAGATTGGCACATGGTACTGTGAGGAAATCCTAACAAAATGGGTAGTTCATTTCTGTCTGTTTCTGCTATCCTATTTAATCTGTAGGTTGCTCTGAAACATATTAAGAACACTGAATGCCTTGTCTTTTTAAGTGCCAGTATTCCTGAGGCCGAACAATTATTTTTTGTATTTACTTTGTTTACTCTGCTTGTTAGGACTGGAAATGAAGCCTGGTGAGAGATGCTGCTCATTCGATGGTGATGCTGACCGAATTGTTTACTACTATAATGACCCTGCTGGCCATTTTCATCTTCTTGATGGAGATAAAATAGCAACTGTAATCAGCACTTTTCTTAAGGAACTTCTGGTCAAGGTAATGGAATTCTTTCACTTGCTGCATGGTTAAATTGAGGAAATTAACAGTTGAAAACATAATTAGCTGGAACTTTTAACAGTGTATGATAGTTTCAATAATGCAAATAATTCACCGAGCAGTTCTTTGGCTCATTCCCACTCCCTTTTTTGGAACAGTTTGGGTTTTTTAAATGAAATTAGATCAGGAAAAAATAAAAGTAATTGCAGCTATTTAACATAGTGGTTTTTAAAGGCAATTGTCTTTAAGTAGAAGGTATTTTTGGAATACTTGCCATCATCAGTTTTGGGCTGGGATATCAAGTGTACTCTTGACTTTCACCAATAGCATGCTTGCCCTGTTTTTAAGTGTGTGAGTTCTGAAAGTTTGTGAAGAGCACTTCCTATCCCAATGTGAAATGTTAACATGTCTTTGCCAACTGGAATTTATGAACATCCAAGGCAGAGATTTTTAAATAATAATAATAATGGTTTCATACGGTGTTTTCATGAAGATCTGATTATGCAAATAGCATGCTTCTCTTCCTTCAGGCTGGGCAGACCTTATCATTTGCAGTCATACAAACAGCCTATGCCAATGGGAGCTCTACACGTTATTTGGAAGAAACCATGAAGGTACTAATTCAATGCTTGTATGCCCTGCCATCTAACATCTGTGCTTAAAAATAATGTAAAAACCGTCCAGGCCTAATTACACATGGTTCCGTGGGAAAAAACAACAGCTCAAGATAATCTTTTAGTAACCAAGACTTGTGTGCAATTGCCTTTACCTAGAGGAGGAGATGTTACAGAGTTCAACCTTTTTCTCCAAAACAGTAATTAAAATAATAATTTATTCTGGCCCTCATATTAAGAATCCATGGAGATTAGTTTTTTTGAAATAGCTGGCCCTCTGCATAGCCAGTGGTGCCATCAGGGTTGGAGTTCAGGGCAGAGGTCCAGGGCCCCTCTGCAGAATGAACAGGAGGGCCCCTAAATGCAGCAGGGCTGGCTTACCCTATTTTGAAATAAATGACATAGTACACATTACAAATTATGAAGCCATTAGACCAGTAAGTCTGAAGTTTAAAATTACCTGGTTACTGTTGTGTATAACATTTTTCAAAGTAGCATTCCCACCAATTTTTTGGTCAGGCGTGTGGGTTTTAGTTTTGAT